>NC_046314.1:106939836-107281264 GCF_009819535.1 Lacerta agilis | reverse complement strand
AATGGAAGATGTTGGGGATGCAACCCAAGTGGGTCGCCAGATAAGGGAAATCCAATTTCCTCCAACTGCTGCAAGAGATCAGCCCCACAAAAGCAAGTCAGAGAACCACAGAAGTTTTTCTTGGGGAATTATAGGGACAGAACTACCTAAAATGTACAGAAGGTTATTCATGGATCCTACTACAGCGGCTGGAATGCTACTCGCCCCAAAATGCAAAGAAGCAGAAGTCCCAGCAAAGGAAGAATGGATACAAAAGCTTATGGAATACGCAGAAATGGCGAAACTTACCGGAAGAATAAGAAATCCAGATAACAAACTTTTTTTAAATAAAAGAATGGAAATGGAATATTTACAGAGAAATTGTAAACAGATTAGAACAGTGGTGGCGAACCTATGGCACGCGTGCCAGAGCTGGCACGCAGAGCCCTCACTGCTGGCACGCGCACCATCGGCCCAGGTCTTGAGATGGCCGCCGTGGTGCAGCGATCCCTCCGGCGCCCCGACGTGCCGTCTCTCCGCTGCCTCCCTCCCGCGCTTGCCGCCCCTCAGGAGGGGGGTGGGCGAGCGGGGGATGAGGGGCGTGGCACTGGAGCGGCGCGGGGCTCTGCGCGCCCTTCCAGTGCTTCCGGGATGGGAGGCGAGGGCGGGCGGCTCGCGCTCCCGCCGCCGCCTCGGGTGAAGGGGCGGAGTCGACGCTGGCAGCCGGAGGTCCTCGCCTTATGCAAGGGCTGAGTGAGTGAGGGGGAAGACGACGAAGGAGGCGCGCGCGCAACAGCCTCTCCACGCCTTCGCTGGCGCCGCTTTCCTGGGACGGCCGGGAGAAGTCGCTGCTGCTGCCTCAAGTCCGCTGAGGGAACGAGGACCCTCCGCTTCTTCAGGGGCAGCAGCAGGTGTGGGGCCCGAAGCCCCTTCAAAAGGAGAGCCGCTGCTGCGTCTTCATCTCCTTCGAGCGGCGTCCGCCCGCGCCCTCCCTCCGCTCCCGGCTCCTTTACGAGGCTTCCCGGGCGCCTCGGGTGACTGGCTCCTCCCCGCTCCCTTGGCGAGGCGGAGGCGTGCGTTTGTTTGTCCGCCTGTTTGGTCTCCCGAAAAAAGGCTTTCCAATCCGCGCACCGTCGTCGTTGGTTTTTTTTTTTTTTTTTTTTGCCCCGGCCGCTGTGCTCATGTTTCCCTCTTGGGCGACGGGAGTGGCGGCCGGTCTCATCTCCTTGCACTTCCTCCAGAAGCTCCCCAAAAAAATCTCAACAAGTTTGGGCACTTTGTAATAAATAAGCGGGTTTTGGTTTACAGTTTGGGCACGCGGTCTCTAAAAGGTTCGCCACCACTGGATTAGAACATTGGCAGGATTATTGTAATGACCTGCAGTTTTATAAGAGTATATATTTAATGCAGATGAATAAATGAGCAAATTAAAGTTAATTTGGATATGCAGAAGATTTTAAAAATAAATTTAAGGAACCGCAGAAAGAGGGGGGAAGAAGTCAAGTTTTAAAATGTTAAAATGACTGTAAAATTAGTGACATGTATAAAATTAGTGAAATGTATAAACTTGAAAAGTATAAATTTAAAAAATTGATTATTAAAAAATCATAGATTTGTAGCATTGGAAGGGACCCTGAGGATCATCTAGTCCAACCCCCTGCAATGCAGGAATATGCCGCTGTCCCATACGGGGATCGAACCTGCAATCTTGGCATTATCAGCACCATCCATGCTTTAAACCAGCTGGACAGTTGTCTTTTCCTTCTTTTCTTTCATTTTGTGGGGTTATGAACAAAGCTATTTTACAGCCCAAGACTGCTTGGCAGGCAGAAAGGGTTTGGAATCTCTGGTTTTAAAAAGTGTCAGGTATCAGGTGATGGGAAACCTGAGACCCTGGAGAGCCACTGCTGGCTGGAGAAGACGAGACTAGGCTAGCTGGACAGACGAGACTGACCTGAAAAAGCAGTTTCCAGCGTTTTATCAGGAGTATTTGAAGCTCAGCGGTATGACACCTGCTTCACATGCATGAGCTTTCGGATTCAGTCTCCAGCATCTTTAGGTACAGCTTGGAGAAACTGCTGTTTGAAGACCTGGAGCACCACTGCCACTCAGTGCAGACAATATTGAGCTAGATCAGGTGTCAGCAACCTTTTACAGCTGTGGGCCGGTCCACCGTCCCTCAGACCATGTGGTGGGCAGGACTATATTCTTTTGGGGGGGGGGGAAATGAATAAATTCCTATGCCCCACAAATAACCCAGAGATGCATTTTAAATAAAAGCACACATTCTACTCATGTAAAAACACCAGGCAGGCCCCACAAATAACCCAGAGATGCATTTTAAATAAAAGGACACATTCTACTCATGTAAAACCACAGTGATTCCTGGACCATCTGCGGGCCGGATTGAGAAGGCGATTGGGCCGCATCCGGCCCACGGGCCTTAGGTTGCCTACCCCTGAGCTAGATGGACCAGTGGTCTGACCCTGCGTGAGGAAGCTTCCCGTGTTTTCAAGACCTCTGAGACACTATTTTTCTGAATTATAACTGGAGTTGCACTCCACACACCCCCCAAATGCCCACTTTTCAAGGAGACACCTGCTCTGCTCGTTTGCTTGTTTTTCGTCTTTCTTCCCCCTCCCTCTTTCCTTTTGTGCTGCGCCCTTTAGATTACAAACCTGCAGGCAAAGAACGGCTTTCTTAGGATTAGGTTTATTGCTTTCAAAAATGGTTTACACGGCAATTGACATTATGAATAACAGAGAAAATAAGACAGATGAGGAGCATCCTTGTGATAGTATTTAATAAAGTGAGTAGGAAAGACGAGATCACCAGTGGTAAAACAGATACCAGGGGTGGAGGGGAATCCGCAAAAAAAAAAATTGTCATTGGAAATAACATTTGCCCTTCTCTTAATCTACTGAAACAAAATAGAAAATTCTTTCCAGTAGCACCTTAGAGACCAACTGAGTTTGTTCTTGGTATGAGCTTTTGTGTGCATGCACACTTCTTCAGATACACTGAAACAGAAGTGTGCATGCACACGAAAGCTCATACCAAGAACAAACTCAGTTGGTCTCTAAGGTGCTACTGGAAAGAATTTTCTATTTTGTTTCGACTATGGCAGACCAACACGGCTACCCACCTGTAACTTAATCTACTGAATTACAAAACTTTTACAGAACCAGAAAAGGGCTAACACGAACCCTTGTTTCTTATTCCAAAATATTTTGAAGGGGGGGGGGTCTTGTTTTTAAATGATCTTCCAGAAGCAGCTCTCGGAGCCGTCCTGTCTGAAGAGCAGCCGAAATACGCTTTCCGTAAATAAAGGATTAAACAAGCAATTGTTATTGATCATTAATTAGCTGGGCATGACATCTAAGGCTCCAGGAGCCTTAAAGGGGTTGCGCAGATGGATAAAAGCTTTGTATCTGCAGGGTGGGGTGGGAGACCAGCGCTGAAGATTTCTAATTAAAGCCAGAGGATATGGGTGGAGTAGCCAAACGTTAGATAGCAGTTGTTTCCTGGGGTCTGTATACGAACATTGTACAAAGTTCACGCAGCAGGAAAAGGGAAGTACCGTAGCTCTCTAGAGTTTTGCACTGATAACACAGAGTCGGACTTATCTCTAGAGCCACTTCCGCTAGGTGGAAACCCCAGAGGGCACAAATAAGCTGTCCAAATAAAGGCCAGGTAACTTGGGAGTTTGGGTCAAGATTTGACATGTGTCCCTACAGGTGCAATGCACTTTTACATGGGGCTGCCCTTGAAGATTGTTTGGAAATTTGCATCCAGAAACTGTGACTAGGCAGTTATGCTTTATTTGTTTGGGGTAGCTCGTACAATCTGCTTTAAAGCATTTGAACCACAGTGATGCAGAAGGCAGAATTGTCATCCTACATGTTTACTCAGGTGAGTGAACTTCCCAAACCTATAATCACCATTCATCATTTATGTGGCGTTATTGTGTTTTGCAGTCGCTTGGCACTCCTTCCCACAACCATTCAGGGTTGGAGGACATGTTTTAATGCTGAAAGAAAGGAGTGAAACTGAGACCATGTTGCTCAAAGCTAACCAGTTGATTTTATCCAAGCAGGGAAACTATGGATACAAGCTTTGGATCTTTAACTGTGGTTTGAAGTCTGTATCAGATCCTGGTTTGCTCTGAGAAACTGAAAACCATAGTTTCCCGATTTGGACTGAAACAGTAAACTACGGAAGATTTTGACATTGCATTCAGGAACACCATGAAGGGAGGAGAGAAATAAGAGCATGGACAAAACTTGGCTCCTTAAAAGTGGGGTTTGTTGTTGTTCATTCATGTCCGAATCTTCGTGAGCCCATGGACCAGAGCATGCCAGGCACGCCTATCTTTCACTGCTTCCCGCAGTTTGGCCAAACTCATGCTAGTCGCTTCGAGAACACTGTCCAGCCATCTCGCCCCCTTCTCCTTGTGCCCTCCATCTTTCCCAACATCAGGGTCTTTTCCAGGGAGTCTTCTCTTCTCATGAGGTGGCCAAAGTACTGGAGCCTCAACTTCAGGATCTGTCCTTCCAGTGAGCATTCAGGGCTGATTTCTTTAAGGATGGATAAGTTTGATCTTCTTGCAGTCCATGGGACTCTCAAGAGTCTCCTCCAGCACCAGAATTCAAAAGCATCAATTCTTCGGCGATCAGTCTTCTTTACGGTTCAGCTCTCACTTCCATACATTACTACTGGGAAAACCATAGCTTTAACTATACGGACCTTTGTCGGAAAGGTGATGTCTCAGCTTTTTAAAATGCTGTCTAGGTTTGTCATTGCTTTCCCCCCAAGAAGCAGACGTCTTTTAATTTCATGACTGCTGTCACCATCTGCAGTGATCATGGAGCCCAAGAATGTAAAATCTCTCACTTCCTCCATTTCTTCCCCTTCTATTTGCCAGGAGGTGATGGGACCAGTGGCCATGATCTTAGTTAAAACCAGGACTCTGCCTGCTATTCCCTGGTGGATCACGCTGGGAATGTTGAAAGAACAGATTTCTGAAATCCTTCTGTTTACTCAGGGCATGCTAACACCGATGAAATCTCCACTCAGGCTATCAGAGTGAATGGGATTATTCTGGTGTAACATGTCAACTGACTCAACCCTCCAGCATGATAAAAAGGTCAATAGTGCAAAAAAAGAAAAGAGGAAGGCAGGAGTCGCTGTCAGGAGTTTCAGGATGCAGCACATTACTTGGGACTCGGAATTGTTTTCTCAAGAAATGGAAATACCCCTTTAGATCCCGCCCCACCCACCAGAGCTCCATAAATTCCTGCAATTCCTGAAGCTTTTTCCTTTCAAGGAGGATGCCCTTGCTTGCTTCTGTTGCTCTTCTTCGAGCATCTGTGAAACAATCGCTCAACGGAGAATCTTTGGAACCAAAGCAGACAAAGTACTAGCTGGGGGAAAATTTATTTATTTTTTTGCTGGCTCTACCAATTAAAAAAGAAAAACCAGAATTGACCCAAAGCTGAACTTTAGATTTCATGTGGCTTATCACGCTGCACGTGTCATTAAACGGCTTGCCCATGCCAGGACGTCTGTGTTATCGACACAACCGCTTTTCTGTGAACGGCCACTTATAATATTCCGTTGTCCATCTTTGTACTTCTCTGTATTTTATTGGCTTCAGACTTCACGGCTTTTACAGTCACTGCCCCTGCCCTCAATGCAGTGCAGCATAACATTTCATGCATGTGATGAACTGTATTCCACAAAAGGCATAAGCTTATGTACCTTAATAAATCCGTTAGTCCTTAAGGTTCTCAACATTCTTCTTTGTTTCTATTTCATGTGTACTTAGAATCATAGAATCGTAGAGTTGGAAGGGACCACGAGGGTCGTCTAGTCCAAGCCCCTGCGATGCAGGAATCTTTGGCCCAACATGGGGCTTGAACTCATGACCCTAAGATTAAGAATCTCAGGCTCTATGGTACTGTGCATCGCCCAGCCTTAGGGATTTAGGAAGCTGCCTTAAACAGAGACAAACCAGAGGTCTATCTAGCACAATACTGTCTATACACTGATTGGCAGCAACACGTTCAGGAAGAGGTCTTTTCCATCCCTACGTGGAGATGCCAGGGATTGAACCCAGAACCTTCTGCCATGGATTCTTTAGTTGAGATTCCTGAGTTGCAGGGGGTTGGACTAGATGACCCCCCAGGGTCCCTTCCAACTCTACAACTCTCTTATTCTACAAAAATGATTCTGTTATTCTTGTATCCCCGTGAACAGTCTCAATACTATTTTTCTACATGCGAGGAGGTTAGGGCTCTCCCCCCCTCCCCCCGTCGTGGTGGAACATCCAAACATGACAAACCTCCCCATTTAACGTCTGCAATGGCACAGTCGAAAGAAAGATTTACCATGTGATTTTTGCTGATTGGCTGCACTGGCCCCCTTAGCAGCCAATCACAGAAGCAGAAAACAAAGCACAGTTTGGAGCTCAAAAGTGTATTTGACAACCTACTGGCCAACTGACCAAATAATCTGAGATGTTATAAAACGAGGAACACATTATTCTTCCTGGAGCTACTGCTCATTCCACATAATTAAATGCCACCCATACTGAATAGCTGGAGGTGCTTTTTGGGGGCGGGAGGGGGTTGGAGGAGGGGAAGCTTGCCTGATTTCTTTATTTAAAAAGCACAAACGGTGAGCCACATCAGAGGAAACGCAGGGAATGTTTTGCCCAAGAGCTATAGTTTGGGGTGCACAACATCACAGGATAGTGTTTCAAAGGAGAGTAGGGGTACTTAGGAATACCCACATGTCAGCCAGGATTCAGCTGGAAGGTGGGCTTTTAAAATTGCTTTATACTGCATACTGATTTTAAACGGCAGTTTATATAATCTTTGCTTTCAAGCAGGCTAACCAGCTCCAGAGCAAATGAATTCAAATAAATACTGCAAAAGGAGCGAAGGATGGGGCTGGCTGGGCAAACATTTCGAGACCTTTCAGGCCATTTATAATTGCCGTCTTAAGGACTGAGACCCCCCCCCCTTCCTCCTGAAGTTGGCAGGGATACTGGCTGCCCAGGAGGTACTGGCTTGGGGTCACCCAGATCCTCTATGATCTGCAACTGGATAGCTCAGTCAGTAGAGCACAATGCTCTTCATCTCAGGGCTGTGGGTTCAAGTCCCACGCTGGGCAAAAAATTCCTGCATTGCAAGGGGTTGGAATAGATGACCCTCATGGTCCCTTCCAATTCTACAGTTCTATGATTCTTCTTCTTCTTCTTTGGCGATCGAGTAAGATAAACACGGTTTATCCGTAAACAAGGTTTTAACTGTGGGTCTCTAAGTGACTGTGGGGGCCAATTCTGGATCCACACTTCCTTCCACAGTGGGGACATTGGTTTCCAAGTGGGAGTTGATCACGGTGAGGGTTTGCCAAAAGTGCCTTCCTCTTAGCACGTTTCTCCCTTTTGTCCTGAGTTCGAGCGTCTTCAAAGCCCTTGACACCTTTGGTAGAGACTGTTCTCCAACTGGAGCGCTCGCAGACCAGTGTTTCCCAGTTGTCGGTGTTTATACTACATTTTTTTTAAAGATTTGCTTTGAGAGAGTCTTTAAACCTCTTTTGTTGACCACCAGCATTACGCTTTCCATTTTTACGTTTGGAATAGAGTAGTTGCTTTGGAAGATGATAATCAGGCATCCAAACAACATGTCCAGTCCAACGAAGTTGATGTTGAAGAATCATTGGTTCGACAATGCCTGGGACTTTTTAGTTGAGAGAAAAGGGCGAGTCTGGAACAGGACACAGGTGTCCTAAAAATTTGCATGTGGTGAAGAAAGTGGACAGAGAATAGCTCTTCTTCCTCTCGCAATACTAGAATTTGGGGTCCTTCTGATTTATTATATTCTTATGTTCCTACGGGGTTTGCCAAGGCCAGTTTAGCTATTCAGCATCAGAGCTGGGATTAACACAGAGACCTCCCAAGCCTGCCTTTTAATAACAAACAGAATTGACCAAACCAGGCCTTCCAAAATAAAGGGGGGGAAAGGGGGGGATGCTTTAGAATTTAATCAGCGGCCAAAACAATCCTGCCCCTTCCACTTTGATACCACTTAAGCCTCAGGGAGATCATAAACAGTTATATAAAAGAATCTGCAAGCATAGTACGGCTAAAAAACAAACAAAAAAAGGATCTCAGGGTTGCTGGTGGTGTGATGCCCTGATACAGCAGGAGGGCATGAGAAAATCAGCCATCTGGAAAAGCCTCGCATACCAATATACGCAACGTTAAGAAGTCATCTGAGGTTATCAATTTTAACAGCTTTTTTTCTCCTTTAAAAAGAATTGCAGCTATTTTATAAAAAAAAATTGTAAGAGGAATAAATCACATTTCTAAGCAGTTTTACAGTCAAACATGCTGTGTGCACTGAGAGCGCCTTCTTATATTGGCTCAACAAGACGCTTAACCATGTTACGATGCCTAGGGTGAGGTACACATTAAGCACCACTTGCGAAAAGTTAATTACGCATTGCACAAGTCCTCCCCACCCCCACCCCCACCCCACCCCGGCCTGGAGAACCTACTGCTGAGCCATCTAGCTCAAGGATGCTCACCAGAGCTCACTCCTGAGACAGGACTAGAAGCCTATCATTTACCCTGTCCTGACTGCTTGCAGAATTCAGAGGGGGTGTGCCATATCCAAAAGGACAGGTGTCATTTTTCCACAGCAATCCACCCTCCGTAGCCGTCCCTGTGTATGATTGGGGTTTGAAGCAAACCATCATTTGGCGTTTCATCCCAACCAGGAAACTATGGTTTGTGTTGGCTCTGCAAATCTGAATCAGAAACCAGGATGTAGGGAAGGATGCAAGACCACAGGAGTCGATTCGTCATTCATGTAACTTCAGTCCACGGCTTGGCAATGTGTCTGAACAACCACATAGGGAATTGCTTTCCGGCTAAGCTTGAAACTACCACAGGACCGAACAAAAAGCAATGTCTCAGAATTCTGAGTTGGCTTTCTTTTCCGTAATATTTTAACTGCAAGACACACCCTGGGTACTTTTCCCTTTAATCTTCTGGACCTTAATGTGGCAATAATGGGCTCAAGGTTTTCAGACTCTCAACTGCAGTCGTTTAAAAAGTGATGTGCTCCTGTTTTCAGCACGACACAGATTTAACAGAAACTTCCATTGTTGCGGAAATGGAAGTATTCAGCAAAGTTATCAGGTGTCCTAAGAATGTTTACTTGGAAATAAGTCTGACTGGATTCAAGAGTGTTTACTCCAAAGAAGTTTGCATAAAGATCACAGACTAATAGCACAATCTGATGTATATTTACTTAGATTATCTGCCCCATTATGTTCAGAAGTCATTACCCTGAAGAGGACTGCGGCTTTATAGATAATGCCCCTTTTCGCTAGCTGTCTTGAATTGTTGGTTGAAATGCTGCTTCGGTCTCATTCCAATACTTTTTAGCGGAAATGGCTGTGTCTATGTGAGGAAGTCTGTTAGTTGGGTTGACCTGGGTCACTTGCATTGTTCTCTCACTGAAACTCTGGGGGCATTGTCTTGGGAGAATAAAGTCTTCTTTGGATTCCTTTTTTTAGCAACAGAAAAACACGTCTCCTCCCTTCCCTACCTCACCCATGTATTCGTATCTACAGTTTTCCCTCATCGCCAAGGCTGGAGGTCTTAGCCCACAGACCTGGATGCAGGGCATCACCATAGCATCATCAGAATGCCATTGAATTCTGGGAATTCCTGCTTTTCAAAAGCACCTGCACTCTTTAATACTGTATATTATATACTGTATATAATATATATACTGTATATATATTGTATATAATGAATATATACTGTATATTCTGGCGTATAAGACTACTTTTTAATCTAGGAAAATCTTCTCAAAAGTCAGGGGTCGTCTTATACGCCGGGTGGAGAATCTGCGGTCGAGTATATCTCAAACACTATATTTTAAATTTGGGGGTCGTCTTATACATCCAGTCGTCTTATGTGCCAGAAAATACGGTACCTTTTGTCACAGGCTGGTTGGACACAGAGAAGTGGTGGGAGAAACCAGCTGGAGGACCACGAAAAGGAGAAGGCTCGGAGCCTGGGGAGTGGTGGTGGGACAATGATGAGGGGTCAGGGGGAGAAGACTGGGAAGAGGAGGTGTCAGAAACTGAAGGAGTAACAGGGCTATGTGAGCTGGGAGAGTCTGTGGCAGAGAAAAGTCCGGAATCAGAGGCAGGAGATGAAGCAGGAGCAGAGAGGAGAGAGACCAAGAGGCAGTGATGACTCAGGCAGGTGAAGAGTTGCAGATTTCTCTCCCTCCCACTGCAACAACCTCCCCTCCCTCCTGGTCTACCAGAACCAGAAGAGGTATGACGCAGGAGGAGCAAAGGCAGGCATGCAGGCACAGTCTCTGATTACCTGGGGGGAAACCCTGGAGGGGAGGAGACATAGTGGGGAAACAGGGAGCTTTATCCATGGACAACTGATCCATGCGGCAAGAACTACCAGGGATGAGCTTCTGTGCTCATTAGGCCTGACACTCCGTCAAATCTGTGCAGATCCTGTTCTTGCTAATAAACAGTTAACACCAATGTGCACAGTGTGATTTACTGCTGACTCGCTCCTGTCAATGCAACACCACTGAAGTAAATGGCTTTGACACAGCACATGGAAGGACAGGGGCTAAAAATCTGGTGATAAGCCTTTGGGTTGAAGCTCTCCTTGCTACTTGGCTGGCAATGGAGGCCAGTCCATTAGGGCAAATAGGGAACCAACTTCTGTCTACCCCATCTGCCTGCCTTCCTACGTACCAGTACAACCAGTCCAGCGGGTGGCAATACTTGTTGGATTCCTCCTCCTCCTCAGTCTAGTGTTGCCCTTGCAGAACTCAGGGGAGGGAGGGAGGAGACATACCCAGAATAACTTGGCTCTGCCCGCCATTGGTTCTGGCGCCACCTACTGTTGGCCTCCTTGCTTTCCACCCTACCAGTCCCAATGGATGTCTGTCGCCACTGCTGGCTGGACAGTGCGCATGACTAGACTATGGCGTGTGTTTAAATGCACACTGTGGTAACTTGCCTTTTGGCAAACCATCCATGGAAGCCCTGACCTGGCATACGGTCACCATTTTATTCTACCCTGTGCGTTTTAAGACTGAACTGAGTCCACTGCATCTTCTCAATTCTTGTAAAGTTGGCCTGTCTGCTGTGAGTGCGTGAGCTCTATGGGGGAAAGATTTATAGGGAGAGAAGGCGTTGAGCTCCCTAGTCCACCAACCCACTAATCAATTTAAAACTCCTCTCCACTTTCAGTGATTTAGTTGTGCCAAATTCAGTCATAACATACCAGCCTGAGGCCATCACATCCTTAAGGGTCATAGCTCAGTGGTTGTCAGGCTTTGGGGAATCAGCTTCTTCCCCCGTGGCCGTAAATGAGCAGATAAACAAAAGGGAATTCTTACCAGTTAGTTTCTTTAATAAACACAGCAAAAGACAAAATAAAGTGTCTTCCCAGAATGGCAGCGCTCCCAACTAAGGTCATTCCTCCCCTTCCCCCCTATTAATCTACGCCACTCCTACATCTTGTAATCTGAGTTTGTAGCCTCTGCGCTTTCTGTTCTGACACTTTCTGAGCTCTCCGTGACTTTGGGGAAGGGGGGTGGATACTATCCAGAGACTGTGAATCTCTCTCTCCTGGTGTTTCTTCTCCTAGCAGTTCCCCATCCAGTATTTCCCAGCTTCTGCCTTCTGAACTATGCCCCTCTGCAAACCACTGTTCCAAATCTATTCTGTCCTCCTGCTCCTGGGAAGATTCAGGATCAGGGTCAGGGGGAGGGGGTGGCTCCCACCATTCCTCCTCAGCACGATCCCTGACAGTGGTAGATGCCATGAAACACCTCTGTGACAAGGGACTTCCACAACCTACAAGCTGCCACACCGAATGCCCTCTCTGAGACCAGCACAACCACCTGACCTTTTAAGGGTGGTGGAGCTACCAAGAGGACCTCGGAGTAGACAATACTAAATGAGATGAACCTTTCCTTTCTATGTTCTTGCACCAATTTTGAACTGCACTGCAATTAAAACTGCCATTTTTATAGTTACTGGAATTTTGTTTTAAAACAATAGTGGAACAGTATGGTAAGCCACTGTGTCAGTGAGATATTAATAATTTTTCTGTCCTCCAAGGTTTGGGCTCATAACCACAATGCACAGTTTGTTCCTATGGAAACAGGATTAAAAAAAAAGAGTCATTTGCATTCGGTAATTACCACCTAAGCTAGATTTTGAACTGCACAATGCAACACGGCAAGAACTCCTCAGAAATTCAACGACCCCAGCAGATACTTAACTCACTTTGAAATCTCCCAATTTGAAAGCATGTCAAATTATTCCACGGCTTACAGTAAAAATTGCTGTTAACTGGCTGGATCAATTTGAGAGCTTTTTGCATAAAGGCACTGCAATTTTTTTAAAAAGAAAAAAGCAGGAGGGAGGTGATTTTTCAAAAAATAATTATACGTAATGAGATTTGGCGCTGATATGATTTGAGAAACATTTTTTTTAAAGGCATCTTCTCCCTATCCTTGTGTGCTATTCTAAGAAAAGAGCTAGGAAACTCATTTATTCAAATAGCTTGAGCTTGGCAGATATAAATTCATTAGCATGTTTAGAGGAAGCTGCAGATAAATTTTAAAATCTGCCTGTTAAGAAACAACACCATTGTGATCATTTTGGACTCACAGCTGTCCATGGAGGCGCAGGTTAATTCTGTGTCCAGGGCAGCTGTCTACCAGCTCCATCTGGTACGCAGGCTGAGACCCTACCTGCCCGCAGACTGTCTCGCCAGAGTGGTGCATGCTCTAGCTATCTCCCGCTTGGACTACTGCAATGCGCTCTATGTGAGGCTACCTTTGAAGATGACACGGAAACTGCAATTAATCCAGAATGCGGCAGCTCGACTGGTGACTGGGAGTGGCCGGCGAGACCACATAACACCGGTCCTGAGAGATCTACATTGGCTCCCAGTACATTTCCGAGCACAATTCAAAGTGTTGGTGCTGACCTTTAAAGCCCTAAACGGCCTTGGTCCTGTATACCTGAAGGAGCATCTCCACCCCCATCGTTCAGCCTGGACACTGAGATCCAGTGCCGAGGGCCTTCTGGCAGTTCCCTCACTGCGAGAAGCAAAGCTACAGAACCAGGCAGAGGGCCTTCTCGGTAGTGGCGCCCGCCCTGTGGAACACCCTCCCATCAGAGGTCAAAGAGATAAGCAACTACCTGACATTTAGAAAATACCTGAAGTTTTTAATCTGTGGCATTTTAATGTATTTTAACATTTGCTGGAAGCCGCCCAGGGTGGCTGGGGAAGCCCAGCCAGATGGGCGGGGTACAAATAAAGTATTATTATTATTATTATTATTATTATTATTATTATTATTATTATTATATCACCAGGTGGAACCTGCAAGCAAAAATGTGTGGCAGTTATTTTGTCCATCTCTTCTCTTTGCCTTCCTTTTCCTCAACAACTCAGCATCCCTCAACAACTCTTCACAGCTTCTGTGCAAAGCAGAACGTTGAGTTTAAAATAAATTCTATGCTTCTAGCTCTCTCGATCCAGGTGTTGCCTGGGGAACCTTCAGGTGCGTAGAGGAGGGTGAAAGGTTGTTTTCTGCTGCTCCAGAGAAGCGGACACGGGGCAATGGATTCAAACTACAAGAAAGAAGATTCCACCTAAACATTAGGAAGAACTTCCTGACAGTGAGAGCTGTTCGGCAGTGGAATTTGCTACCAAGGAGTGTGGTGGAGTCTCCTTCTTTGGAGGTCTTTAAGCAGAGGCTTGACAGCCATCTGTCAGGAATACTTTGCTGGTGTTTCCTGCTTGGCAGGGGGTTGGACTGGATGGCCCTTGTGGTCTCTTCCAACTCTATGATTCTATGATTCTATGCACATTTCGGCCAAAGTTTGAGTGGGGTCTGCATAGCCTGGGCAGGACTTTTGCATGCCCACCCCAACCCCTCTCTATGATTCACAGCTTTTTCCATTGTGCCTTACTAAGCCTTCTTCCTCCTGGTACCTTCCAGATGCTTGGGACTGCACCAGCTAGGGCTGGTGGGAGTTGTCCAAAATGTCTGTAGAGCACCAAGTTGGGGAAAGGTGCCCTAAAAAGTGTAGGCCACAACCCCAGCCGGGTGACATACGGATGAGCAAAAGCTTTGATACTGACTGGAAGGTTTCTCTCTCTCCCTCTGAACGACACATCTGGTCTCACGTAGTGGGATATTGCAGAGTCCTATGTGCAAAGAAAATATTTGAAAAGCGCATCATGCAATTCCAGACTCCGTCTCTCGGGACAGGTCAGTAGCTATGCATCGGTGGAATTTCAGAACACCGTGGTGCAGGTTTCTCGCAGATCTCTGAAAATAAGCACACCCCTAGCCATCATATGGTGATGTGTATCTTAAAAGCCTGTGTCCCTTAAAAAGATAGCACTGTTAGGAGTGTCCCAGAATAACCAGGCACTGCTAATGCTTTACACTGGAGGCATTGCACACCAAGTTTTTTCCTTAATTCTAGTCCAGGACTGGGCAATCTTTTACAAGCCCATTATCTCACGGACAACCTTCCAGGGGCCACAAGCCAATGGTGGGCTTCCCACAGGGATCTGGTTGCCCTCTGTAAGAACAAGACGCAGGGCTAGATGGGGCTTAGGCCTGATCCAGCGATGCTCCTCTTATATTATGTAATTTCGGGTTACTCAGTGAAACTGCTTGGCATCAGATCTAAGAAAGCACGTTACACAATGCGCAGCCAGGTTCTGGAATTCATGACCACAAGATATGGCTGCAGGCTTAGACGGCCTTGGAAGGATTAGGCAAAAGGCACAGAGAACAGGTTGCTTTGCTGATAGCGTGCCTCCACACCAAAAGTTCCCTGCACTTGGAAAGCTAACACATCCAGGTGTTGTGATGCATGGCAAAAAAAAAAAAATGAAAATGAAAAATTTCCAGTGTTTCATTTTTCTGTGGATTTTTTCCCCCTGTGCCGTAGTTCATTAGTAACCATGAATGCATGACAAGTCCAACACGTTACAAATGTGGGGGGATTTGATCTAACCCTTTTGTGACCCCAGTACTCAAATCTGGGCTGTAACAGCGGAGAAAGTCTCCGCTCCGATCTCTGATGAACAAAAAGCACAATTCTGAGTCGAATCCTGCAGGTTTCCAAACGGATCATTTTAGGACTGTTGGTCGTGCTTCCCCCCCCCCCCCAACTTTTGCTTTTTTTAAAAAAGACAACCATGCCAGAGATTTCACAGGATCTCTCCCCTGCACCATGATTATTATATGCTTGCTTATAAAGAGCATTCCACTTGGATGGAGACGGAAGAACCTTTCAATTCGGCTTGCTCTCCACCCACCCACCCTTTCCTAAGAGGGGAAAACAGTGGGGCATTCAAGCCGTCTGCGGAGACTGGTTAATATTAGTTTGGCTACAGTAGTTTTCTTTCACAAAGGACGCTCTCAGCTCGGGACTGCCAAGTTCCAGCAGGCACAGTACAAGGCCCTTTGTGCTGGCATGGATTCCCTCTCCGCCATTGTGACCTTAGCCTCTACATTAAAAGTCACAACTATGAGTGATCATCATCCATCCAGCATGCTTTTTGGCAGGCAGGAAAAAAAAAACCAAGAGGCCCTTGCTTCCATTCTTTCTCCTTTAAGGTTATATTCACATTATGAAGAAATAAGAAGTAGTGGGATCTGCAACAAAATGTTGCAGCGCGGAGTCCCAGGTGTATATAAAAAAAAATACTGTTTGCTACAATCACTCCTTGCCCGTCAAGGAGAGCTGGTGTTAATAATCGCAGACCATTTCTCTCTATCTTCAAAAGGCTCATAAGCCAGAAGGTTTGGCTTAGCGTGTCAATCGAACCCGTAAGATTTGTTCTTGGCTACAGTCTTGGTTAGTGTGAAGAGAGTTTAACCATGGTGTCCCGGTTCGGACAATATGCTCAGCCAGACCTTGGTTCAGCACTGCATGACAACAAAAGGGACTGGTGGTAAAATAGCTTTTTCTCGGGGCGGGGGGATGTCTACGCCTTCATGCAGTCCCAGTAAACCATGGTTTGCCCTCCCACATCCTGTGAATCTAGCTAACATCATGCATGTCTTTAAGGCTGCAACCTTACCTGGAAGTAATTCCCACTGAACTCAACAAGGCTTACTTCTGAGCACACGTGCATGGGATCGCACTGTGAACCGCACAAGTGAAATGCAGTCAAGGCTTCCTGCCCTTCCCTTTCTCTCCTGTAGAATCATAAAATCGGAAGGGATCCTGAGGATCATCTAGTCCAAACCCCCTGCAATGCAGGAATATGCAGTTGTCCCATATGGGGATCGAACCTGCGACCTTGGAGTTATCAGCACCATGCTCTAACCGACTGAGCTATCCACAAGGAGGCATGAGAGAACTTGGACGGCTGCTGGTCAGCTCTCCTTTGAGCCAATGGGAAAACTCACAAGAGTCTCAGTAACAACCAGTAGTGAATTCTTGGCCGTTCAATCAAGGAGGGAAATTATCAGAAATGGTTGCACGGCCAAGCATGGCACAATAAGGGATTCACAACACAGGGGCTTGGTCAATATGAATGGACCTTTTCAATCCCACGTTGAGCAAGCGAATCAAGGCTTACGTCTCCATTGTACTAGTGAACAATGTCCCTCTGCCTCCTGGCACACATGCAGAAGATTCAGTGGCCCATCCCCAGCATCTCCAACTAGCACTGGGAATGTCAGTGTACCTTGGAGTCCCCAGTCAGTGCGGGCAATACTGAGCTAGGTGGACCGTTAGTCTGACTTGGTATAAGGCAACCTCCTTACCTGGCAATGCTGTGGGTTGAACCAAGACCCTCTGCAACTGTTTTCTGGTTTCAATTAATCAATTTGACGTACAGAACATGAGAAATGAGTGGAATAAAGAATCTGGCTTTCCTATTCACTGGGACAATGTTTTAGCTTCCGTAGCAAATGGGCCTTTGGATTAAAAACGAAGAATATTTAGAATTTATTAGACTCCAATACGCTTGGGAGAAAAGCAATGACAAACCTAGACAGCATCTTAAAAAGCAAAGACATCACCTTGCCGACAAAGGTCCGTATAGTTAAAGCTATGGTTTTCCCAGTAGTAATGTACGGAAGTGAGAGCTGGACCATCAAGAAGGCTGAACGCCGAAGAATTGATGCTTTTGAATTATGGTGCTGGAGGAGACTCTTGAGAGTCCCATGGACTGCAAGAAGATCAAACCTATCCATTCTCAAAGAAATCAGCCCTGAGTGCTCACTAGAAGGACAGATCCTGAAGTTGAGGTTCCAGTACTTTGGCCACCTCATGAGAAGAGAAGACTCCCTAGAAAAGACCCTGATGTTGGGAAAGATGGAGGGCACAAGGAGAAGGGGACGACAGAGGATTAGATGGTTGGACAGTGTTCTCGAAGCTACTAACATGAGTTTGGCCAAACTGCGAGAGGCAGTGAAGGATAGGCGTGCCTGGCGTGCTCTGGTCCATGGGGTCACGAAGAGTCGGACACGACTGAACAACAACAACGCTTGTACAGAAAAGGACTATCTGCATCAATGTGTTGCTGGAGATGTAATCCAGAAAATGCTTCTTTGAAACATATGTTTATGCAGTGTCCGAAGCTTACCAATTTTTGGAGGAAGGTATTAAGATGCATAAATACTACTTTGGGGAAAAGATTAACATTGTCAGATGATAATATTATACTAAACCCTCATACCAACTATATGTCGTTTGACAGTAGATCAACGTTGATAGACCTTTCATGCCCTTACTTCTGCCAAAAGACGGATATTGATTCACTGGAAAGACAATACTATGCCCCCCTTTGACCGATGGATAGAAGATATGATCACTCTTGCAACATATGGACCAGATTGCTCTTTGGCGCAGATTGTGTATGGATAAATACAATGATAATTGGAAAGCATTTATAAAAATTACAATGACTAGTTAATAGTTTTATACTCGCTGGAATAGTCATACTACTTATATGCTCATATATTGTATCAAAGCTTCGAGCACTTTTTCCCCCTTTTTGTTTTGTTCTCTCCCTTTTTTTCCCTTCCATCATTTATTTCTCGACTGAAAACGGTCAATGAAATATAAATATTAGTTTTGGCCTTCCACGCAATGCAACCGGCCAGCTATGCAGTGAAAGGAAGATATTCTCCTCTACTCAGGGAGAAGATGATTAGACAAGTGCAAGTCTGTTGCTAGCTCTTATCTCCATGGCGGGAGGCTGGCCATTGTGAGAATAGGACACTGGACTTGATGGGCCACTGGCCTGATCCAGTAGACTCTCCTGACGTTGAGCATGCTCACCAAAGGGGAGAACTGCTTTTCTACCTAAGATTGCAGGTTTCTTTGTGGGAACAGGGATGAAAGAAACAGACTGCTGCACGAATTGTGATAGCTAGGAAGTGTAAGAGGCAAGCAGAATATAAAATGGCACAAAGAGGTGTGGGATATGGCTATTAATGATAAATTTACATGTCCCTTTAAGGTAAGATGGGCAACATGCAGGAGAAATGATTTCAAGGAGATATGGAGGGTGTTTACAAAATCTGTACTGTTAAAACGGAAAGGGGTCAAAACATCGCAAGAGGTGTTGACATTTCGGGAGGTTGGATAATTACAATGGAACGGTCTCGGTGGTGGGGTGCACATTTTCATTCTTATTTATTTATTATTATTACTTTGTCAAAACAAAAATAACAATTTTTAAAAATACATAAAGAAAACTACGAGGAAAAACCTGCCTCGTCCTCTGCATAAATTCTCCCTGCTTTTAAAAGGCCCCTGCATCATGCCTTCCCCTCCCAAGACATGGATTTCCAGTTACATTGGAAGGCATCCTAGTAGGCTCTGAGTGACACGAAAACCAGGCCAGGGTGGCAAAGACAAGGGAGCGAAGCTACATGGTCTTACATGCCATTTCCTATTTTTATAATTCTGCCGCACTAGATTTCGGGCATGTGAACAATGAGGGATTAATTCCGTAATGAAGCATAATCCCCAGGCTTCTAATTCCGCTTGGCAATGGCCTTTGACCGTAACCTTGAAAGGACTATCCTTGCTCAGGAGCAGAGGCAGCTTTTCTTCCTAAGACCTGTTTAACAGCATTGCCTCTGGGAGCCAATAAAGACAGCTAGATTAAACACTGATGCTCTGGCAGCAGCTAGCGGGTACCGGTACTCCTGGCTCCACGGAAGCTGGCATGGTTGCTTCTCGCTAGCTGTTTTGCTGCAGAGGTGAGGAACCCTGGGCAGCCTGAGGGCCACACTTCCTCGTGGAGAAGCTTCGGGGGGGGGCACACATCTGCGGTAGGTGGGGCCATAGGCAAAGAAAGTGGGCAGGTCAACAGCTGCAACCCTTTATTTCTTTATTCCTGCCGTGCAAAGGCCAGAGATTTCTGCAGAGGGCTGATGAAGTTTTGATATTTAAACCAATCTAGGAATTGTAGGTCTGTGGGGGGAATAGTGGTCTCCTAACAACTCTCAGCAGGGACGCGGGTGGCACTCTGGGTTAAACCACAGAGCCTAGGGCTTGCCGATCAGAAGGTCGGTGGTTCGAATCCCCGCAACGGGGTGAGCTCCCATTGCTCGGTCCCTGCTCCTGCCAACCTAGCAGTTTGAAAGCACGTCAAAGTGGAAGTAGATAAATAGGTACCACTCTGGTGGGAAGGTAAATGTCGTTTCCATGCGCTGCTGTGGTTTGCCTGAAGTGGCTTAGTCATACTGGCCACATGACCCGGAAGCTGTACGCCAGCTCCCTTGGCCAGTAAAGCGAGATGAGCGCTGCAACCCCAGAGTCATCCGCGACTGGACCTAATAGTCAGGGGTCCCATTACCTTTACCTTTAGGCCTACCAACTCTCAGCATCCTTAACAAACAACAGTTCCTAGTTCACATGACACAACTGTTGTTGGCAAAGTTCGAAATTAGCAGGGCACCAGGCGCATTTTGCGCCTAAAGATTCTCCATTTGTGAGCTCCTCCAAAAGTCTGGGTGCCAATTTTTTGCACCTCGCTGATGCTCAAGCAGTGTTAGAAAGCTAAGCTGCTAAAAGGCACCTTAAACCTAGGTCAGGGGTGCAACAATGGAATGTCTCAGCACAATTTTTTTTAAAAAACAAGAATACAAAGCTGAAAATGAATGAACTGCAGCTAAAATATTGTGTTCATTTTTCACATGATCTAGTCCTTCCCCTGCCCACCCCCCTAATATTCTTAAGAGGGTCCCTTCTCCAGTAGCTGGAAGTGGGGAGGCAGAAAAAAGGTCCTCCTTTCCTTCCACTCTGAAGCTTTAATCTGAAATCTTAGGCACAGTGCTGCGCCCAGAGCTCAGAAATGGCTTGCGCTGACGAAATTCCCTGTGGCAAAATGCGCCAAGAACAATGGGAGTTTTGAACACTGCACTCAAAAGGGTTACTGAAATGTATGTGCTTTGAAGCCTCGAAGTACATGTCAAGGATAGGCAATATTTTAAAGGAGTTTAACAATAAAGAGTAGAGCTTTTGAGAAAACTGAAGTATGGTACCAATATTTTTATTGCAAACACCAAATTAAACATGTGCTAACAATTTCTGCTAAAATTTTGGTAGGACTTGCGTATTAATTTATGCTTATCAAAATATTTTAAAAAGTGTTGCCGACATCCTCCCCCACGCCCGTGGCAACTAAACACTATGTTTTGGCGGCCACAGCTCAGGTCCCAGAAGCCACTTGGCTCCCAGCTTTTTCTATCCATTTCTAACACTGGTTGTCGGGCCACACCAGTTCATCCTACACGTAGGTGATGGAGCAAAGGACTGACTGCTCCATGCACACAGAAACCTAGCAGTGGAGGGAGAAGCCTAGACTGGAGTTCTCCTCCGTGGCCTGCCTGCTACTTTTGCACGTACAGAGTTTTTATTTAAGTGGGAAGAGCACAACGGTGCTTGATTTCTCCCTCCACCTTAGCCTGGAGTCCTGAAGCCCAGCAACAGATTGCAAGATGCGAGGTTGCTGGTCACGTATAGCTGAGCTCCAGTTGCACCTGTGCAGGGAGCAGAGAGTGCCAGATTGGCACAAGTATGGCATGAACCAAGCTTGGGAGGGCAGGGTATACATTTCACTGAAGAACTCAACGAATCATTACTTTTTCAGGACTTTGACATTAAAGGGACCCTTCCACTTTTATTGTCTCCACCGCTGCTGAAATCTAGACCATAGGTTCGTTGGAGAACTGATCTATTTATGCCTTATTATTGAAACCAAGATTTCACTTTCTTGGGTTCCATGATCACTGCAGATGGTGACAGCAGTCACGAAATTAGAAGACGCCTGCTTCTTGGGAGATAAGCAATGACAAACCTAGACAGCATCTTAAAAAGCAGAGACATCACCTTGTCGACAAAGGTCCGTATAGTTAAAGCTATGGTTTTCCCAGTAGTAATGTACGGAAGTGAGAGCTGGACCATCAAGAAGGCTGATCGCCGAAGAATTGATGCTTTTGAATTATGGTGCTGGAGGAGACTCTTGAGAGTCCCATGGACTGCAAGAAGATCAAACCTATCCATTCTCAAGGAAATCGGCCCTGAGTGCTCACTAGAAGGACAGATCCTGAAGTTGAGGCTCCAGTACTTTGGCCACCTCATGAGAAGAGAAGACTCCCTAGAAAAGACCCTGATGTTGGGAAAGATGGAGGGCACAAGGAGAAGGGGACGACAAAGGATGAGATGGTTGGACAGTATTCTCGAAGCTACTAACATGAGTTTGGCCAAACTGCGGGAGGCAGTGGAGGATAGGCGTGCCTGGCGTGCTCTGGTCCATGGGGTCACGAAGAGTCGGACACGACTGAACGACTGAACAACAACAACAATTATTATTATTATTATTATTTATATACCGTCCTATATCTGGGGGTCTCAGGGTGGTTCACAGAATAAAATCAAGATATAAAACCACAAAATACCTAATAAAAACTACAACAACAACCCAATAGCCCCCCCCCAAAAAAACACATTTTAAAAGGGCATAGGATATAAATCAGATCAACCTAAGGCCTGGTTAAAAAGGAACGTTTTTGCCTGGCGCCAAAAGGTGTATAATGAAGGCACCAGGTGAACTTCCCTGGGGAGAGCATTCCACAGACAGGGAGCCACTGCAGGGGAGGCCAGTTTTCATGTTGCACCCCCCCTCCAAACCTCTCGAGGAGGGGGCACATGAAGGAGGGCCTCAGAAGATGATCTCAGGGTCCGGGTAGGTTCATATGGAAAGAGGCGGTCCTTAATTTTAATTTTATTTTATTTTTTAAATTAAAAGGAAAGGAAAGAGGCAGTCCTTGAGGTATTGCAGACCTGAGATCTATGGATGAAGGGCGGTATACAAATTTAATTCATAATATATACTAACCCACCCTTTACACTGATAGCACTATCGGAGCACAGGGAATTGCCTTATACTGAATCAGACCATCGGTTCTGATAGCTCTGCAATTGCCCAATCCTGAGAAGCCAGCAAGAAACCTGGGACTTTTTCCATGCACAGTATCTGTTCCACCACAAAGCTATGGCTGTTTCCAATAGTGCCATAAGCAAGATAAAATCTCCAAAGGCGCAAATGAAACTTATTACTGGAGTTTCATTTTCCAAATTAAAAAAAAAGTAGCATCTGAACCATTGGGAACCTGTCTGTTCTAGTAACTAGCCCTAGCAACAGTTCTTATAATTACAACTTCGGGACATGCATGGTGGCACCCTTCCGAAATATTCAAACACTTCCAAGACAGAAAGCAGAATATCAAATATTTTGCATGCTCAGAGAAAGAGAGGAGGAGGAGGCGGCAGGGAACAGGAGACAAGTCCCCACTCTTTTAAAACCAAAGTTTTTGGAGCGATTCATTTAATATAAGATGACTGTGCTGCTTTATGTTGCCAGGGCTGTGTTAACGTCTTGCGCTGAAACTGAATAACACAGAGACATTTAATCCTGCTCAGCACAGTTTTTAAATGGGAACTGAAGGGTGGCGGGAAGGAGACAAAACCCCTTTGAAGGAAGTACAGTAATTAAATACAGTACCTGCGCTATAACCTTGCTCAGGCTTGGCAGGGGGCAGCGGTAGGACAAAGGCAGACCAAAGCTATACTTGAAATTCTGGCCATGAACATCTGGGCAATGCATAATAGGAAACACAACAAACTGCCCAGTGTAAAAAAAAAAAGGGGGGGGGAGATCCAATGCAGGAAACGGTTTCTATGAATCAGGATGCAACACTATAATTTTCTCTTCTCCAACATTCCTCCAGTGCTTTAAATTAAGGCATATTTTAATGGCACTCAAGGGAGAGCATAGTTAAGAGCAAAAGCCCATCCAAAAATTGCATGCAAAATAAGGGATGTGCACTGCTAACGTTGCTTCGTACTAAAGTATCAAAGTATTTTTAGTTATATGGGCTGCAAAGGTTGGCCCGATGAAGAACTGTGTGCCACCTTTTTACAGGTTTTTATTGGGACACCTCTTATACAGTCATAGTTGTTAAGGAAGATGAAAGGTACTCAACATACCCGGTATTTCCACCCACCCAAATAGAAAATCCAACACATGAAAACTGCAAAGAGGCTTAGACGTGAATTTTTCTTTTTGTGGGTGCTAAAACCAGGCACTGAGGAGTTTACTTACAGTAAAATGGAATACATGTCTAGTCTTTTTGTTTTTGATGGTGGTAAGGGAGCACAGGATTGCATCCAAGGTTTTGGATTAGCATTGATTTAGTATGGAAATGCAATTATGGGTGAAATGGAGGAAATATCACGTTTTCGTTTAAGTATATAGGAGCACCTGTCATCCCGACCCTTCCAGAGTAGAAGAAATTACAACAGGGGTTTTAGGGAGGTCACAGCTCAGAGGCAGACAAGGGGGAAAGTTGGGAAATAATGGGAGAGGAGTTGGAAGAAGAAGCACCAGGGGCGAGACAGCTGATGGACTCAGTGTCTTTAGAAAGCATTCCAGACCTCCTCCCTCCTTCGAGGTATGCTAGAGCATTACGCATTTTTAAAGCAGCATCTGTGGATCATGTCACTGGGATGCAAGGAAACTGTCTTACTCACTTGTCTTGACAAAATTAAAAATTAAAAAATTCCTTCCAGTAGCACCTTAGAGACCAACTAAGTTTGTTCTTGGCATGAGCTTTCGTGTGCATGCACACTGCTAAGTGTTGATTCCTGCCAACGAAAGGGTTTCCCCCATAGAAACACTCTGAGGTAAGAAACGTACAGAATTATGGTGCCGGAACAGTCGAGTTCCAAATCACTGGCCACTGCAGATTTGGCAAAACCTAACCATAACAAAAAGTAGTGGCTCTGTGGAATTACCTCTTGGAAGTACAGTCATACCTCGGGTTACGGCTGCTGCGGGTTGCGTTCGGCCCGGGTTACGAATGCGCCAAACCCGGAAGCACCGGAACGGGTTACTTCTGGGCTCAGCAGTTCGCGCATGCGCAGACGCACTGAATCGCGACCCGCGCGTGCACAGAAGCGGCGCTGCGGGTTGCGTTCTGCTCAGGATGCGAACGGGGCTCCGGAACGGATCCCATTCGCATCCAGAGGTACCACTGTATTGTTAAAATAAATAAATCTGGTTACAAAGCGTCTTTTTGCCAACTCAAGGTGGATCACGAGCCAACAGTCACTGCATATGTTGGATCGATAACTATTTGAAAAACCAACTGTAACAAAAGGACAAGCAAGTACAAAAAAAGGAGCACACATGATGACTTTGAGACTCTCCACAAACAAATCAGCACCCACTACAAGGTTGGCAGAACAACAGCAAAATTCTCCCCAGCCTTACTGAAAGTCTGGCCTTGTCGTGACTTAAGTCAAGACTCTCCTCCTTCAGGGGACAAGGCTAATGATTAGAATGCAAGAGAAAGTGGCCAAACAGAAAGCGCTTCTGCAAAGGAAAGCCCATTGTGCTTTGCACCTCTCCAGCTTGAGATCATCGCCATGCTTTTCTCCAACTCAGAGGCCTCCAGCTCAGAAGCTCCAGGGGAATCACAGTCTCTCTCGCTCTGTCCAAGTCAACAACTGCTAAAGTTAGCAGAGCCCCCTTAAATTTATAATTATTATTACCTGCCCTTCACCAGAAGATTGGAGGGGGGGGAGGTTATAGATGAAGAGGCTTCTCTTACCGAAGACACAACTAGCAACTGATATAGTGCTCAGCTCCTATTTATTGAAGACTCAATCTGAGGATGGCTGCTGCTGAAGCAACATTAAGCCTGAGCTCTTCATGGAGCTGTCCAGGGTACCTTGGAAGCTTTGCCTCTTCCCTGCTGAGGCCATTGCTCAAAACACAGCAAGACTCCCCAGTTCCAAAGCAGTGCCGCCAATACCAAGAAGGCTCTGCTCCATCAAGTCACCAGCCTTGCCTCTCATCTTGCCTCCTCTGAAGATGTGGCTGACCTAGGAGGTTGAGATGAGTGAAGGCACTCCTTAAGGTACACTGGCCCAGAGTTCAGAATACAAGGCATTATCCCTGCATTCCTGTTTCAAAGGGATCCTTGCTCTTTCCTGTGTCAGTTGGACATTGCCACTTGCTATGAAGCTGATATGGGAGAAAAGCAGCTTCTGTTTCCTCTACTCGTTTGAAATAAACCTACAAGAACAAATCTCTGTGGCAGAGCTTTCCAAACTGTGTGGCGTGACATGTTAGTGTGTCGGCTGCAGTGTGTAAGTGCGTCGCACCAACACTCCTCATGCTCCTCCCAGGGCTGGAAGGGGGTTAGTTTAACCTCCAGTTTGCTTGTAAAACTGGATTACCGTGTCGCAAAATGATGGATGCCACCAACATGAAAAGTTTGGAAAGCTGTGCTCTATAGGATCTAGCAGAAGTCTTTCCCATCACCTGCTACCTATTTCTTTTCTCCTTTTGGGCCAAGGATTCAACTTGCAACCTTCCTCCTGCCAAGCATGTTCTCCGCCCCAGACGTACGGTTCCATGCTTGCATTAATACATTTGCATCTCTTCCTGCAACACCGAGAGAGCAACAACAACAAGGTGTCGTTATTCCCTTTCACAGAGCATATTGTGCGGCATTAATGGTTCATGACCTTATCTGCTGGAGCAGATTTTGGAATACAAACTCCAAAGAAAGTTAACACTCCCGTTGTGACAAGGAACACAGGCCCTGCACAACCGCGTTGGCCAGAACAGGCTTAGGAAATGCCGCAAAGTGTGAGCAAGTGCTTGTGAGTCACGACCTGGTTACAAAAACACAGCTGTACACTTTTTGCATTGCCAACAATTAAAAACTTGAGAGTTTAGTCTGAATTGCTCTGTGAGCAGCAGTAGGAAATCTGTTTAACCCATCCAGACATTGTACAGTGACTGTGCTTACGGAACCAGGTGGATGCTCGTACCACTGAGCTATGCCCCTTCCATTAAACTGGTATATAAATGTTCTTAAATAAATATGTGAAATTATAAATGAAATCATGCCAATACCGTCTCTGTTGGGCTGTGGTGTTGGTTTGGGAGGAAAGTTTGCAATATTTGGAGTTTTCTACTCTCCGAAGACTGGAGAAGAGACCCTTTTAAGAATATTAAAGGTAAAGGTACCCCTGACCATTAGGTACAGTCACCTGACCATTAGGTACAGTCACGAACGACTCTGGGGTTGCAGCGCTCATCTCGCTTTACTGGCCGAGGGAACTAGGATTTGTCCACAGACAGCTTCCGGGTCATGTGGCCAGCATGACTAAGCTGCTTCTGGAGAAACCAGAGCAGCGCACAGAAACGCCGTTTACCTTCCCACTGGAGCAGAACCTATTTATCTACTTGCACTTTGAAGTGCTTTCGAACTGCTAGGTTGGCAGGAGCTGGGACCGAGCAACAGGAGCTCACCCCGTCGCAGGGATTCGAACCGCCGACCTTCTCATCGGCAAGCCCTAGGCTCTGTGGTTTGGACCACAGCACCACCCGGGTCCCAAGCTTTAAGAATATTAGAAGGGCTTTTATACTGCAACATCAGAAGGAAACCACCTCTGTTTAAAGTGTTGGGCGCTGGAAATACAGTTTCTGTCAGATGATTGTTTGATTTCTGTCACATGATTGTTTGACAGCGTTCTACTCACTAGGGCGGGTTTTGCGCTGAAATTTGAACAGGCAAATAGTAAGGGTGCTTAACCTGTTTTTAGATTACAACTGCTAACGAAGGTTGTGTTCGCCGGATATTGATTTATTTTTTCTGGCTCACATTTCAACTGATCTAAAATAATCTAAAGTTGTTTAACCAAGCTAGGAGCAAGTGGGCCCCAAGGAAATGGTAGATCCCAAACTGTGCAGAGAAGGAGAGATCTTCCACTGAATGCTCTAGCAAAAAAGACTGTTTTGACTTAGAAAGTAAAGACAGAAAGGCCAGCGCCAAATGAGTATTTCTGGAGTATTCCATAGTTGGGGCACTAATTCAAACACTCATGTAACTTCAGAGGGTGGAGGCATTGAGAGCAGGACCACAGGTGATGTTCTCATGAAACTGACAGGCTCATGCAACCAAAGGAGGTCAACCAAAATGGTCAAAGGCCTGGAAACGATGCCTTATGAGGAACGGCTTAGGGAGCTGGGTATGTTTAGCCTGGAGAAGAGAAGGTTAAGGGGTGATGTGATAGCCATGTTCAAATATATCAAAGGATGTCATATAGAGGAGGGAGAAAGGTTGTTTTCTGCTGCTCCAGAGAAGTGGACACGGGGCAATGGATTCAAACTACAAGAAGATTCCACCTAAACATTAGGAAGAACTTCCTGACAGTAAGAGCTGTCCGACAGTGGACTTTGCTGCCAAGGAGTGTGGTGGACTCTCCTTCTTTGGAGGTCTTTAAGCGGAGGCTTGACAGCCATCTGTCAGGAATGCTTTGATGGTGTTTCCTGCTTGGCAGGGGGTTGGACTGGATGGCCCTTGTGGTCTCTTCCAACTTTATGATTCTATGCATATACATAACAGGAAATATGAATTTCCAGTGCAGTAGACTTGTTAGACTTTAGCAGCATCAACAACAAAGAGTTTTGTGGAACCTTAAAAGCAAGGGTGAGGAATGAAGAACGGGATGGACAAATGCAGCGCTCTCAACCTGGCCCTCAGAACTGAAAAAGGTCCCCTTACCTGCATTAAAGACCATCAAATTTATTACAGCAATATTCATGGACTACAGTCAACTTCATCAGAAAGGAAGAAGAGCAAAAGAGCCCCCAGCTTCAGGATATCTTAGGAAACCTTCTAGCCAAACGAAAATTTCTGGATGGTTATGACACCCATAGAATCATAGAATCATAGAGTTGGAAGAGACCACAAGGGCCATCCAGTCCAACCCCCTGCCAAGCAGGAAACACCATCAAAGCATTCCTGACAGATGACTGTCAAGCCTCTGCTTAAAGACCTCCAAAGAAGGAGACTCCACCACCATCCAAAGAAGGAGACTCCACCCACCAAGCCTTGACTTCATTCACACTAACTACCTGCAAGAACTGCTGGCCAAACAATAGTTGAGCACAACGTACCGTACCGTACCGTACCGTACCGTGACTTTTCCTCCTTTCGCCCCACACCTTCAAGCACAGATCTGTTAACTGATCAAACATGCTAATGTTCTCATCAAAGCTAGCAACTGAATGACTTTATCTCAGAGTCAGGTGCCTCTTTTCCCACAGGAGAGGCAAATCTGCATAGATACCACATGTTAATCCGTTTGACAAAAACCAACCAGACCCAACCCCAATCATTCGGAAGGCAGCCAAATCCACACCCCTTTGTGCAATCCAGCATTCCAAAAGGAACACTGTAATTATACATTGCACACATTAATAACAGCTCTGCTATAAATTCTGAAAATTAATGCAACCGAACGCTGGAGTGTTGTAGCACCTGCCCGTTTAATTATCTAATATGCCACACCACGGGGCAAAGAAAGGAAGGAATGGTCTTCAAAATATCTCTCAGCACGACATTTACATCTCCCATCAACAGAGTTTGTTAGATCAGTACGTTCTAGTGCCTCTACACAAAACCGAGATGTGGTTTTTGCCAGCAATATAGCCATTTGGAGTTACTTCCTCGACATCAAATTAACAATAATAAGATACACCCCATTCTTTGACTGTGATTTGTTTTAAACTGCCTTTTTTAAAATACATTTTTATTAAAGATTTCTTGGTTTACAAAAGTATGCGCAATGCCTCTTTTCTCGAGTTACATTTTCTACAGATCAGTTTCATTTGTTGAGACATTAGCGTTACCGTACATTAGGAAGAAACAGGGGGAAAGAGGTGGAGGGGGGAATGGTGAGTTGGGATGGGTTGGGTTATTATGCTTCTATTCTACTTAGCGCATGTGTGGGGTTTTGTGCCAGCGTCACTTGTGTGGGTTCTCTTTACTATTCGCTTGTATTCCTTTGGTGGTGAGAGAGATTGGGCTGGCCTAGGGTGTGGTTGGTTGTCTTTGATTGGCTGCTGTAGTTGTATTTTAAATCGCTGAGAACAGCCCTGGGACCTTGGGGCGGAGAGCAGGAATAATAACACTAAGAATAACAATGCATTGTGCCCTCCAGATGTTTTGGGCTACAACTTCCATCAGCCCCAGCGGAGGGCACCTGAAAAAGGAAGACTGCTCCAGAGAGTATCGCTGGTAAGACCAACTACTTATCAAGAATTACCTACCGGTAGGTGCTTCTTGATATTTCATGTAGTTTCTCAAAATCCAACCAACTCCCATCAGGGCTGGCCTAGGAAATCATAGAATCATAGAACCGTAGAGCTGGAAGGGACCCCTGAGGGTCATCTAGCCCAACCCCCTGCAAATGCAAGAGTCTCAGCTAAAGCACCCAGGACAGATGGCCACCCCACCTCTGCTTAAAAACCTCCAGTGAACAAACCTCCCAAGGGAATCCATTCCACTGTCAAACGGCTCTTACTGTCAGAAAGTTATTCCTAATGTTTAGTAGGAATCTCCTTTCTTGCCACTTGAAACATTGCTGCCAGGGGTAAAGAACCAGAGGGGCATTCCCTACCCCACGGTTTCATGTACAAAAGCCAAGCAGACTTGGAATTGAATTTCAGTTCAACGCTGGCAGAAGGACAGCATCCCACAATATCTCTGAGGGCTTATCCATTCTTCCTCTTGTTCCGCGGCTTCCCCTGTCTCCAGGAAAACTGCTCTTTGGCGCTCAATCGGAGCAAACAACACTTCAGGTTTTCTCTGATTGACGACTGCTGTTGGCTCCAGTTTAGCACTAAAGAGCCGGCTTTCCCTGGGAAAGGAGCAGGGTGAGGGGAGAACCACTCAGAATGACGCCTAGGAAGCACAAGTCAAGCAGAAAACCACTCAGATCCATACTTTTTAGGCACAGAACAAGCGGAAGCGTGGAGGAGCCCTAAGTGCAGCAGGCGAACTTAGGGCTCTGAAGGCAGGCTGCATGGGACACATGTCACTTCCCAGAGTTCCCTGGGAAGGACTGCAGTGCTGTGAAGGAAATAGGGGTCTCCTAACAGCTCTCAAAGCACCCATAACAAACTACATTTCCCAGGATTCTTTGGGGGAAAGCCACGACTGTTTAAAGTGGCACGATGGTGCTTTGAATGCGTAGTGCAGATGCGGCTCATGTTTTCTAGGAACAGGGCATTCCCTCATCCATGTTCTTCTAGCATGTAAATACTTTATTTATTTTTTTAATGAAGTTTGCTCACATAAATAAAGGAAAGCAATACTTTTTACAAAAGCAAGAGCGAGGTTGTACAAAATATTATCATATCCCTGGGGTACCATCTGATGTCGGCCTCAGGAGCGCAAAGATTCAGGCTTTCACAATGTGGACATTTTTGCTTTTAAAAAAAAATATTTGACATTCTCACTTCACAGTGTCTTATTTATTTTTGAATGAAGGTTCTTCGGAACAGGAGTTGCTAAGGAAACAGCTAGCAGCACAAGACTTGTATTACAATTACTAGATACGGTTCGTGCTCAAGTTCACTGCCAACCAAACCTACAAATTAACTGAATGGAGCGATTCCTGCAATTAAATGCATTGCAACGAGCAGAGCTGTTGGGGACAGGACAAACTTGCATCTTAAGATTATGTGTGCCGTAGTGGATGGTGCTGGTTTTGGGCCAGGGGGATTGGGGTCCAACCCTCTCTGCAGTCAGGAGGTTTACTGGGTAACCTTGGGGGAGTCAATTGGGTAAGATACAAATATGGCGGACCATTTTTCAGTAAGAGGGGTGCATTTTCTTGTGGCAAAACTTCTAGAGGCAACATGCTAGCGATTTTTAAAAGTTTTTAAAAAACAAAAAAACAAAAACAAGCTACGATCTAGCAGGGTTACAGATTTGCAATTTGGATCTGCGCTGAAATGCTGCCTTATTCAAGGGCGAATAATTCTGCAACCTTAGTCGCATAACAGTTTCTCCGTCTTTCAGCTGAAGGAAATTATTGGCTCGTCTCGTGGGTTTGGAGGGCAAATGAGCCAAGGAAGCATTCCCCCCCCCCACCCTTGAGCAATAAATCTAATTAAATAAATACAGAAACAATGGGGCATTTAAAGACTTAGAAAAACTCCACAGGGTTGTCAGCAGAAGCTTTGCGACAGCACACCGTTCGTTTATCCTAATCGTTGGCATTTGGTGCGCTCTTGAAAACTGCTTCCTGTACCTAAATCCCACCCCAAACAATGCATTTCAACACCATTTCCCCCAGTTCCAGCATCCTCTGCTGTTCTATGAATAGACAGGCCTTTGTGATGGATTGTCCTGCTGCAACAGAGAGACCCTTCCTCCCCATCTTCCTTCCAATTCTGCTGCCGTTGTGTTTTCCCATTAAATCTTAATCTTCGTCACACCAGAGCCGAGGAGTTGGCATTTATTTCTGCTAGAGCAAGCCGGTGCACAATTCAAAACCACAAGCAGAGAGTCAACTTGGTTCTCAAAAAAAAAAAAAAAACGGGCTGCAAATAATTTCCTCAAGCAGTGAAACTGACAAGGTGATCAACCTGCTTCTTTTAGGGCTGTGTCAAGTGGTAGGGGAGAGACGGGGGGGGGGGGTGATTTCACGCCCAGTGGCCATGACTTCTTCCAGGAGCAAACTAAGATGGCCAGGATTCAAAAGAACGTCACACACCCAAGAGGCCGCTGGCGTATGCTTCATTCTTAAACAGTAGGCCACCTTTCCCTATGTCACATGGCAATCCACTTTTTAACTTGAGGGATATTTTTTTTTTAACCAGATTTGGCATGGAGGCCTTCTGGTCAAAGGGCAGAGAGAGTCAGAAAAGCATGCATAATGCTAAAAGGTTTGCAAAAGCATTAAAAAACTTTATAGAGGGGAACCTAGCAGCAGGGACTAAAAACAGCCCAATGTGAACCCCGGTGGGATCAGTGCTCAGAGAATGGAGGCAGACAGCTGGCTGGAAAACTGGGAGAAGGAATGAAATGGGAGTATCCTACAAAAGGGCCTGGCTGGCACGTTGTAATAGAATTGGAGCCCAATTTTGCTACAGCTCCCCATCCTGCCCCAAGCCAATGTCTACTTTGCTCAACAACGTTTTAAAAGGTACGGCTGGTTTCTAGTCCATTTGTATCCAGCGCCGGATCACTTCTGTGTGCTTTCCGCAAAGATCAACATGCTACAATGGATTCCTTCCCAACCCCCCCCCCCAACCCCCATGCCAAGAAATTAAGAGAAAAACCAACACAGAATCATAAAATTGTAGGCTTGGAAGATGGCCAGACCAAAAAAAAAAAAAAAAAAAAAAACATTCTTTCTGACAGGAACCACAGCACTCTAGTCTGTGGGACGGCAGGGAGCAAAAATAAGAAATATATACACTGAGGTTTGAACTTTCGACTGCTTTTTGTAGATATGCAATTCCAGGAGAGAGAGAAAATGTTTGTGTGAGATGTGTGTGTGTGTGTGTGTGTGATATATATATAGAGAGAGAGAGAGAATCAGCTTTAGATTCTGAACTGTCCTTATGTCATCCATGCCAGAGATACATAAAACACACACTGCTCTAAAATTGCCAAGGACAACCTGGCTCCATCATATTCTGACAGCCCCAGAACTACCACATTTCCTAGTTGCCATTGTTTCATATGAATGAGAAAGAAGGTGGGGGGGGCACCCAAGGCTTGCATAGTCATCCCTGGGAAAGACATCCCTCTCTCCCCGCCCCCCCCCCCACCCTCCAAATCCCTAAGATAAAAGCCATAACCCATGGCATGCAAGGAATGGGGTTGCCCAAGTAGGTGAGAGATGCCCACATGCAACGGTTGGGAGTCATACTGTGGCCGCCCGAGCGCGCCCGAAGGATCACAGAGACAGGGAGAGGGGGAGATTTACACCTGAAGGCTGTAAATCGCCAGAGGGGGTTTCAGACAAAAAGACCACTCCCTCTTCCCCCATTTCCTTGTCCTATTGTTCTCAATGGCAGAGTCCGAGAGGGGCCCCGGATCACCTTTTCCAGGAGGAGGTTACCGTGACCTGGATCCCGCGAAACCAGGAAAAACCAGCCTGGCAGAGCCAGGGAATATAATACACCTATTCTTTTTGAAATCGGGTGTCCTCTGCGCGCGCCGCCAAACCAAAGCTCGGAGGAGTATCAGGATCAACCCGCCGTTTGAGCGTCACCTCGCAGCAGCAGCAACGCTCCATTATTTCATTTTGTTTAGGAAAGGGAAAGAGCGAGGTGCAGCCGCTTACCTTGCAACTGCTTGAACCGTCCTTCTAGCTGATTGTAATTGTATGGCACCGAGGCAGGGCACGCGGGGGACAAGGGCACGGGCATGCTAGCCGGGTTGTGCACTTCCATGGAGGAGGGAGCCGCTCGGAGGTTAAAATCCCAGCATGCGAAACGGAACGGGTGCGCTTAAAAAAAAGAAGAGGAAACGGACGCAACCCACAGGTTGCTCCAAAAGACAAATCCAGGCAGGTCCCGGTTTCCTCAGGTGCGTGGTGCCCTTTCGCTCCACGATTCCTTAAAAAAAAAATTTTTAATCCCTCTACGATCTCAGTTCCAGCCTCCACACCCGATTCGATTCAAAGCAGTCCGGCGGAGGATGGCATCCTATAGCGCGCGCGAACTTAAACCCGCGTGGGCTGCTGGCGATCCCTGCGCGCGATCGCCGGCGCTCCGAGTTGACTTCGGTTGCAAGCTTTCTTTACCCCGAGCAATCAGGATCCACGCAAAAAAAAAAAAAAAAAGACACAAAACAACCCGCCCAGGTTGCAAGTCCAGAGTCGAAGCGCCCGCGCCCGCCCGCCCTGCTTTCGTGCTCCTTCCTTCCTCCCTCCTCTCCCCAACCTCCACGCACCTCAGACCTTTCTGCTACTTTGCAAGATCCCCCAGTAGCCACTCGCGGCGTATTTAGTGGCGGTGATGTCACTGATTAGCATAAAGCATTGTGGAGGACTGTACCAATGGCAGGAGGCGGCGGGGTGGGGGAGGCCGGCCAGGAGCGCCGGCGGTGGTTCGCGCGCGTCGGGTGGGCGGCGCTCGCCCGGGATCGAGAGCATCCGCGTGCAGGGACGCCTCCCCAAAGGTCCCCGGAGCGGAGGCCGAGAGCTCGGGGCGCGCCCGTTTCGAAGCGGGAAGGGGATGGTTCACCGACTTGCACACGCGGCGGAGAGGCAATGGTACCTTCCGAAAAGCAAGCTGGTAGAATTACGCTCTTTTGTTAAGAGCCTCATGTAACGGAAAAGTCTCAGATTACTATCGCCTGAAAAGGAGGGCAATTTCTTCTTCCTTTAACTGTATCTCCGGCGCTGCGCACTAGAAAGGAGAAAAGGGGAAAGATAGAAAGTAGCTAACTCTCCCGGGACAGAAACACTCATTCAGCATTTAGCATCGGGTTTTCTTTTTTTTAAAAAAAAAACATTAGAAATGCACACTTTTGAAAAACTATGAATGAGCCCTCTTCACCCAGCAATTTAGTACCATTTGATTTAATTGGAGATGCTAAATATTTTGACGTCTGGAGAGCAGGGCATGGACCTCGCCATCCAGTTGCGATCAGCCCTTCTGCTCATTTAGCAAATTACACTTGGGGAACATAATAGCAGTGTTTGCTTTTCTGAGTCTTTCATTTAAAACGAGGGCTTCCCCTCTACTTTGCAAGGGCTTGGTTTTTAAATGAAGCCGTTGGGGGGTAAGGACACTTTAGCCCCCTCCCAAGTGAGCATCCTGTAAGGGGGGGGGGGACAGTTGTTGGGCATGACAGATCTGGCCGATCATAGGATCACAGAATTGTAGGGTTGGAAGGGATCTTGAGGGTCAATCTGGTCTAACCCCCTGCAATGCTGGAATCTCAACCAGATCATCCATGACAGATGGCCATCCAACCTCTGCTTTAAAACTTCCAAGGAAAGAGAGCCCACCACCTTTTTTGGGTTTCCATTCCACTGTTGAACAGCTCTTACTGCCAGAAAGTTCTTCCTGATGTTTAGCCGGAATCTCCTTTCTCATAACTGGAATCCATTGGTTTGAGTCTGGCCTCCGGCACGGAAGAAAGCAAGCTTATTCCACCCTCCATGTGACAGCCCTTTAGATATTTGAAGTTGAAGGAGCATCTCCACCCCCATCGTTCTACCTGGACACTGAGGTCCAGCTCCGAGGGCCTTCTGGCAGTTCCCTCACTGCGAGAAGCCAAGTTACAGGGAACCAGGCAGAGGGCCTTCTCGGTGGTGCACACGTTGCTCTGCTGTTAAGGCCCCTTCTTATGCCTCGTGAAAGTGTGGCTGGTGTGGGTTGTGACCATTACCTACAATGCGCCCTGAATGTGCTTGGGAACACCCTTTGTGTGATGAAACACGGGACAGTCGAGCTCTCTGCTTTTAACTGGATAGACCAGGGATCGGGGCATAAATAGCATGATTTGCAACCTGCCTCACAGAAAACACCCCCTCGCTGGAATAAGGTACAGGTAAAGGGGACGACAGAGGATGAGATGGTTGGACGGTGTTCTCGAAGCAACTGGCGTGAGTTTGGCCAAACTGCGGGAGGCAGTGCAAGATAGGCGTGCCTGGCGTGCTCTGGTCCGTGCGGTCACGAAGAGTCGGACACGACTGAACGACTGAACAACAACAACAAAAAGGACCCCTGATCATTAGGTCAGTCGCAGACAACTCTGGGGTTGCGGCGCTCATCTTGCTTTATTGGCCGAGGGAGCTGCTGTACAGCTTCCGGGTCATGTGGCCAGCATAACTAAGCCGCTTCTGGCGAACCAGAGCAGCGCATGGAAACACCGTTTACCTTCCCACTGGAGCAATACCTATTTATCTACTTGCACTTGACGTGCTTTCGAACTGCTAGGTTGGCAGGAGCAGGGACCGAGCAACGGGAGCTCACCCCGTCACAGGGATTTGAATCGCCGACTTTCTGATCGGCAAGCGCCACCACTGGAATAAGAGTTGTGAGTAAATGTCTGCCCCTTCTCCTCAATTCAACCAGTCCCTTAGAAATAAGGGCAATGGGTATTTCATCCTACATAGATCACTTCCTGTTGAACCCAACCCACGTGCTTGCATTTGCCTCCTTGCCATGCTGCTACAGGCTCCTGGTTGCACCAGCATTATTTACTGAGTACCCAAATTCCTTTCATTTGAGTCAGAGCTCCTTCCTCCCCCTCCTTCCTCCCCTTTTAACACTGCAAAATGTTGCCTTTGTTTGGTTTCTGTAGTCTTGCCATTTTTTTTAGTCATGCAGTAAATGCGAAACTAATTTTTTGTAGGAGAGACAGAATGGCACACAACACGGGGCATTCAGAATCGTGCGTGCCCACCCTCTTCCAAAAGAGGAAAGCAGCCTACTCCAAGCACATTGTTCTAGGTGGGATGTGTGAGTTTATTCCCAAAACGAGATTCCTCATCAGAAAAGGGGTCTTGTTGACTTTGTCAGGGCTTCTTCTTCTTCTTCAAGGATTTTAGAGATGGGGTATAAATCAATTTGGAGCACTCGTTACTCTATTATTGGTTTAGAAACACATGCAAAATTTCACAAAGGCTGTTGGCAGATAAAATCAGATTCTAAATATATAGTTGTTGTTGTTGTTGTTCAGTCGTTCAGTCGTGTCCGACTCTTCGTGACCCCATGGACCAGAGCATGCCAGGCACTCCTGTCTTCCACTGCCTCCCGCAGTTTGGTCAGACTCATGTTGGTAGCCTCGAGAACACCGTCCAACCATCTCGTCCTCTGTCGTCCCCTTCTCCTTGTGCCCTCATCTTTCCCAACATCAGGGTCTTTTCTAGGGAGTCTTCTCTTCTCATGAGGTGGCCAAAGTATTGGAGCCTCAGCTTCAGGATCTGTCCTTCCAGTGAGCACTCAGGGCTGATTTCCTTCAGAATAGATAGGTTTGATCTTCTTGCAGTCCATGGGACTCTCAACTAATATATAGTTACAGTAGCCTTTTGCTTAAACTTTGGGGTACAGTGATCTAGTAAAGTCACTATCCTATACACGACTCAGTCCTAAACTTGTTTACTCAGAAATAAGTCCCTCTGAGCACTACAGTCCTTACTGTTTGGTTAATGGCTTGTAGGGCTGCAGTTTACTCAGAAGTAAGTGCCGCTCAGTTAATTCCTGTGATGTTGATGAAAAGTGATGGCAATGAAACCAAAATATGTGGTGCACGCCAAACATTCTCCGAGCGTTTAGCTGTCTAATGCAAAATTCAATGAATGCAATCCATTACCCCCCCCCCCCAATGGTGGGTTCCTGGTCCCCTGAAATATAATATGGGCAGAACCTTGGGGATTGCTAACATTGCAAGACTGGAGTAGCGGAGTAAAACCTGGCCTTGTGCCTTAGAAAACAATGTGGCTGCATGCAGGGATTGCCAATAATAATAGTGGTAATCGCCTCGTGCCTCGTTTTCACTATGGCATCTATTCTGTGTGTTCCTGTGTGCTTCCAGTGCTGACAGAGAGCTCCATCTTCTAAAAAAGCACCAGCTTACGTGCGTCTGCTGAAGGCAAGATAGTGCATTTAGTGGAACAATGTTCTGGCCGTGGAATAGCAAATCCCTGTGTTTCCTCTAAAGCCCTTTCCCTGATAATCTTTGCCCTGCCAGCTGTCTCTGAAATAGACAGAATGCCGCACAGCATCTCTTCGGTGCATTCTTTTTATTAAAACAACAACTAAACAAACCATCCAATTCTCCCATTTAAAAAACAAACAAACAAAGAATGTGCATTCTGTATCCATCCTGGGAGGAACAGGATCATAAAACCAGGTAACCACAATAGTTGATCAACTGGATTTCCCTCCAGTTAAGGGCATAAGAAGAGATTGGCTGGATCCATCCGTAGCCCAGCTTCTCAAGCATTGTCTTAAAAACATCAGAAGAGATTTGCTGATCAGACCAGTGGCCAACCCATCTAGCCCAGCATCCTGTTCTCACAGAAGCCAACCAGATGCCCCAGTGGGAAGCATGCAAGCTGGATGTGAACACGACAGTACTCTGGCCAGTGTGGCTAATAGTCATGGGTGGCCCTCTCCTCCGCAAATTTGTCCAATCCTCTCTTGAAGCCACCCAAGTTGTTGGCCATCGCTCCTTCCTGTGGGTGTGAGTTCCATAGTTTAATTATGTGCTGCGTGAAGAAGTAGTTTGAAGTACGCTTGGACTTCTGCAACGCACTCTACGTTGGGCTACCTTTGAAGGTGACACGGAAACTACAACTAATCCAGAATGCGGCAACTAGACTGGTGACTTGGAGTGGCCGCCGAGACCATATAACAGCGGTCCTGGAAGACGTACACTGGCTCCCAGCACGTTTCTGAGCATAATTCAAAGTGTTGGTGCTGACCTTTAAAGCCCTAAACGGCCTCGGTCCTGTATACCTGAAGGAGCGTCTCCACCCCCCATCGTTCAGCCCAGAAACTGAGGTCCAGCTCTGAGGGCCTTCTGAAGGTTCCCTCACTGCGAGAAGTGAAGTTACAGGGAATCAAGCAGAGGGCCTTCTCGGTAGTGGCGCCCACCCTGTGGATTGCCCTCCCATCAGATGTCAAACAGATAAACAACTGAAGGCAGCCCTGTTTAGGGATGTTTTTTATGTTTGATGTTTGATCGTGTTTTTAATGTTTTGTTGGGGAGTATAAATAAATTATTGATTGATTGTTTATTATTATTTCTTGTGTGCGCCCTGAATCTCCCAACGCTCTGCTGTTTCTTGATCTACCATATATACCTGAGTATAAGCCGACCCAAATATAAACCGAGGCACCTAATTTTCCTACAAAAACCTGGGAAAGCTTATTGACTCAAGTATAAGCCGATTCACCTTTGCCGCTGTGGAGGAAGAGGAGGAATGAGCAGCCCGAAAGCAGCCCTTTGGGCTGCTCCTTCCTCTTCCTCCTTTGCCAAGTTTGCATTTATGCGAGCAGTTCAGGAATGGAACAAGCTGCCTGGGGAGAGTAAAGAACCGCTGTTCTTATACACTTCTTAAGGAATGGTTGACGGGGGAGAGCGGGTGGCGGCACGAGCGAAGAGAAAGGGCTTCTTTCTCGGCGCCCCCACCGCCCGCCTCACTCGAGTATAAGCCGAGGGCAGCTTTTTCAGCACAAAAAATGTGCTGAAAAACTAGGCTTATACTCAAGTATATATGGTACTTTCTCTGCAAAGCGAAGAGTGAAAGGGCATCGCGTGTGGCCACACTGTGGGAAGAAATACTTTGTTTCTGTGTTCTGAACCGATTGCTTATCAGTTTCATTTTAGCAGAAGGTAAACAATATACAGTACATATATATCTCCACACTATTTATGGTTTTATAGGCCCCCATTTCTCCTCTATCTGGATGTCTGTTTGACTGCACCTGGAGCACAGTCCCTGAGCCAAGTTTCAGGAAAATCTAGCCGTTGATATATGTTATAGTAATATTAGCCTGATTTGTAACCCTAGACAAGGATTGGCTCTGTTGATACTCCCTCTCTCTACATCAGGATCTCCAATTGTGGCAACTGTTACGTTCCATTCCTGCTGTACTGAATCAACATCCCCAACTAAGCTGGCAGTACATAACACCTGCAGGCACATCCATTCGACTGCCGGCGCCCCACCCTTGGCAAACAGGTGTTGCTATGCAAATTTCCATGCTCCGTGACACCAAAGCACAGGTGAACAGGCACTGAGAAGAACTGTGTTTATAACCAAACAAGGGCCCGCAGATGCTTGTTTTTTAATGGCTTCAGGCAGAGGCAGCCAATTCCCGGGGATTTCCAGTGTATTAAGGAGGCAAGGAAAGCAGAGAGAGGTAGCCAAGGTTCATGAAATTATGCGGGGTGCAGAACAAGGTTGGGGACCCTGTGCCTCGCCACACCTTGCTGGACTACAACTCCCATCATTCCTCCCGACCATTCACCTTGCTAGCTGGGGCTCATGGGAGTTGGAGTCCGACAAAAGCTGGAGGACACCATGTTGGTTTATGGCCTTGGCAAGATATCTGATCTTAAACCAGGGGTGTGGGGGGAACTCAGGCCTGGGGGGTGGGGGGCAGATGAGGCCTTGCAGGCCCCTGTGTCTGGCCCTCAAAATTCTCCCCAGGCCACACCCCTCACTGGCCCTATCTTGCACCCTCCTTTTGCATTTGTGCCTGGCTGGGATGTGTCTTTGAGCTCCGGTAACGGTCGCTAGCTGCGAGGACAGAGAAGGGTGTGTGAGTGTCTGTGTCGAAGGCAGCCTACCTGCGCCAAGGTAAAACTGAATTGGTTGCTCTGCCTCTGGCCCCACCCGCCACAGACATGTGGCCCTCAGAAGGCTGTCCAGAAGGGAATGCGGCCCTCAGGCTGGGGAAAAAATCCCTGTCTCTGCTTTAAACTTTAAAATGAGCTGGCCAGTGGTTGAAAAGAGAAAAGGGACTATAGCTCAGTGGCAGAACCCATGATGTTTTGCTATTACATTATTATTATTATTATTATTATTATTATTATTATTATTATTACAATTATTATAAGGCACCTTTGTTGTCCTGTTCTGAACACCGTTAAAACATTTGTACCCAGACATGTAATTTTTATTGTGCACAATAGTTTAAAAAATATTGCTTCCATCTATATTTTGATGTTGTTGCGTTTACAGTGTTTAAAGTCTGTTTTTATAGCTATCCTTCACTGACGTTTTATACCATTTAATGCAAGCCACTTAGAGAAGATTATTGGGGGTTTTCTTAATTAAGTAGTATATAAGTCTAAAAGAAGGAATGAATGAATGAAGACAACCAATCGCAGGCTCAGGCTCCATGCTCTCTACTGGACCCAAGTAACAGGGCTGGGAAACATACCAGCCTGGGACCATGTAGGAGGCCTGCCGCCGCCCTGGGAGTGGGCTGCTCCATGGCCGAAACTCAGAACATGGCACAAGTGAGGGAAAATCCTGCAACTAGTGCATACTTCACAGCTTGGACCTTAGCCGGCTTGCATGCTGGAGGTGGGGGCCGAAGGGGTAGCTGCTGAAGCGAGTTCTTGCACAGTTCATTCAGTCCAAAATTGCTCCGAGGCTCAGAGTTGTTTATTTTTCTGTTATTAAGCAATGCCTCGGAATGGTCACGAGGCGCTCACATGCTCTGAGACGCTTGCTTCTGGATGTTTAGGCTTCACATCTGTCGTCTGTTTTAGCTGATCAAGCATCTCAAGTAATGCCTCACAGAGGAGGAGCGTTGACACCCCTGTGCTTGCCGCCTAGGGCTTGCTGATAGAAGGTCGCCGGTTCGAATCCCCGCGACGGGGTGAACTCCCGTTGCTTGGTCCCAGCTCCTGCCCACCTAGCAGTTCGAAAGCACGTCAAAGTGCAAGTAGATAAATAGTTCCACTCCGGCGGGAAGGTAAACAGCGTTTCCGTGCGCTGCTCTGGTTCACCAGAAGTGGCTCAGTCATGCTGGCCACATGACCCGTAAGCTGTACACCGGCTCCCTTGGCCAGTAACGCGAGATGAGCGCCGCAAACCCAGAGTCGGAAAACGACTGGACCTAATGGTCAGGGGTCCCTTGACCTTTAGAAGGGGCAGACCCAGGGGCCGCCCCATTTTATCCTCAAAACAATATTGTAGGGAAAGTCGGGCATACGGAAAGATAACCACTGAGCAACATGTCTGGCCAGGGATGCCGCAGCCCAGACAAAGAGTCTTGCAGCATGTTAGAAGCTAACAAATTACTTACGCATCGCACTTGAGGCTAGTTACATCTACTCCACAAAAAGCTTATGCCTTGATAAATGTGTTGTTATTTAGGGTGTCACAGGACTTTCTGAAATTAACCAGCCTCTCATACTATAGGCCCTTCCAGATGCCCTTTTTTAATTGTGCATGTACTGAAAGGTAGGAGGGACAGCAAGGGAGGTAATAATTTGAACCAGGGTGGCAATTTCGAAGGAAACCATTGGGAGCGGTTTAAGTGTGCATGTGTGTGTGTGAACCCAGATAAGGCAACTTGATCCAGAGTCTGAAGTATCTGAAGAAGTGTGTATATACCCAGAACAAACTTAGTTGGTCTCTAAGGTGCTACTGGACAATTTTTTAATTTTTTAATTTATTTTGATCCAGAGTGGAAGCACTTGATTGTCCATTCTGGAGTGACTGAATCCAAGATTTTGGCTTACCAAAATCTTTAGCCTTCATCGACCTAGCGCCCTCCAGCTGTTTTGAACTACAACATCCATGGGGCTGGCGAGAGTTGTGGTCCAAAACAGCTGGCAAAGACAGAAGTTTTGTCTAGACCGACCGCACACGCTCAAGATCACACCCAAGCAATTAACCTGGAATAGCTACCACTCCCTGGGGCCATTTAGCTCTTAAACATTTACAGATAGAATAGAGGGGAACTCAGCACTCAACCATTCCTTAAAACGAAGACCCCGTTCTTAAATGACAAAAGCACAGTTGCAATCATCGTCGCTGCTCCACCGCTCCAGAAAAATCGGGATATGGAATCACACAGGGCGGACCAGATCATGGAGGAAGAACAACACATGGGATGCATACATACTATGCTTTTAAAACACATTCAAAGCACATTTCTCCACCTCAAAGAATTCTGGGCATTGTAGGGTTGCTACATGGTAGTAGGGCATTGGTTACAGATTCAAAGCAATGATTCTTCAACATCAACTTCGTTGGACTGGTCATGCTGTTTGGGTGCCTGATTATCGTCTTCCAAAGCAACTACTCTATTCCGAATGTAAAAATGGAAAGTGTAATGCTGGTGGTCAACAAAAGAGGTTTAAAGACTCTCAGAGCAAATCTTTTTAAAAATGTAGTATAAACACCAACAATTGGGAAACCCTGGCCTGCGAGCACTCCATTTGGTGAACAGCCTTTACCAAAGGTTTCATGGGTGTTGAAGACGCTCAAACTCAGGAGGAAAGGGAGAAACGTGCTAAGAGGAAGGCACACTTGGCAAACTCCCATCGTGATCAACTCCTGCCCAGAAACCTATGTTCCCACTATGGAAGAAGAAGAAGAGGAGGAGGAGGAGGAGGAGGAGGAGGAGGAGGAGGAGGAGGAGGAGGAGGAGTTTGGATTTGATATCCCGCTTTTCACTACCCAAAGGAGTCTCAAAGCGGCTAACAATCTCCTTTCCCTTCCTCCCCCACAACAAACACTCTGTGAGGTGAGTGGGGCTAAGAGACTTCAAAGAAGTGTGACTAGCCCAAGGTCACCCAGCAGCTGCATGTGGAGGAGCGGAGACGCGAGCCCTGTTCACTGGATTATGTGTCTACCGCTCTTAACCACTACACCACACTGGAAGGATGTGTGAATCCAGAATTGGCCTCCCTAGTCACTTCCGGACTCACTGTTAAGACCCTGCTCATGGAAGACAATCTTATTTGACTACAAATGATCGCCAAAGAAGAAGACAGTGCCTAGAATTCTTGAAGGGAAATAATGTGCTTCGAATGTGCACACAGCCTCTCTCCTCACCCATGATCCAGCATTTAGGAAGTGAGTAGATCTTCCAACATGATCTTGCCCCTTCCCCCAGCAGGGTTTCCACATTCAAGCAGTGCCAGAGCAATCCTTGATGGAGCCACAGAAAGAAGCAACTGCACCACTCCCATAATATAAGGCTCCAGTTGTGTTCCAGCATTGTCAAGGAGTGCTAAGGGATAATTAAGCAATTTGAAGAGATCTTATGGACCCTGAGGTATTTGACTCACAAGTCTGGAATGGATAATTTCTCTGGTCTTCAGGGTGACATTAAAAAAGTACACCGTTAAGTCTGAGGGCTGCAGGAACCCGGTCAATCTACTTGGCATGGGATTAACATCATCTGCAAAACACTTTATTGAATTTAGAGAAGCCCAAAGTACAATTTTGTGGGGGTGTTCAGTGTTGCTGGCCCAAAGCAATTGTCGTTTAATTATACAATGTTTGTTCTTAAATGTAAAAAAAAATGTGGCTCAGCCCTTTAGAAAAATTCTCATTAAATGGACTCGGAGATAGATTTTGGGAGTAAAATAAAAACAAACCCGGACTTCTAAAATATTTCCAGGTTATGGACATGACCGAATGCTTTGCCTTCATATTTTGAAAGGCAGTTCTACAATAGCAATGTGGCGTAGCAACTTATTTTTTTATATATATAAAAAACCGAAAACTGCCATGCTCAGGATTCCCAGCCACGTTCTCCAACTTTCATAGAGAAATTCCTTGCGGCTGGATATTTACAAAACAGTGAGCCTGAAGGTTGTGGAGAAATAGTTGAAAATATGCATCCAGCTTCTGTGGAAGGCTCAGTCAGAGACATCGATAGATCCTTCAAATGTTTTGGGCAAAGGCCTACACCATAAATTTTTATTTAAATTTGCACCTATGCTAATTTGTAGGTATAGCTGGAAATAGAGGCCAACTTTTGGAGGGAAAGCCACCCTATATGAAAAAGTAAATTTTAAAAGAAATGCACAAGAAGCAGGCAAAGGATGCATGAAGGAGCTGCCTTATACCCTCAGAAGATGGAGGAATCTTCTTCCTTGGAGGTTTCTAAGCAGAGGCTGGATGGCCACCTGTCATGGATGATTTAGCTGAGATTCCTGCATTGCAGGGGGTTGGACTAGATGACCCTCGGGATCCCTTCCAGCTCTAACAATTATTTGTTTCTATTATTCTAACACAGACCATTGGTCCTTCTAGCTCAGTATTGTCTACACTGATAGGCGGTCTCTCTCCAAGATTTAAGAGGGGGGTTTTCTCCTACCTGAAGATGCTAGGGATTGAACCACTGAGCCCTTCCCCAAAAGGAGATATGGGGCACGCTCGCAAAAGACTTGGGGGTTGGGCCCCCTGGCCCATCCTGTAACAAGCCCCCTAGTCAAAATCCCTAGGTGCCTTTGGGACGAGGGTTCCAAGGGCCTTGTCTTCAAACTCTCCATTGCTGCCCTGGGCCTAGCACTCTGTTGGGACTCCAGAAATCCAGGAGGCTGTTTAGGAGACATGATAAAGCAAGCAGCGAAACGCAGACTGAAAGTTACATCATAGGTGTGCAACGGCATGATACTTAATGCTCCTTGAAATATTGGAGGAAAGGGACCGATTAAAGAAAGAATAAACTAATTTGTCCAAATGTTTCCAATCCCCAAATGTAAAGCCCCCCCTTCCAAACTTACTCTGAGCGCCAAAACGAATGAAATGTACATTTCCTAAAACACTCCAATCCTCCTACGTGTTTTTTCCCCCCTTTTTAATATATATTTGTGGTTTGGGAATTGCCTCTTAGTACAATAGTGCTGGACGCCTGTTTAAATGCGGTCCACACGTTTTCTAGGCCGAAAGGCTGGATAAATCCCAGGCACTTTGGCTGGCCACGCACTGAAGTATTTCGATGTTGTTCCGCACTTCTATATATCATTGGCACATGGGAGCAGGATTCTAAGCTCTTAAAAGATACGATGTTAGCTAGGAATCTGAAACATTTTTCCAGCTCTGTTGTTATGAAGAGGTGAAGTTACCCACTGAACTTTGAGCAAAGGAGACAGAATAGTGAGGAACAATTAATATTGAGGCCTCGCCATGTGTTTTCCCCCCCCGGCAAGCTGAGGCTTAACGAAGTCTGTGACCGTATAATTAAAGTTGTTATTGTGGTAGTAAGCTGAGGGAAAAATAAAGCCCAATTCATTCTTGTCCGAAAAAGTATGGTTTGTTGAAGTGGCAACAAGCTCAATGAGCTTGAAAATTTCTTCTTCCACCATCTCCATTTCCTCCTTCCCATCTGTAGGCAGATTTCCTGTTTGTCGAGCGGTTCCCCATGACATCCCAACTGCGAAACTGTGGTTTAATGGCTACCTACAAAGTGGCATTGCAAACAAGGATTTAGGTTTCTTGTTTTAGATGTCATGGACACTGTGATTTAACAAGAAGGTGATTCTCTTCAGGGGCCAGGTGGGCAACGCGAGGATGGAGGAAAACAAGGGAGAACTCACAGAGGTATAATTTTCAGAGTGGCTTACCAAATCTATCCATCTTCGCAGGGGAATCAGGGAACCGCAGCTCTGAGAAGGGAACGGCAGTCTCCTGACAACTCTTAGCACCCTTAACGAGCTATAGTTCCCGGGATTCTTTGGAGTGGGAAAGCCATGGCTGCTTAAAGTGCCATCATAGTACTGTATTTTAAATGCATGGCATGTGGCCTAGCTCTTTCATTGCCCTGCTGTTATAGATAAGGGCTAAGAGAGAGAGAATGGATTGCTTAAGAGGCCTCCTAGTAGGTTCATCATGGCGACGGCAGGATTAAGCCCCTGATTCACAGCTCAGTTTCCTAGCCATTAATGCTGCATCAGTTAATCTTCTTGCTAAAGCGGGTTTGGAATTAACCAAAAGACACTCTCCTAATTTTATTTTGGAACAGGCTCAGCTAGAAATTACAACTCTTTGGTTCAGTTTCTAAGCAACGCACGGGCGGGGGGGGGGGAGAGGGAGGGATTCATAGAACAATCTTTTGCTCAATGAAAGCAGAAGCCTTTGCAAGGCAAACACTCGGAAGCAAAGATGGCAGAACATTCCCTTCTCGAAACGCACTCGGGACACGGGCGCTTCAGTTATGACTGACACCTGTCAGCAGCTCTTGTAAAATGTGATCGGCAACAGCGAAGCAACGGAAGGAGGAGGGGAATCCCTTTTTAAAATCAGAGCTGAAGAAGAACATTTCATCCCAAAGTATCTAACGCTTGCTGCTGTGCCTACTTCACACAGTCTCTTTTTGCAGTACGGTTCTTCCAAAACGGCAAACTTTATATATATATTTTTCATTTGTCTGTCCAGGTCAAACTACTTGCCTGGACCTGCTTTCCCCATTAAAAAAACAAAACAAAACAAAAACCTGTGTCAGTTGAGCTTTTCCAGACGGTCGCTAATTTTGCAGGAAGGATCCAAAAGCACACACTGTGTGCAAATTCCATGCAGCAGTTGCCCCAACCATGAAGATACTTCACCTCCCAAATTTCGTGGTCACCAAGACTAAGTACCGGTAACTAGAGGGACAGTGGCTCGGCAGACCGCACTTCTCAAACCTTCCAGCGCAACACAAAATTGCCAGTCAACTTCTTCACAAGGCAAGGTTATGCCAGTGTGGGGTAAATCAGGTTATGGCTAACCTGCTGTTTTCCTTTTGATGCTGAACTACAACTCCCATCATCCCTGACCATTGAGCCATGTTGGCAGTGTGTGTTCAGCAAAATCTGGACGGCCACAGGTTTCAATCAATGGGGGGTGGCATTTAAATGCTTTCCTTTCCAGTTTCTCAGCTGTTCTCTGCTTCTCCCATTGACCACATGACCGTGCCTGACAGCTCACTGTGTCCCCCGCTGAAATCACAGAAGCATGAAGTTCATTTCTTTGTTTGCTTGAAGGCCCTGGCCTGCAGCAAGTTCTTGCCACAGCTCGGAAGGAGCAGAGCAATGTCTACTTCTCAGATCATAACAGAGGTTAAGAAATACAATGGAAATATCCATCTCTGTATTTTATTTTATTTCATTGTTGGCAGCATCTCCCAGATTCTCCTGGATTCATTTTTTTTCAGTGCATTTTCTCAGTTCCCAATGGGTTTCTGGAAGCTGAGGAATAAAACAGCCACACTCCTCAGAGTTTCCAGAGTTGTCAGCCAGCTGCATGCTTGTGCTCTGTCCCACTCACAACATCCATTATTGAGCTCAAAAGTCTACTCTCCTAGTGCCATTTATCAAACCCCAAGCAGTTCTCCTTTCTCACCCACCGATCCATCGGTTTCCTTTCGTACACAAACTATAAAGCCATTTTATGCACATTCGCTCCATGCAAAATCAGGCTATGCAGCCTGAATGAGCTGGCACATGTGTACAAGGGAACAAATATAATGTCCCTTTCTGTGTTCCTTCTTACACATACCGGCAATTAAGGGTTAAAAAAAGTAGGGCCAGTCTGGTGCACAGCCAGAGCAGGGTGGGGAACCTGTACCTCCAAATTTTGGTTGGCTCCAGCTCCAGCCAGTGTGCCCAATGGTCAGAGCTGTAGTACAGCAACTTATGGAGGGCTACAGGTTCCCCATCCCTAGATTAGAGCATCAGACTCTGGAGCAGGAAAACCCAGCTTGCAATCTTCATTCAAGCGTGAAGATCGCTGGTTTACCTCTGCACAGCTAGTACCTCTCTCTTAGCCTAACCTCCCTCCCAGGGGTATCATGAAGAGGACATGAGTGAGGAAAAATAATGAAGACCGCCATTTTGTTGGTGACCCCAGGGCTTTTTTTCTTTAAAAAAAAGTTTAGGGGTATACTCTCGCTTTCCTGAACATACTGAAATACTGCCCCTCAATGAGGCCAAACCTAGATTTTTTTTAAAAAAGGTTTAGGGGTATACGTACCCCTGTGTCACCCCGGGAAGAAAGCACTGGGCGACCGCACTTGTCCACTCCCAAACCTCACTGGAGGGAAGGTTGCCCACATCTCTTGTTAACTTTGACCAGGGCTCGGCAACCTGTGACCCATGGGCCAGATGCGGCCCACAAAGACCGTTTTACCAGCCCATGAGTCACCCGCAAACCAAGCCATCCGCTCGACAACTTCCCCACACGCAACGCAGCGACTTGCCGAGTGGTGCCGGAAATGGCATCTGCACACGTGCAGATACCAGAAACTGCATCTGCGCATGTCCAGACGCCGAAAATTGCTTCTTTGCAGGTGCAATTTTCGGCGTCTGAGCATGTGCAGAAGCGATTTCTGGCACCGCGGACATACGGAGACGTGATTTCCAGCATCGCGCTGCGCCAGTCCGGCCCACCGACGATCTCCGTGGGAATGATTCGGCTGCTGGCCGGTAAACCTTGCTGACCCCTGACTTTGACCTACTTGTTCAATTGGAATGGACAAAGTTATATTTTCCTAGCCAAACGGAGAGCACCCTTCTCTCCCACCCCCCTTACTGCAAGCCCTCTGCCAAATGAACAGGCTGCTGGCAGGGGACAGATCCTATGCTTCAGTTCGGGCCAATTTCTCATCCAGTAAAATGTGCCTGTTCTCCTCTGCCAAATGTTGGAAGGTACGTAAGATATGGGACTGCCAAGTGACAAGGGGAGTGTGGGTATGGGGAAACAACAGGGGGGGGGGGGAATCTGGCCTGGCCAGTTGTTGTTTTTTTAACTCCTGTGGGCCTACTGGTGGAATGTTTCATGTAAAAGACAGAAATTTGAAAGGCTTACTGGAGTTATGTGAGCTAATCTGGAGTTTGTTGAGTAAGAAATATGCAGAAACTTGCTGTGCGTGCGTAACCTGATGCAGATGCGCAACAACAACAACAACAACAACAACAACAACAATTTATTTGTACCCCGCCCATCTGGCTGGGTTTACCCAGCCACTCTGGGTGGCTTCCAACAATGATTAAAAATACATTAAAATGTCACACATTAAAAACTTCCCTAAACAGGGCTGCCTTCAGATGTCAGGTAGTTGTTTATCTCTTTGACATCTGATGGGAGGGCGTTCCACAAGGCGGGCGCCACTACCAAGAAGGCCCTGTGCCTGGTTCCCTGTAGCTTTGCTTCTCGCAGTAAGGGAACCGCCAGAAGGCCCTTGGCACTGGACCTCAGTGTCTGGGCAGAACGATGGAGACGCTCCTTCAGGTATACTGGGCTGAGGCTGTTTAGGGCTTTAAAGGTCAACACCAACATTTTGAATTGTGCTCAGAAACATACTGGAAGCCAATGTAGGTCTTTCAGGACCGGTGTTACACTAATGCGCCAAGAAGTCAAGTTCGAACCCAAAGTGCCATGTTTGGCGCAAGATGGCGGCACCTCGTGCTTTAACCATAATGCAACTTTGCCTAATGCACACATTTTTGCAAATTGTTTCCCCCCAATATAACACATTTTTTTGGTGTTACTTCCATTAACAGACACACTGATATGCACACCTTATCTCAGCATATGTATTTTTGTACAGGCTACAGAGAAATGTACGGAGAAGGATGGCTGTGTTTCGGTTCACATATTACTTTGGAAAGTAAACTGAATCAAACTCTCTCTCTCTCTCTCCTCAACCTCGCAATTCCCTAGCAGTCCATGTCCTCCCCATTCCCAGATAAATACATTCTGGGGAGAAAGCTTGATAGAGAAGACCTAAATTTAGCGCTGTATCAAATCTACTGCAGGCTTCTCAAAGCACTGAAACGAGTGCCTCTTTTAGACAAGCTAAATAATTGAGTTGCCCACATTGTATTAGATGTCCCTTAAGTGATTGTTTCGTGTGTATTATTCATCCCTCACCTGGAGTGTGAAGCGGCACCCAAATACAGCACAGGGCCTTCCTGATGGGATTCCGGCTAACATCATTGGCACAAAAATCACTACCATTCCCAGTTGGATTAAAACAAAAACAAAAACCCGGATCATAAGCTCCTGGACCACACCGCCAATGAAACCTCCCATGAAATTTATCGAAATCTATCTAGGTCATCTGGGACAGTTCGGTGCTTTGCCTATGGAGTCTAGACAGAAATGCCCTTCTCAGATCTGTAGGAAGCCAACTAATGACTCCAGTTGTAATAGTTGTGTGAGCCCTTTCCTGGTGTTTTTTTTTTTCCAGGGGTACACCCCAAAACATTGTTGTTTGTGTCCAGGCTACACCCAGCATCTTCTTCCCAAGCTTGGATTTGTGCCGTCAGGAAGCAGAGATGGAGACTGATCCAAGAGACAGGAGGAATCCATTGTGCTGACCAGACTGGTCCATGGTGTGTGTAGTTCAGCTGCAGACAAAGTGGTGCCCCCCTCCAGAGGCGTCAGACTCCAATTGCCAGCAGCCCCGGCCAGCATGGCCAATGGGAGAGGATTATGGGAGCTGCAGCCCAAAACATCTGGAAGTGCGCCATGTTGGCTACCCCTGGTGGAGCTGGTGGGGTGTCATAGTCAGATCAGGGAGACCTGGGTACTAATCTTGAGTTAGAGATGGGCCAAGCACCTTGGGCTGGATACAAATGAGATTAGATAAATAAAATGCATCTATTTAGGGCATCTATCTACTGCTTATTCATGTGCATTTCTAAGCTAGGTGGTAGTTTAACCTAGCCAGTCTATAGTGCCTGTCAATCACAGAGGTGGAGTTTGCAAATTCCCATCCCACCCTCAGAACAACAGCAACAAAAAGGTTTTGTTGGCTTGCTAGGTTAGGTTAGGATTTTGCTGCAAGGCACGAGGTACTTTTGCACACTGTGGATTCCCTGTGGCAGCAGCTTGCTCCTAAGCCAGCCCATCTCTGACTATCAGCACAACAAGAGCTGTCTATTTCCCTTTGCCAAATGGTGGTGCGGTTGCGGGGGTGTGTGTGTGTGTGTGTGTGTGAGAGAGAGAGAGAGAGAGAGAGAGAGAGAGAGAGAGAATGTGTGTAGTTTTTAAGGTTGCAGCTATTGACTCAGTGTCATGTTATCAACATGGCCATCTCCAAATATCTCAAGGGCTGTCCCAAGGAAGAGGGAGCAAGCTTGTTTTCTCCTTCTCCAGAGGGTAGGACTCAAACCAAGGTCTTCAGGTTACAAGAAAGGAGATTCCGACAAAACATCAGGAATAACTTTCTGAAAGTAAGAGCTTTTTGACAGCGGCACGGTCACTGAGAGCCAGTGTGGTGTAGTGGTTAAGAGCAGTAGACTCGTTATCTGGGGAACCGGGTTCGCGTCTCCACTCCTCCACATGCAGCTGCTGGGTGACCTTGGGCTAGTCACACTTCTCTGAAGTCTCTCAGCCCCACTCACCTCACAGGGTGTTTGTTGTGGGGGAGGAAGGGAAAGGAGAATGTTAGCCGCTTTGAGACTCCTTCGGGTAGTGAAAAGCGGGATATCAAATCCAAACTCTTCCCACAGGAGGTTGTAGGGGGTTTTAAGCAGAGCTTGGGTAACCATCTGTCATAGATGCTTTATCTTCTGAGAATTCCTGCATCGCAGGGGGTTGGACTGGATGACTGTTGGGGGTCCCTTCCAACAATACAATCCTATGATTCCTCTATTTGCAAGGAACCCAGGGGATCTCCAGCACTTTCTGAGCTGGCGTAGCCCTGCCTTGCAGCATGTCTCATTTGGCATTTGGTTCAGAGGTCAGGGATGTCGGCGTGCTACCGTGCATTTCGGGGAATCATGCACAGAGTGCATTGAAATGACTTTGCAAGTTAGGATTCTTTTCCCGTGTTGCAGTCATGGCATTGTTTATATCACATGACACTGTATGTTTTCATTCCACATTGTGGGAAGTGATGTTTATATTACTGTGTTTCTGTGATGTAGGATTTTTTGTCCTTTGTTCTTTCTCTTTGCTGTCTGATGCTGAAGAGGAAGGAGCTGGGTTGCGATGCTCCAAGTGTATATGTGTAAATAAACGTAGTTTGGTCAAATTGCTGGGCTACTGAGTCCTAACGCTGACTGCCTATACTCTGCTGATCCTGAAGTGTGCTGATGCCTCTTGGTATCAGTCGCTGTGATGTTTGGGCTGGAGAAAGCTTTTGAATCTCCCGACAGACCAGGAGGGAGAGAACATGCCAGTTGGGCATGTGTCTCTGCCAGATTCCTACTCATGTGTAGAACCTCCTGACATACCTCCCCCCCAAAAAAACCCCAGATATGTATTTGTGTTCACATACACACATAGGACTGTGCCGCTCCTAGTTCTGCTCACCAACTCTCCTGCCATTCCTACCACATTAAGCTCCTAGCCCTTCTCCTTTGCACCCCATGAAACTACTAAGTTTGCTTTTCAGCTTCCCAACCCCAATCTCTTCATGCACATCCAGGATTGTGATGCAGCACTACAGATCCTCCAATGGAGGCCATGCAACGACAGCCTTATGTATAAAGGAAGGTATGCATGTATGCATTTGTGTGCAGGCACATGCACATGTGTTTTGTGCATATGGATTTATGTGTGCCTCTGTGTACAAACATACTTGGGCCATACGTAGCATGTTACAGGCAGGAACAGAATCTGCCCGGTGATGGTTTTGAGGAACGCAACCCGAGAACCGTTTTTGACTGCCACAGAACAAGTGCAAGGCCTCCGGGCTTTGGTTTTTTTCCATTCCGTCTGAGAACTGGGTAACCACCGCCAAGATAACAGATTATGACGCTGCGAGGGTGGAAAATTATGTTGCCCTCTAGCTCCCGTAGGGACACTGAAATGAATGTTGTTGGCACCGTAACTCTCGTGATACAAAGCGACTGGACTTTGCAGACAGGGGTTTATAAACTCTGACAACGTGCAGCTGATTTATGTGTCTTAAGTAGTTTTCTAGACATACATCTGCAAAAGAACTAGACAAAACATTGCTTCAACCCAGGGTCGGAAGTTGAAAGGGGTGCTTGCACCGAAACACAGGGGCTGCTGACACTGTGATAAAAGTTGACTTCAAAAGATACAAGTGCCCAGGGGTCTGCGGGCTGCACAGGCCTGCGATCACAGAGATTTTCATCAAGTTTGGCAGTTGGCACAGAATGCTAGTACAAGTGTGTCGTCGTCGTCCCCCAACACACTTACGTGTGATCGACTCTCGTGCAGCTGCATATACGTGCGGTGCCAAGAAATCCGTTAAAAAATTCAATTTGAACCCAGAAATGGCAGGAGAGAGCTGGAGAGTCCTCGTAGCTCAAGATGAGACCGTCTCTGAAGCCCGAAGGTGATGTCCGTGAGGGCAGAGGAAGCTCCAAAGAGACCTGAGGTGTAGCGGGGCTTTGTTTAGGCTGCTCAGCCTACCTGCCTAACGGCTAATGCAGCTGCTTTCTTGTGCATCCTCCAGACAGCCCCAAATATTTTGGTCTTGATTGGGAAGAGAGCTCGACATCGACATCTGCTGCCCCTGTGGATCTTGTGTCTGAGGCGGTTGCCTCATGCTTCCGCATGGGTGGGCCGGCCCTGATGAAAACACCTGTTTGTTTTCCTGTGTGGATCGGGGCCTAACTGGGAAAAGGTGAAGACCAGCTCATATACGGAGCTCGGTGAATTTGGGGAGTGGATGCAGGGTCACACAGAAGGTGTAAAAGGGATTCTATGCATTTACAGCTGAGATCTCTCTCTCTCTCTCTCTCACACACACACACACACACACACACACACACACACAAGCTGTTCCACACTATCAGGAACCCAAGCAAATAACCCGTTTCCATCTTTCTGCTGAAAACCTGGGAGGTAGGGAGTAGATAGGACCACTGGGCATTATCCTGATCCCACCCCTTCACAATTAGACAAAGCATTGTGGAAATTGAAAACGAGGTTTTCCTCTACTGATGATGGAAGTCAATCAACCACTATAGACCTTCCTAAATAGTTCTCCATAGGGAAGCTAAATTCAAAGCACCACAGCCATTGATCCATTTTCTGGAGACATTAACACCTCATAAAAAGTTCTGGAATTGAACGTTTAGGAACAATTGCAAACACTGCATAACCCGCGCAGTACCGTGTCATTCTTGAAATAGGAGAGTTCACTGTTGTTATTACTACTTTATCCATTTTAAGGTAAAGGTAAAGGTACTGTCAGGGATTTGCCTTCTCCTCGCGAGGAGAGCCCGGGCGGAGGTCCTACTCATGAGGAGAGCCCGGGCAGGAGTACTCCTCCCTAGGGGGGAGGATCGGGGTAGGGGACCTACCAGAGAGGAGGTCTTGTTCAGATACAGGGAGCCCCCGCCACTCCTGTCATCTGACTCCTCCCAAAGCCCATCACCAGAGCTATCTCCCACGGAGGAGGAGGAGATGCAGAGGCTCAGGGATGCTGGGCAAAGACCCAGCAACGACAGACAGACGTGATCAGAGGAAGAGTTGCAGCTTCTGGCACCAACACAGCATCGGGGGGTCCCGGAGACCCAGAAGGTGTCATTTTAGGGTGCTGAGGCTTTGGTGCTGGGCGGGAAACAGGAGAGGGGCACTTCCGGATTCTGCAAGTGACTGAGCAGTCATGTTTTTAGCTAGCTGTGCACTGTAAATAGTTATGCACAATAAAGTTGTCTTTAGAGTAAGAGGACTCTGTCGTTACTTGAGAGCAACCCCCTGGGTATTCTGACAGTACCCCTGACCGTTAGGTCCAGTCGCGAACGACTCTGGGGTTGTGGCGCTCATCTCGCTTTACTGGCCGAGGGAGCCAGCATTTGTCCGCAGACAACCTCCGGATCATGTGGCCAGCATGACTAAGCCGCTTCTGGTGAACCAGAGCAGCGCATGGCAACACCGTTTACCTACCCACCAGAGTGGTACCTATTCATCTACTTGCACTTTGACGTGCTTTCGAACTGCTAGGTTGGCAGGAGCTGGGACCGAACAACGGGAGCTCACCCCGTCACGGGGATTCAAACCGCCGACCTTCCGATCGGCAAGCCCTAGGCTCAGTGGTTTAGACCACATGTCTAAAGTACCTTTCAAATCCATGAAACTTGCCTTAAACCTTTTTTTTTTTAAAAAAAAAAAAAGGATGGCTGAAGGATATTAACATGTAGTTAGTTCATTTGGATGTTAACACCCAACCATAACGTGCTCAAACTATGGCTTGCAAACCACCTTCAAACCAAGGTCTCCAGTCCTGATTTGGTCGCCAATCATAAACCATGGTTTGAAGTAACCCGTTGTGCGTTTGCTTCACTAAGAGGCAAAAGGTGTGGTTATGAACACTCCTGTTAAATGGAGATCAGCTGATTCCTGAAAGTTGTACCTGGATTCAGAAGGTAGAGCATGAGCTATTATTTAGGACTACCTTTGTGCTAGGAACACAAACAGTACAAGCTGAACAACTGCAACAATGGTAGAAATGGTGAAAGTCCTACCTGCTAAGGCCTTGATGCGAGACCTCTCAAACAGCCGTGCGGAACTGTTCTCGTTGTCCCACTCTTCAACATCCCAGCGGTTGTTGACATCGCTGTATTGCTGTTGGATTTCAATGTTGTCGAAGTCTGTCGCTACTGTCGTCGTCATCTTGGATCTACTTAAGCCAGCCTCTGCATCGGCTACCCCTTAAAAACTCTCCTGTCAAGGAAGAACGAAAGAAAGAAAGAAAAAAGAGAGAGGGAGGGAGATGTGTTTAGTTGTTGGTTTTTAAAGATTTCTTCCTAGGTAAGTATGCAAAGGATCACGGCCGAAGTTGTAGACTTCGTTGATCAGGCTTCCTCAACCTCGGCCCTCCAGATGTTTTGAGACTACAATTCCCATCATCCCTGACCACTGGTCCTGCTAGCTAGGGATCATGGGAGTTGTAGGCCAAAAACATCTGGAGCGCCGAGGTTGAAGAAGACTGTTGTTGATTGTTGTATACCTATAACATCTGGAGGGGCATGTCCTATGGCTTGAGGCCAGAGCAGTTGAAGGACTGCCTATTCTGACACAAATCTGCCTGGATGTTGAGATTTATGTGTCAGCCTTCTGAAGCAAAGGGCATGGTCATTTGAAGACAGGGCCTTTTCTGCTGTGGCACCACACCTCTCAAACCTCCACTCCAGTGAGGTTCACCTGGCACCATCTTTGTTCTCTTCCCAGCAACAGATAAACATCCATTTAATTTCTCTAGGCCATTTGAGGCTGCAATCCAGGGACAGCTCTACAGCATGAGACCCTTAATCTCAGGGTTGTGGGTTCAAACCCCATGTTGGGCAAGCGATTCCTACATTGCAGGGGGTTGGACTAGATGCCCCTCGTGGTCCCTTCCAACTCTACAATTCTATGATTCACTGACCTGGGAGTAAGGCCTATTGAACTCAGAGGGACTTGAGTCTAAGATGTGCATAAAATTCTGCTTAGTCTACAGATACAGCTTTATGTTGCTATTTCGTTTTATGCTGCTCTGCTGTGATTCAACTCATTTTGATTTTATTATTTTACTGTACTGTTAGACCCTCTGAGCACTTTGGCTGAAAAAACAGTTGTTTTAAATAAACAAGAGAAATAAAAAGTATTGATGAAATCCCCTGTGTCTTTTATTCTGACACACACCTTTCTGCAACCAGCTCCTCGGCTCAGAATTTTCATACATTTGCCCCGAGTATTGCTATTCGCAACCTGGCAATGCAAAAACCCTTCCTCTCTCTCTCTCTCTTGTGCTTTTCCTCTAGCTAACCGATGCCACCTACTGACAGTTGAAATTGTTTTCTATTTTCAAGGCAGCCATAGCAAAACATGTTTAATTCCTCTGCACAGACCGCAGGCTGTGAAACAAATTAAGATACTCCCAGGTGAGACAGCATTTTGGTGAGATGGGTATTCCACATCTGTGTTGACACCTTAAGGCAGCCTTCCCCAACCTGGCAGGGTCTGGTTGCTTTGAACTACAGCTCCCATCATTCCCAGCAGGCATACTAGGGTTGCTGGGTGTTGCAGTCTAAAAAATCCAGAAGCCACCGGATTGGGGAAGGTTGCCTCGATCACTGTAGAAAGCAATATTTATCTCTTGCAAAAAAACATTTTAACCTTTCTGTTTTTCTATGTGCTTTGCTCTTCGTATTATAATAATAGAATAAAAGCTCATTTTACCTCTGATTTTTCCCTACATTTATTTGCGAAACAAACCCTTTTATTTATCTTGCTGATTTTTGAGGAGGTTTGTTAATTTTAAGGGATGCTTTCTCTTTTATGCAAGCTCCTCTGGTGACCGCTTTCATTGCGTCCCATAGGAGGGGGGGTTGTCATATTATCGACATCATTTTCTTTGAAGTAGTTTTGGAGAGTTTTTGTGAGACCCTCTCTAATTTGTTTATTTGTGGTTATTGCACAGAGGTTTTCAGAACAGTGCTTGAAACTGTATTATAGAATTTTCAACAACATCTAGGACCTCCCAGCCCACCTGACCTAGAAATCTATTTGAGTGATGACACAGGACAAAAACCGTTGTTCTTAAAACAGCTTTTTTTTAAAAAACAAACCAAAACATACAGTTCCTTATTTTACACTTGTGGGTTGACATTTCCACCCCCACATTCAGCATCAGTCCTCTTTCGCTCTGCTTTGTGTGATTATGCGCCTGATAAACAGAAGGGACACAATGCGAGAGGATTACGCAAGTGTGATTAAGCCACCTGATAAGAACGTTGCTAGAGCAACGCCCGTGATTTCATGAACCTATTGCTCTGCTGTGCAAAGCGGATTGATTTAGTGGGATTTCCTTTGGGTACATAGAGGTATTTGGCCAAGGCATTGTGATCATTATTGTTATGGTCAATTTAATTTTTACTGGAAACCAGAGTTAAATTTCTTCAAATATCTAAAGGGCTGCCACGTGGAAGATGGAGCAAGCTTGTTTTCTCCTGCTCTGGAGGGTAGGACTCTTAAAGCAAGAGATTCAATTTACAGTGGTACCGCTGGTTACAAACTTAATTCGTTCCGGAGGTCAGTTCTTAATAATAATAATAATAATAATAATAATAATAATAATAATAATAATAAATTTATTTATACCCCGCCCTTCCCCACCAAACCGGGCTCAGGGCGGCTAACACCAATAAAATCACAACAAAAACATAAAACAGTTCATTAAAATACAGATTAAAATACAATTTAAAATTAAATCTAAACTGCAGCCTCATTTTTAAGTAGCCCACCAATCACACCAGAAGAACGAAACATCAGGGTTAAACTGAAACCAACCCAAAGGCCAGGTGGAACAGCTCCGTCTTGCAGGCCCTGCGGAAAGATGCCAGATCCCGCAGGGCCCTGGTTTCTTGTGCCAGACTGTTCCACCAAGTCGGGGCCAGTACTGAGAAGGCCCTGGCCCTAGTTGAAGCCAACCTAGCATCCTTGTGGCTCGGGACCTCCAACAAATTATTAGTTGAGGACCTTAAGGTCCTACCTGGGACCTTAAGCTGAAAACATTCTTATCCTGAGGCACACTTTCGCCAATGGTGCCTCCCGCTGCATGTGCACCTCTGGTGCGTGATTTCCATTAGCATCCTGGGGCAAAGTTCGCAACCAGGAGCAGCTACTTCTGGGTTAGCAGACCTCGTAACCTGAAGCGTTCGTAACCTGAAGCATTCGTAACCAGAGCTACCGTGTTTCTCCTAAAATAAGACACCGTCTTATATTTTTTCCCCCTCAACAAAACACAGTATGGCTTATTTTTTTAACCGCGTCGCATCGGTACAATGCATACCCACACCTCTCCAGGTTGTTTTAATGGGAGGTGCCGTGTCACTATGGCTTATTTTCAGGGAAAGGCTTATATTTCGCAAATACATAGAAATCCTGCTATGGCTTATTTTAGGAGAAACACAGTACCACTGCACAAGAAAGGAGATTCTGACTAAACATCAGGAATAAGTAATAATACGAGAATTATTGTGGATATTTTAGAAAAACTGGAGAGAAACATAAATACAGATGCAGCATTATTGTTTATCGATGCAGAGAAAGCATTTGACAAAGTATCTTGGACATTTATGAAAAAGAATTTGGAAAAGATGGGAGTTGGAGAAAGATTTCTGAATGGCATTAAGGCCATTTACACAGAACAAAGAGCAAAGGTAATAGTAAACAGTGTGATATCGGAGGAAATCGAAGTTGAGAAAGGAACGAGACAAGGGTGCCCTATCTCCCCTTTACTATTTATTACGGTCCTGGAAGTCCTCCTAAATATGTTACGGAAAAATAAACAGGTAAAAGGAATTAGAGTGGGAGAGAAAGAATACAAACTACGCGCCTTCGCAGATGATTTGATGCTATCCCTACAGGAACCGGAAAGCAGTGTCCCCAAAGCCTTGGAACTAATTGAACAATTTGGACGTGTAGCTGGCTTCAAACTAAATAAACAGAAAACCAAAGTTCTAGGTAAAAATATGAGTGCAGAACAGATACAAAGACTACAAAATGGCACTGGCCTTAATTTTGTAAAAACTGCTAATATCTAGGTATCAATCTCACAGCAAAGAATTTGAACCTGTACAAGGACAATTATGAAAAACTGTGGATAGAGATAAAGAAAGACATGGAAATATGGACAAGATTAAAACTGTCGTTAATGGGCAGAATAGCAGTGGTCAAAATGAATGTCCTACCAAGGATGCTGTTTCTATTCCAAGCCATACCAATTCTGGATAAATTGGATTGTTTCAAGAAATGGCAAAAGGACCTATCGAAGTTTATATGGCAGGGCAAAAAGCCTAGAATTAAGTTTAAGATCTTGACAGATTCTAAAGAGAGAGGAGGCTTTGCCCTGCCGGATTTAAGACTTTATTTTGAAGCAGCGGCCTTTTGCTGGTTGAAGGATTGGTTTAAACTAGAGAATGTGGACGTGTTGGACTTGGAAGGACACGATAACATGTTTGGTTGGCATGCATACCTTTGGTACGACAAGGTTAAAATCCACAGAACTTTTAAGACTCATATAGTTAGAAAATCCCTGTATCAGGTCTGGATTAGGTATAAAGATTTATTGGAGAGAAAGACTCCTAGATGGATTTCACCAGTGGAGGCCAAGGCCTATAAGAGACCGAATATGTCTGCAAGTTGGTTACGATATATGGACATATTGCAGCAGGAAGGGGACTCATTTAAGTTGAAAAGTTATGATCAAGTCAAAAGTCAAGTCCCCGACTGGCTGCAATATCACCAGGTATATGAAACATTTAAATTAGACAAAAAAATTGGTTTTCAAGCAGAAAAATCAAAACTGGAAACAGAACTGATTGAATCGAACTCTAAAAACCTTTCCAAGATGTATAATTTGTTGCTAGAGTGGCATACGAAAGATGAATTGGTTAAATCGACAATGATAGATTGGGCGAAAGATGTGGGTCATGATATTATGATGGACGACTGGGAGAGATTGTGGCAGAAAGGTATCAAATTTACTGCTTGTAATAGTCTAAGAGAAAATATAATGAAAATGGTATACAGATGGTATTTGACACCAGTTAAGATAGCTAAGATGAATACCAAAATGTCAGATATGTGCTGGAAATGTAAACATGCGAAAGGTACCTTTTTTCATATGTGGTGGTTATGTCCAAGGGTAAATGCTTTCTGGGATAAGATTTATAATGAGCTTAAAAAGGTAATGAAAATTACCTTTAGTAAGAAACCAGAGGCATTTCTTTTGAGCATGACCAATGAAGAGATTCCCAGTCAGGATAGAGTATTTTTTATGTATGCCACAACAGCGGCGAGAATTTTATTGGCAAGAACTTGGAAAGGTGAAGAGATCCCAACAGTGGAAGAATGGCAGATGAAGTTGATGGACTATATGGAAATCGCAGAACTGACCGCCAGAATCCGAGACCAGAGGGAGGAGAAGGCGTCACAGGACTGGAAAAAATTTAAAGACTATTTAGTTAAATCTGTAAAATTGAATATTTGAGCAGAATTAAGCAGAAGATCGGCTTTAGTAGGGTTATGTTAGATAAAACTGTTTAGAAGAAATTTTTTTTGTGTGAATGATTCAATGGTTAAAAAGCATTTTAAGATTTGGTGTTTAAGTTATGATTTATATTTGATTAAGTAAAGTCAAGTGTATCAAGAAATATGGTAAATGTTAATGGATAAGATATAAAGCTACCTATAATATATATATGATTTTGAAGACAGTGGAGGGAACGGGGGAAGTCCCCTGATTAGAGAAGATTGTAATAAGAAAACTACAAAGATAAGTGTTGGTCAAGGTTTGTATATGTTTCTTTTTATGTTTGCTTAAATTGCTATTGTTCTTATTGTGTTTATGTATTGTGTTTTTATGGTGTTTATGTTTATGTTGTGTTTTTCTTTTCTTTGTTTCTAATGGAAAATAATAAAAATCTTATAAAAAATAATAATAAAAAATAAACATCAGGAATAGCTTTCTGGCAGTAAGAGCTGTTCGGCAGGGGGACAGACTCCCATGCGAGGTTGTGGACTCTCCTTCCTTGGAGGTTTTTAAGCAAAAGTTGGATGGGCGTCTGTTGTGGATGCTTTAGTTGAGATTCCTGCATTGTAGGGGGTTGGACTGCATGACCCCCCCGGTTTCACTTCCAACTCTGTAATTCTATGATTCTATGATTCATCTTTATGAGTGCGGCATTAATTGTGCAATTCAAATAACGTATAGATTTTTTGTTGGAATTAATCAGGTTAGTTATCTCAGTTCGACAAATTCTTATCAAACCTAATTCTTACACAGGAGGTGCCAAATCAATGGGGAAAACGCAAAAGGCCCCTCCTAGCCGTTTTCTGGTACAGTGGTGCCCCGCTAGACGAAAATAATTCGTTCTACGAATTTTTTCGTCTAATTGTTTTTTCATCTAGCGAAGAGGCAATGACAGCCGCGCTCCGCTAAATGAAAAAAAAAAAGACGAAAATTTTTCGTCTTGCGAAGCAGCCCCATACACTTTTTCGTCTTGTGGGGCAGCTTCCGCTAGACGAATGCCGTTCGTCTAGCGGGTTTTCGTCTAGCGAGGCATTCGTCTAGCGGGGCGCCACTGTACTCTGCAACACTGATGCAACAATAGCGGGTTAGTGGTAGATTTACACTGGAACAGCAATACTTATATCATTCCCTTCTATGACGCTCCCCCAGTGCTCTTTGCATTATTGCCCTCTGGAGGGGCACTTGTGCACTACAGTAGAACATAATTGGGGCTCATAAAAGAAAAGTTACTGGATTTCAGCAAGAAGTTACGGAACAATCACTGATCGGAAGAAACAAAGCAATATGTCTGCCCCGAAACCTTTGGCAATGAGATGGTGTTTGACCACCATGATATTCTCAATCATGCACAAATAATCAGCTACACACAATAAAATTGATGTCTGGAGAGGCCCTTTCTGCAAGTTCGATACCCTGCCATAAATGTGCATTCTGTTTTTAGGGCTTGGAGCCAAAACAAAATAATTAACTCTAAACTCTCTTCAAATAATCTCTTGCCTAATGTTTGAGGAAGTTGGGGGCAGCTCCCCAACCACTGTCTATTCACATAAATGAATCGATTTTATTACATGAAATGCAGAAGTGCCTAAAAACTTATCATGGGGTTGAATTAACAATGAAACCAACTTTTCCCACTCCTTGTCTTATAACAGCAGCAGCAGCAGCAATAACAACGACGATGTAAAGCCAGCTTGTTGACGGGCATGCCAGGAGAAAACTGTTTGAAGGAACTCGGCTGTGGAGCAGATTGTGCATTTAATAAAATAAAAGAAATACCACTTTTTTTAAAAAAAAAAAGCTATCCAGATGGTCAAACTTATTGTTCCTGGGGAAATGTTTCATTTTTCTCTGTCCGGAGCCATTTAAAAGCAAAACTGGAGGAGAGCTCGGCGTCTCTTCCCCCTCCATTCCACGGGCTACATCCATCCATCTCATTTTTGGCCCAAGATCACCAAACTCTATTGTGCAATCTGAGCTTTCCCTGATGTGCAAAAAAGAGAGAGCACTTCTAAAAGAGCATCCATGGCTGCTTCTGACTGGCATAATAAAATCATTATTAGAGAAGGACAGAATCAGTACCATGGAGCCAGGCAAACACGAAGCAGAAAGGCAGTAACTGAGCCAAAGGCAAAGAATGCACTGATGATACTCTGAAGGAAACTTAAAACAGATAATTCATATCGGGCTGTGCTCAGTGGTTCCTGGCTAAAAAGAAACTCCTCAAGACGTACATTGGCTCCCAGTATACGTTTCCGAGCACAATTCAAAGTGTTGTTGCTGACCTTTAAAGCCCTAAACGGCCTCGGCCCAGTAGACCTGAAGGAGCGTCTCCATTCCCCATCGTTCAACCCGGAAACTGAAGTCCTCTTCCAATGGTCTTCTGGCGGTCCCCTTACTGAGAGAAGCGAGGTTACAGGGAACCAGGCCTTCTCGGTAGTGGCGCCCTCCCATCAGATGTCAAGGAAATAGACAACTATCTGACTTTTAGAAGACATCTGAAGGCAGCCCTGTTTAGGGAAGTTTTTAATGTTTGATGGTTTCTCATGTTTTTAATATTTGGTTGGGAGCAGCCCAGAGTTGCTGGGGAAACCCAGCCAGATGGGCGGGGTATGAATCAATCAATCATCCTCCTCCTCCTCTATAATCTTCATAACCAATATCCAGGGATGCATGCCACTCAGCACCTAGAATCATATAATTGTACAGTTGGAAGGGACCATGAGGGTCATTCCTGCGATGCAGGAATCTTTTCTCCAATATGGGGCTTGAACCCACAACCCTGAGATGAAGAGTCTCATGCTCTACCAACTGAGCTATGTTGCACCTTCAACATTCAAACCTGCCCAATTTCCTCTGCTGGGGAAGGGCAAGAAGCTATAGAAAGCATTGAAGGCCTATCGGCCGAAGGATACCCTTTACAGCATCACCTGAGATTTCACTGGTCATTCCCCAGCACACTTCCAAGCATCCCAACCACAGGGGCTAGAAACTTGCTTTTTTAAACATGGAAGTCGAAAGCTGAATTCTGCAACCAGCACCACATTCGGCATTGGTGTGTGCACAGACCAGGCCACCCCTGGATATGAGGAACTGTCCTCGACGTTCTCCAGGTTTCGGAAAGGACATGATCAGGAAGTTGTCAAGGGAAGTAACGGCTCGTTGGCAGCATCCCATTACCCCCAAACTGAAGGACTATGGCTCGGTTGCTTTTCCATTCTGTTCACTGTCCGGCCTGATGATTTCAGCAAGCTGCTTTGTAGGGGCTGAGCAGCTTTGACGGGCCACAGAGTCAGCAGAAAGCAGGAAACAGCCGTATTGTCCGACATCTGCTTACGGATGCACTTTGCCACTGGGCGGACAGAGCCCGGTTGCTGCTGCTGCTTTGTCCCGCAAGAAATGCACGCCCTTTCACAACATACAGGTCTGTGACAGAGGCCACTTTCACTCCCCTAACACCTAGCAAGCCTATCTTTAAAGCAGGGGTTGCCAACTGTTTTGGGGGGTTGAGGGCACATTTGCAAACTGGCACCGCATACCCAGCACCAGGGAATGGCTCTGCGGGGACTCGTGTGCCCAGAAGCACCGTGTTGGCAACCATAATCTAGATGCCTGTTACAGGTAGGTAGCCGTGTTGGTCTGCCATAGTCAAAACAAAACCAAACAAAACCCTTCCAGTAGCCTGTGTCTTCTAAGCCAATGCCTCACCTATGGGCTTCTCACAATTGTCTGATGAGTCACTAATGAAAGCAGGACGCTGGAAGAGGATCAACCTCTGGTCTGATCCAACTGCACTTTTCTTCCTGCATTGTTAAAAGGTAAAGGTAAAGGACCTGTGACAGTTAAGTCCAGTCACAAACGACTCTGGGGTTGCGGCGCTCATCTCGCTTTACTGGCTGAGGGAGCCGGCGTTTGTCCGCAGACCGTTTTTCCAGGTCGTGTGGCCAGCATGACTAAGCTGCTTCTGGTGAAACCAGAGCAGCACACGGAAACGCCGTTTACCTTCCCGCTGGAGTGGTACCTATTTATCTACTTGCACTTTGACATGTGCTTTCAAACTGGGCAGCCTGTTCTGGAAAGAGCCCATGCAGTCCCCCTGGTCCCAGTTTCTGCTGCTCTGAGTAATGTAGCTGCTCATTAAGCTTGTTATCAGGTATTTCTTTATTTTTTAAAAAATGGCATGATATTATATTGGTTTTATTATATTTTGTTAGCTATATTAAATTATGTAATTGTTTTATTTGAGACATGATGGTGATGGATCAAAGCAATAATATGTAGATTCGTTGCAGCCTCCAAGATTATTATTTACTCCCAACAGCCTTGTTCACACACTGAACACAGGTACAATCTATCTCCACATGTGTACCTCTACACGTGTGTGTGTGTGTGTGTGTGTGTAAGACTCTTCGCTTGCTGAAGATTATACGATAATAACAGTACAAGTGTGCAAGTCAAGTATTGTGTGCACAGGTACGCAGCCTGTACACTTATTGAATGCAATGTGTGAACGCTCCTAACATTAAGACTCAATGCTGAAACAGTTCAGTCCAGTTGCTTGCCTCCGAGCCCAATCAACGACGATAAGAAAGATTACACTGCGGGATATTTTGCAACTGCAGAAAGTTCACGAGAAAGCCATTTCTTAAACCCATACACTTCAAAGCCCATTTCAGATATTAAAATAGTCTCCTTTCTCCTGGCATCCTCTTCAAAATGAGAGAGAGAGAGAGAGAGAGAGAGAGAGAGAGAGAGAGAGAGAGAGAAAATGGTTTATAAGATGCAATTGGGAGCAGCTTTTCCCACGTCGCTTTGAAAGTCAATTTCCAAAGGGCAGGCCATGTATATTTACTTCCATAAATAAACCGGATTTTAATGCATTTATCTGATAAGAACAGACTAAGCCGTTTGATCTAAACCATCTGAGAACTTCTATTATTTTTATTATTATAAAGAGAAACAAAGAGGAAGAACCTCGCACTCTTATTAGTTAACTTGGGTGCATCAGGAGGCTGGCTGTTTAAACAGGAAAAGGTTATAGTTGCTGTAATCCTGTCTCGGCAACATCTGGATTTACTTCGCCATGCTCGTACTATCCTGACAGAATAATATTTGCTTTAAGGAGTTATTATTCCTTTGTAAAATATCCTCTCGTCAGTTTCAGGTTACCGGCAGAGCCAGAGGATTATCAAGGGGGTTTGAGGAGCCTGTGTGGCAGCCAGCAAGCGTCTCTGAGTGGCAGTCCCAAAGGGACTCATTTCTATGCAAATGAACTGCTCGCTGACTAATCTGCCACACGACCAAGTGCACTGCTCCTAGGACAGCCTCGCAAATAAATAATTTGCTGGACTGCGGGGCCTGGAGCCCAGAGGAACTCCCGCAGACCCACAGGCAGCTGGAGCAAATTCTGGAGCCTCTTGTGGGGGCCAAAGGAAATGTCACAAAAAGTGACCAAGCTCTCAAGTCCTCCAGAGCTCTTTCATCAGGATATTATTGAATCAAGAACTCTCCGTCATGCTACCGTTGCATTTCTCCGTTCAACTCTGTTATCTTCCCTCCTGTTTCATTTTAGGCTGTCGATTTAGGTTATTCGTACTGTTTTATATGAAGCTGCACGAATTTGCTTTCTGTATCTATTGACGCCGCAGATATTTTTAATTGTTCTCGGTATGTTCTTTGGAGTGTTGCATTTAGTGAATCCAATCGGGATTCAGGCCTCACCATGGGACTGAAACCGCCTTGGTCGCGCTGGTCGATGATCTCCGGCGGGCTAGGGACAAAGGTGAGAGCTGTTTCCTAGTTCTGCTGGATCTCTCAGCGGCCTTTGACACCATCGACCATAACATCCTTCTAGACCGGCTAGAGGGGTTGGGAGCTGGAGGCACTGTTATACAGTGGTTCCGCTCCTTCCTCCTGGGCCGTGTTCAGAAAGTGGTGGTGGGGGATGAGTGTTCAGACCCCTGGGCTCTCACTTGTGGGGTGCCTCAGGGTTCTGTCCTCTCCCCCATGCTTTTTAATATCTATATGAAGCCGCTGGGAGAGATCATCAGGGGGTTTGGGCTGGGTGTTCATCAGTATGCGGATGATACCCAGCTCTACCTCTCTTTCAAATCAGAACCAGTGAAGGCCGTGAAGGTCCTGTGTGAGTGCCTGGAGGCGGTTGGAGGATGGATGGCGGCTAACAGATTGAGGTTGAATCCTGACAAGACAGAAGTACTGTTCTTGGGGGACAGGAGGAGGGCAGGTGTGGAGGATTCCCTGGTCCTGAATGGGGTAACTGTGCCCCTGAAGGACCAGGTGCGCAGCCTGGGAGTCATTTTGGACTCACAGCTGTCCATGGAAGCGCAGGTTAATTCTGTATCCAGGGCAGCTGTCTACCAGCTCCACCTGGTACGCAGGCTGAGACCCTACCTGCCCGCGGACTGTCTCACCAAAGTGGTGCATGCTCTGGTTATCTCCCGCTTGGACTACTGCAATGCGCTCTATGTGGGGCTGCCTTTGAAGGTGACCCGGAAACTGCAATTAATCCAAAATGCGGCAGCTAGACTGGTGACTGGGAGTGGCCGCCGAGACCACATAACACCGGTCCTGAGAGATCTGCATTGGCTCCCAGTACGTTTCCGAGCACAATTCAAAGTGTTGGTGCTGACCTTTAAAGCCCTAAACGGCCTCGGTCCTGTATACCTGAAGGAGCGTCTCCACCCCCATCATTCAGCCCGGACACTGAGATCCAGCGCCGAGGGCCTTCTGTCTGTTCCCTCACTGCGAGAAGCAAAACTACAGGGAACCAGGCAGAGGGCCTTCTCGGTAGTGGCGCCCGCCCTGTGGAACGCCCTCCCATCACAGGTCAGGGAAATAAACAACTACCTGACATTCAGAAAAAACCTGAAGGCAGCCCTTTTTAGGGAAGTTTTTAATGTTTGATATTGTTGTATTTGGTTTCTGTTGGAAGCCGCCCAGAGTGGCTGGGGAAATCCAGCCAGATGGGCGGGGTACAAATAATAAATATTATTATTATTATTATTATTATAGTTTCTCCGTTATATCGTGAGCCACTTTGGAAACCAGTTTGCAGAAAAGTGGCGTATAAATATTCATGGCAGATGACAATGACCGAAGGTATTTTGGGACCCAAATTATTCCGATGTTTTGAATCCCAAACGTAAAAGGCAGAAGATTCTGGTGTCATAGCGAGACAGGATAACGGTCCATCGTTTTGTGTGTGTGTGTTTAAGTATTATTTTCAATAGAAGTTCTTTACAAAAACTGACAAAAAGTCAGCATCTTTGCTTCTCATACAAGCAAGAGTTATTCTAAGACGGGCGAGCTACGTAACGCATGTGCCTTATCAAAGACAAAGGAAGGCATTGTGCTTCTTGCTTCAGGTATATTCTTTGACCCACATGCAAATTTAAACTCTAGATCAAGTGAGTAAAACGCATACAAAAAAATATGGTTTTTATTGTGTTGCAGCCCTGCTTCTGATGCTGATATTGCTCCATGCACATCACCGAATGGGAGGAAGTTAAACTGGAAGAAAGTCTACGGGAGAGTTAGAGAGAAGGGGATTCCAGGGGTAGGATGCTAGTCTTTAGGCACAATGTGCCCGAAAGCAAGCAGCATGCTCTTGAAACTCCCATTTTGCCAGCTTGCCACAAGTAAAACAAGAGCCCCGTCTCCTTCTACGGCTTTGTCTCAACCACCCAACTATTTCTCCACTGCCTCTCACATCGTTGTAGCTGGAGGCACGGCCAGGAGTTAGTAGCAGAGATAGCGGACAGAGATTAAGTTCTTTCTCCTTCTCTTGTAACAAGTAGAACTTGGAGGCCATCCAATGAATGATAGGAGATTCAGGGAAGACAAAATAAAGTACTTCCTCATGCAGCACATAGTTAAAACCATGGTGTCCACTTCCACCCAATGCGCCGGTGATGGCCACCAACCTTTACAAGATTATAAGGCAAGTTCGCGGGGATAAAGCGATCAATGGCTACTAGTCAGGATTAGAACAGATAAGAGTTGGAAGGGACCCTGAGGATCATCTAGTTCAGGCTTCCCCAACCTCGGCCCTCCAGATGTTTTGAGACTACAATGCCCATCATCCCTGACCACTGGTCCTGCTAGCTAGCGGTCATGGGAGTTGTAGGCCAAAAACATCTGGAGGGATGAAGTTGAGGAGGCCTGATCTAGTTCAACCCCTTGTGAAGCAGGAATATGCAGCTGTCCCTTAAGGGGATCGAACCTGCAACCTTGGGGTTGTCCGCACCACGCTCTAGCTAGCAGAGCTATCCAACTGATGGATGGATATCTACTCCCTTCCACTGTAGGAGGCAGTGTGCCTCAGAATGCCAGCTGCTGGGAATCACGCTCTCTTCGTGGTCCTCCTTTTGGGCTTCCCCACAGGCATCTGGCTGGCCACTGTCTGAACTGGATGTTGGACTAAGATGTGCCTTTGACCTGATCTTAGCAGCCACCAGAAATCCAAAGACAACCATTGGGGAATGGGAAGGGGAGCAGCCATGCTTACAAGGAAACTTCTCCCAGCTGCCAGTAAAGAAACTACTTTAAAGGTAAAGGTAAAGGGACCCCTGACCATTAGGTCCAGTCGTGTCCGACTCTGGGGGTTGCGGCGCTCATCTCGCGTTACTGGCCGAGGGAGTCGGCGTCCAGCTTCTGGGTCATGTGGCCAGCATGACAAAGCCGCTTCTGGTGAACCAGAGCAGCCCACAGAAACGCCGTTTACCTTCCCGCCGGAGTGGTACCTATTTATCTACTTGCACTTTGACGTGCTTTCGAACTGCTAGGTGGGCAGGAACAGGGATCGAGCAACGGGACCTCACCCCGTCGCGGGGATTCGAACCGCCGACCTTCTGATCGGCAAGCCCTAGGCTCTGTGGTTTAACCCACAGCACCACCTTTGTCTGTTACTTTACAACTGCTTTACTTGTCTGTTATTCGAAGGACCAGAGAAAAAGTTATCTCCTCACTTGACAGGCCGAGGAATTACACGCTGTGCAGCCGCATACTTGGAGGGGGGGAGGCAGAATTCTTGTCACATTTTGGGACAGTCAGCTTGCGAAGCATGACATTTATGTCTGGCGCTATTGAAAAAGAAAGAAAACGGAACAGAAAGCGAAAGCAGCCATTTAACGGGAATAATTTTTTTCTCCCTGAAGAAAACCATGCTATTTAAAAAGATTTCTAAGCGCGGACTTAGCTTCTGCCCCCCCCCCCCCTTGCAGGTTTCTATTCCCTGCAGTCTGATGAAATTCCTAGGGATTTCTGATCTGGTAACTACTACCTCCTTCCTGCAGGGACCCTGCCAAACAAACAGGCCAGGAATTGCTGCATTTTTAGTGGACACACACACACACACACACACCATTTCCTCCTGAATTCTCACCTTCTTCCCCCCCTAATCTTGTTAGGAGCAGCCCCCACCCTCCCAACTGTTCACAACTCCTTTGCTGGTTAGTAAAATGGGCAGCCATTAACCAGGAGGAATGGGCTTCTACTCGGCAAGGCCCATCTCCATCTAAGGGGAAGAAGGCACATCAGCAAGCAGAAGTCAATATGGAATGCAGCAAGGGGAATGTGAAGGCTCCAGGAAAACTAGAGGCAGCCTAGTAGACTGATCCGTTTTTATGATGTCTATAGAACAGAGAGAATCACAGAAGAGTTGGAAGGGACCCAAGGGTCATCTAGTCGAACCCCCCCTTGCAATGCAGGAATCTCGGCGAAAGCATCCCTGACAGAACAGTTGTAACAACAGATGGAAATCTAAAAGATGGGGGGGGGGGAGAATGAAACCTGTCATGGGCCAGGAGTCGGCTTCACCTGCTGAGCAGCAGCCTGAAGGAGCAGAAGGCGAAGTGGCTCCACTGTTGCTGATCAGCCTTCTTGCTCCTGGTGAGAACTGGCTGGCTCCAGCTTTTTTTAAGCAGGGTTTCCAGCCTCAGTCAGTTGCTGGAAACAGCATTTGTCGTTCCTGACCAGACCTTGCTGCTTCTTGCGACCTTGGACCCTCGGCTTTCTTGACCCCCAGATCGCCTGACTACGTGAACTGAGATACTTCTGACCTTAGGCATGGAATGGACCTTATATATGGACTCTGCCTCCATGCAAGTACCCCCCTGAGACTTGGCTGGTTGGCTGGCTTCTGCCTCCACTGAGGACTATGACACAGGACAGGACTATGACAAAACCAAACTATAAGATGGGCACATAGTATGAGTACAGCTGCACATGGGTGAAAATGAGAAAGTCCAGGTAAAAAAATGTTAGCAGTGCCATTTGATTATCAGGTATCGTTCCAAATCTGCCAGGTGTGTGTTGAAGGTTGTCTTGAAAATGAGGGTTCCTCTGTATATGTAATGAAGGAATGCCAAATTGTATTAAAAAGTGTCAGGGGTGTGTGTGTGTGTGTGTCTTCTGGTTTTTTATTTATACTTAATGGTGAGAATAAGGCGCGTTATTAATCCTTAAATGGCATTTCGCAGAGCAACGTGCATCGCCTTATCTTTGCATTATGACTAAATGAAAACCAGCAATGAACTGGCACTTGAATGCCCTTGCCAAGCTGTATTTCGGGCTGCAGGAAGTGGAGGAAGAAGAAGAGGAGGAGTTTGGATCTGATATCCCACTTTATCACTACCCTAGGGAGTTTCAAAGCGGCTAACAATCTCCTTTCCCTTCCTCCCCCACAACAAACACTCTGTGAGGTGAGTGGGGCTGAGAGAGAAATGTGACTAGCCCAAGGTCACCCAGCAGCTGCATGTGGAGGAGCAGGGAATCGAACCCGGTTCACCAGATTACGAGTCTACCGCCCTTAACCATTACACCACACTGGAGGTTGATGGGGCACCCTTGCTTCCTTCCAGCCCTCACCTCCTGCAGCCACACTTGTGACGTCACTTCCTGTGCCATCACTTCCTCTTGCCCTCAGCTGTTTCCGTGATGGCAGCTGCAGAGCAACCAAGCTACCCATTGCAGTGGACCCCCCTGTCTAGGGAGCCACAGAAACAGATTAGGAAGTGGCCAGTGTGTCCCTTGCACCTTGGAGAGCTCCCCCACTGCAAATATGACTATAGAAAGGTGGGGCCTACAGTTGGCCACAAATACCTTTCTAACAAAGAAAGGTTCTTGCCTTTTTCCTGCTGCTTTGCCACAATTTGCATTTCTCTGTTTATCAGTTATGTGCCTCTCCAACCAAACGATGCTTACAAAAATGCATATGTTGCGGGTAAGTGTGCATAAATACAGATAGATTAGTGGTAATTACAAAAAAAGGCATTGTGTTAGGGATATTGCTCTCCAGAGATAAGCGCGTTGGGCGAAATTGCATACAAAACTGGATGTATTGGGAGAAATTCCCACTAAAATGCTGATGAAGTTTCATGAGGGAATAATAATAATAATAATAATAGCAGGTGCAGAAATATGGTTAACTGAAAAGATTGGAAAAATGAGAAAATGAGAAAGACCAAGACTGACAGATTTGCCCATCGGTAGTTCTAGCACAAAGAAATCTTTCTGAAAGGAGATGAAGAGGTCAGGTGAAAATGGAACATGCTAGCTGGGTTTGCCCATCCTGCAGCTCTTACTTAATAGATAGCAGCTGCCCCCATTCCATACTGCATGCCTCGCATTTTTCCCCCAGCCAACTCCCCACAAGGAGCTCTCTTGATCTTCTGAGCTCTAGCTGATGCAGAGATAAAACAGGTGCCATCAGTCAGAGAAATAGAAATAGAATAATACACAATCATTACTGTGTATTGTGGATTCTATTGTGAAATAGAAACAGAAATAAATACACACAGCACCATCACCTTTCTTACTAGGTTGCATGACTCTTAAGTCGGGGATGGGGAATCTGTGGCCCTCCAGAGGTTGCTGGACTACAACTCCCATTGTCCCTGACCATGGAATATGCTGTCCATGCTGTAGATCATCAGCACCGCCACCTATCACTGTAGAGGCAAAGCCAGGAAGCTTTAGAATTTGTAGAGGTGGGCTGCATTTCAGGAGAGCTGTTTCAATGCCTTTTGGGTCTCAGCAACCGAGCCGCTTTGCCCTAACTTGTGGCTGAGACCATTTCTGATCTTTTTGGTTTAGCCGAAAACCACACAACCAGCAGTGTGGAAAGCCGCTGGAGGCAACAAACGAAGGACTCTTGGTTTTTGTTTCGTTTTTGCTTCAGAATGGGAAAGACACCACCAGGCAGCTTGGCAACGTGCTTCTGGCACAATGATTCTGCCGCATTTCCGCAGCATTGACACTGGCAATGTTTTAGTTATTGTGAAAATGCCATTCCTCTCCCGTTTAGCGCATTCGCTGCTAATTTCATTGTTTTGTGGGTATTGGGGGTTGCCTGTCAAGGAGCGCAAGCTTCTTGCCCACTGCTCTTCCGACTTCTCATCCCGTTTTCTTTTTAAAAAAAACTGCAAAAGAAGAAACTTCTGTTTCAGTGTATCTGAAGAAGTGTGCATGCACACGAAAGCTCATACCAAGAACAAACACAGTTGGTCTCTAAGGTGCTACTGAAAATAATTTTCTATTTTGTTGCAAAAGAAGAGACAGTCACTTTTGGTGGAAGCTGGACACACAATCATGAACTGCCTGGACCTTAGTCTGATGCAGAAAGACCATTGTTTAAGTTCTCATGAAGAAGCACCCTATGGCATTTTTATTGAGATTTAATCATTTATCAGGTGTTCCACATCCACCGCTGTAGTACTACAGATAGCTGCGGTGTTAGGTTTCTGCATGAACATATGACAGTCGTTCCAGAACTAGAATGACAGTAGTGGCTGTCAGATCCATGTAGCCAGATTTGCTGAGACTTTAGTAAAAACCCAGCCTAGATTGTGTTTCACAGCTAACCTTTGTGCCTCCCATATGGCCTTCTCCAATCTCTCAGTCCCCACTCACTTTATTTGCTGGTCTACTTTTTATTTTATTTCAAGGAAGTAAGAATGAAAACTTTTTTTAAAAAAAACACCCGCCTCTGGAGACTAGTTTTCTTGATCATATAAACAGCCATTGGTCCCAAATAAACAGATCACTTTCCACCGATGACCTCCTTTGCTTAATAAAGAGATTGAGTGGATTAGCAAACTCATTTCTGCGAGGATTGGGTTGAGCACGGGACAGAAAGATAAATGGGGCATCTTCATATTCTGCCCTCTTTTTAATTGCGTCGTAACAATTGTGTACTCCAGATGTTTTTTTAGACTATATAAGGATGAGATGGTTGGACAGTGTTCTCGAAGCGACTGGCATGAGTTTGGCCAAACTACAGGAGGCAGTGGAGGATAGGGGTGCCTGGCGTGCTCTGGTCCATGGCGTCACGAAGAGTCGGACACGACTGAACGACTGAATAACAACAACAACAATAACAACAACAATACCTATCAACTCTTGCTGTTGCCCATGCTGGCTGAGGTCTGATGGGAGTCGGCAGTCCGAAAATACCTGGAGGGCACAAGTTTGGGGAAGGCTGTTCCACAGAAAAGTCAAAAACCTCAACAGCATAAACAAATGGCCTGAGTGGATTTGTTTTGCCCAGGAAGACAGATTGAGGGAGGTATCGAACCAATACATAAAATCTAGGGTGTTCCCTTCATGTTCCTTCAAGTTGGGCTATAACGTAACAAAGATCACAACGGAACCTCCCGGTTATAAATCGTATCCAGCCATTAACTCTAAACTTAGTGTGAACTGAAACTCCTGAGATATCTCCGTACTGTATCTGATCATTAATTTTCATCTAAGGAGGGGATGTTTGAGGGTCAGGAGAAAAACACTGGGCTGCTCAAAAAATGTGCTGTTGCTTGGACTGTGCTCAACTCAACAGCTGCATCGCTTCGTGACTTCGACAAACACTCCCTGGGTTAGCCAAAACGTCTATTTGTGCTGGCCGGCCTCCATGGTTTTATTATTATGTATGATTAGTTTGTAGTGAGAAATGTGAGCTGAGAAGCAAAATACACCCATCAAGGCTCTGTAATTGGGGACATATGTTCCCCTTTCCCCCCTTTTCTTTCGGGAAGTCTGATCTGCCAGCCAGGATACCGCATATCGTTTTGATCACCTGTTTGCATTTTGCGGTTGTTGTTGCTTTTAATAAGATAGCTATGCCAGTTATGCTCTGAGAATATTCTGGACTGTCTCGTTCAATATAGAAATCACTTTTGATCTCCTGGTTTTTTCCCTCTCTCCCCCCCCCCCCCGCCTTCCCTCAGCCTTCCCTCTGTGTTAGATTCCCTCTGTGACAGGTTCCCCTTCGGTTATGTGAACATCTAAAACGTTCAGGAAAAGGTTACGTTTTAAAGTAGAGGAGCCCCATTATTTCAGCAAACACACTTCCTGCCCCTGCAGTTTTATTCCCCATGGCAGATCTCACTGAGGAAATACTAGTGCTGGGAATTGTTTTTCCTTTGTGAAGTGCTGTGGGTGGCTGGTATCTGCTCACTATTTGCATTCCATCTCAATTCTCTGGGAAAGTGAGTGAAATAATTCTTTGACTTAATTGACAGGTCCAGAGCATCCAAGAGTGCACCCTAGGGTTGCGGACACAAAAGTTGTTGAGCTTTTTAAAGTTTTGCCCAAAGCTGTTGAGAAATTTTTCCTTGCAGTTGAGCAAAGAAGTTTTTGAGCTATTTTTAAGGTAATTCACCAAAAACTACACTTCCGAAATGGGGTGGCATACGTCCGGATTTTCCTGGACATTGGAGTAATTTCCACCTGGATACCGTTTCCAACAGCCGAATCCTATCAAAGTCCGGGAAATTTTGGTCATATGACAATCCTAGCAGGGCTGGCCCAAGACATTCTGGCACCTGAGGTGAACCACAAAACAGAGAAATCAAGATTTACATGAGGATCTGCTGCCCCTCTGGATTCTGCCGCCTGAGACTATCGTTTCACCTTGCCTCATGGGTGGGCCGGCCCTGGCACACCCGCCAGCATAGATTATTTCATTTTCCTTCTACAAGTATCTGTATATTGTCCTCTTGCAAAAACATCAGGAAAGTATACGACAACGTGAAAACATTTAAAGCTAACACAAAGCAATCATTAGAGTGACTGCCTTGAGTGACGTCCTCCAGCTCATCGATCATCACCCCATTTCAGATTTCCATGCCTGGTGAGCTGTGCCACACCCTGGACCAGTTGCCAGCAGGAAGGCAGGTGAGTGGAGGCTGGCGGAGGGCAGATTGAGGTCAGTGCCCTGTTTGCCCTAATGGGCTGGGCTCCTCTGCTTTGCACCTTCCGGTGTATGCAGAAAACACCCCAGGAACCCTTCTTTTCTTGGAGAGCCTCAGCGAACAACACAGCCTCCTTTTCCTGCCCTGAGTAGCTCCCAAGTTCTCCCTTCCCATAAACTGCTTTCCTGCCAGCACGCCCAGGATATTCCGTTTGCAGGGATGTAAGCGCTTGCCGTGCTTCGGAGGAAACGGCAGTAGGGACACCGTCCAAGCAAGATCTCCGAACTTCGCCAAAACAGGATGCAGTTTAGACTGCCCCCGTGGCCAGGGTCCATATCGGGATTATCTCGAGGCGACTTGGAAGAAGGTGCAAAAGTGAATTATTTTTCCCAGGCAGATTCTGATCGGCTCCGACTGTCCCATTACATTCCCGGCATCTTGCGGCCTCCTCCCTTCCTCCTACACAAGCCTCTCCCAAAGAGAGAGACCTCAGGGGGATGGATGTTCCATTGGCAGCCTTCTCAGGATGTCAAAGTTTTATATCTTTGTTTGAGTATATCTGCTGAATTACAAGCCACCAATGCCGTATGAGAAACCATGTTGTTGGGCCCCACACCTCTCTGACTCATATATATCGAGTTCCTTCCTCTGCTTGCAACAGCAGACATGCAGAGGCAGATGGACAGTCGTAAGCAAATCTCAGGATGGCCGTCCTTGCTCTCTGAGCCAAAGTTCGTCAGGCCTTCTTAGCCTTGCTTCAGTGCCAGCACTCAGTCCTGGGAAATGTGACATAATGCTATGGATGGACTATAGCTGTGAATCGCCTTTCCACGACGTGTCTATATGAAATGGCCGACTCCCAAAATGTTGTCCCCTTGACACACTCTAGCTGTGGCTATTGCCTATTTCAAACAAACAGCAGGTGTGGCAGGAAACCTGTGGCTTGGATGTACCATGCTAGCCACATCCTGAAAAGCTCTTCCATTCCACTAAGTGCTCAGCACTTAGAAATCTAGTGTTGCAGGGAGAAAGGTCTTCTCCTTGACATGCTAGTTTTCTGCGTGTGAGGATTCCACTCCCCGCATGGAAATAGCGAGGCACGCAACCCCCTTCCCACAACTTGATGTGGAACAAGAAGTATTAAAGGGTTATTTGTGAGCAGTGCTTTTTCCGGGGGGGGGGGGAATATGCAGGGGTATGCATACCCCTAAACATTTTGTGGATCTAACAGATGGATTTAATACTGGCTCCAACAAAAGCTTCATTGCACTTAAAACACAGTAGCCAACTTAATGTTTATAAAATTGGTAGGCCCTCCTTTGAGTTTGTTTAAGCCTTCAGGGTATGTAAATTCATGGTTTTGACGGCATCTGGCAATGGACACCCAACAGCAAGCAGAGGAATCGATCGGGAAGATGTTAGTGCACACAACCTCATGCCAATGTGGAAGTTACCGTGAGCTGTCAGCTGTGTAATAGGAGGTATGCATGTTCTTTGTACTTTTTCCCATTTACTGTATTCGTTTTCCCTGATTTGAACTATAAAACAGTGATTTTATTGAGTCAAAATGAGAGTACACCTGAACATTTTTTTAAAAGAAAAAAAGCACTGTTTGTGAGAACAGGGACTAATAAACAAAACTATACCAATGAAGAGGTAGATCATGCTTGGTTATCAGTGGTTCTGTGGAATGGGCCACAGTTCTACAAACTCAGTAGAATGGGGAGAGAAGCAATATTCTTGTGGTAAAGGTAAAGGGACCCTTGACCATTAGGTCCAGTCGTGGACGACTCTGCGGCTGCGGCGCTCATCTCGAGTTACTGGCCGAGGGAGCCGGCGTACAGCTTCCGGTTCATGTGGCCAGCATGACTAAGCCACTTCTGGCGAACCAGAGCAGCGCACGGAAACGCCGTTTACCTTCCCGCCAGAGCGGTACCTATTTATCTACTTGCACTTTTGATGTGCTTTTGAACTGCTAGGTTGGCAGGAGCTGGGACCGAGCAACGGGAGCTCACCCCGTCATGGGGATTCGAACTGCCGACCTTCTGATCAGCAAGCCCTAGGCTCTGTGGTTTAACCCACAGCGCCACCCGCATCCCTTCATTCTTGTGGTACACAGCTTTATACTGAGCCAGAGCATTCATCCATGTCACCCAATACTGTCTACACTGACTGGCAGCAGCTCTCCGGGGTTTCAGACCACGGTCTCTCCTACCCCTACCTGCAGGTGCTGGGGATTGAACCTGGGGTCTTCTGCATGAAAAGCAGATGCTCTATCTCTGAGCTTGTAGCCTCTTCCCATGAAAACGGCATATGCCATGGGCAGCATTACCACAATACCTGAGTATGTTTACTTTTCCCCATGACGGTGAATGGGAGCAACCCCTTTATTATTGGGGGGGGGGGTTTGAACACATACACACAGAAACCCCTACACCACCTGGCATCCATAACACACACACACACACACACACACACACACACACCACTGCAATTTAACAGATACAAATGACCGGACCAACCCACACAGGGCAGGAATAGCAAGAATAAGAAGGTCTTGATGGTGAGAAGATAAGATTATCGGCTTAATATGATTTCTCTGCTGCAGGTTTCCCCCCCCCCCTCCCTCTGTAGTTGCCATGGGATTGCCTAATTGCATTTCCATCTGGTTATCTGCTTCTTCCACAAACCTGCATTTTATCCTCATGGCAACCAGGAAGGTTGTGCTAAGGGAGAGCGACTTGTCAGAGGCCACCTGGCAGGGTTCTGGGCTGATGATCAGGGCCGGCGCGTCCATTAAAGCAAACTAGGCAGTTGGCTAGGGCGCCAAAATGGAGGGGGCGCTGGCCAGGCTTGGGCGGGGGGGGAGGGGCGAGCAGCAGCTTCTCCGCTACGGCGGAGAAGGTGCTGCTTGCCTCTCCACCCCCCTCCCCACCTCCTGCTAAAGCAGGCTTTGGCGGGGGGCGCCAGAAGGGGGTCTCATCTAGGGTGCAAAAAACCCTAGCACCGGCCCTGCTGATGATGGAAGGGCTTGAACCAACCAGGTGATACTTCCTTCCAGCACTGGGAAACCTAATTTGAGATAGCCATGGTGAAAATAGAAATGGAGCGGGGTTTTTTGTTTTTTTATCCCGGAGAGCTTAATCCAGAACACTTTTGCCTCTGGCTCTGTTCATCATCAGCTTCGGCTCTGCCCTCCACTAAAATGTGGCCCCTTACAGATGAACCTCCAAGATAACAAGACCCTCGACGGGGGGGGGGGGGGGAGAAATGTGGACAACCGTTCTAACACAAAACACACAACCCGGAATCTGCCATTTCGCGGCATTCCCCGCTGCACAATGTGCTCCCCCTTTTTGTATCAGGAATGCTGTTTTTTTGAGCACACCTTTATGTAAAGGGAGAGTTCAGTTGTACAGCACCTGAGCTGCATGCAGAAGGTCCCAGGATAGCTGGGATAGCTCCGTTGGTAGAGAAAGGGACCCTTAATCTCAGGGTCGTGGGTTCGAGCCCCATGCTGGGCAAAAGATTCCCGCATTGCAGTGGGTTGGACTAAATTCCCTGTTTAGGGAAGTTTTTTATGACTGATGTTTTAATGTGTTTCTAATCTTTTGTTGGAAGCTGCCCAGAGTGGCTGGGGGAACCCAGCCAGATGGGCATGTTAGAAATAACAAATTATTAATATTAATATTATTATAATTGACCCTTGCAGTCCCTTCCAGTTCCATGATTCTATGAATCCCCAGCATCTCCAAGCAGGCCTGAGAGGTGACCCCTTCCTAAAACCGTCCTATGTTTGCTGAGTTGCTTGGTTAGCTCAGCTGGTTAGTGTGTGGTGCTGATAATGCCAAGTTCACAGGTTTGATCCCCGTATGGGTGCATATTCCTAAACTGCCGGGGGTTGGACTAGAACCCACAGGTTCCCTTCCGACTCTATGATTCTACGAAGTTCTATGAAGAAACCTCCCAGGATTTCCTTAGAACCTGTGGAAACTGAACCCCCTTCGTTTTCAGTTGTTTGTTTTTGTCCCGCTGCTGCCGTCCCCCCAACATTCAGGGGAGGGCGGCCATAAAGCCAGCAAAATGCAAAGACAAAAAAAAAAATCACCCTTTCAGTGTGCATTTCTAAAGGTTACCACAATTGATACAAATCCCAGGCAGAGAAGAGAGGATTTGCAGGTTAGGGAAAGCAGAACAGAAGCGAAGCTTCAGGCAATAGCTGGATTTATGCAATTGGGTTTTGCAACTTATTGTTTCGCAGTCGTTGGCAGGCCCACCCCTGCATTTCACTGGTGTGCTTTACACAGCACCAACTTTGTAAACTGTTACAGAGGTGCAGCAGGTCAGGAAGGCAGCCCAGTTGAGAGTAGCGAAAGATGTGCCAGAGACCACCTCTGGCTTTGCTTAGATGTGGTTCTCGCATACAACAACCAGATGCGATGGCGAAGCGTCTGAAAACAAGGGGGCGGGTGGAATTGCGGCCCGCGAAATCCTCCAGCTTGATCCACCTGCAGAGATGTGCCAAGAAAGTCAAAAAGGGGGAAACGGTAGGAAATAAACAATATTCCAAAGGTGATCTGTGGGTGTTACGCAGATGCTTTGCTGGCACGAAGCTCTTGCGGCGGATTTATTTCGGAAGACGCAAAGCAGATGACCGCGCCAGCGAAAGGCAGCACCGCTTCTCCGTATGGGCCTGGAGGGCATTCAGAAGGAGCAAATAATCCAATTGTCTGGGACATCTGGATTTCACTCTGGCACAGTTCAGATGGAAAGCTAACCAGCAGGGAGATCCAGGAGAGGAAGAGGGGACCTAGCTGGTTTATCCGGAGTAAGACCATTGAGCTCTGTATTGTCTACAATAGTGGCTCGCTACCAGTCCTACCTGGAGCTGCCAGGAGCTTCTGCAGGTGAAGCAGGTGTCTACCAAAGAGCCACAGCCCCTTCCCCTTAAAAATCCAGCTGCACATGCTGAACACGGCTTTGAGAGCACAGGAAAAGAGCATAGGATGTTGAACACTGGAAACTGCCTTCTACTGAGTCAGATCCGCGGTCAGTACTGTCTAAAAGAGAGGCAACTGTTTGGGACTACAACTCCCATCAGCCCAATCCAACATGGACAATCTCCAAGGATGATGGGAGTTGTAGTCCAAAACATCAAGAGCAGGGTTTCCCAAACTAGTGGTCTCCACTGGTGCCTCTTCACACATGAAATATGGGTCAATCACTATCTTTCACTGTCATTTTGCAGCCACCCGGAGAAATTCCAAATGACCCTTTCCTCCTTCTTGGTGGGAGGGGGGAATAGGGTGCACCAAGGCTCCATCGAAAGTGAGAGAAGGGATGAAAGAGTGATTCCATCATTCTATCTTCATAATTCCTCCTTTCCTTGGATTCAGGGCCAAATGGAGGAAGTGGTTTTCAGCCAAGGACAGCCAGCCAGTGCACCCAACTTTCCTTCACTGGTCTGAATCGCTGGTTGAAAGCCTTGTGTGTTGTTGCTGCCACACTCAGGAAGAAGTCATAGAGATAAGTGGGTGGCAATGCAGGATTTGAGTTGTGCGGACTTGCAGAAGATAGATGCACTCAGAAGGATTTGGGGTGTGTTTGCATGCCCTTGTTACAGACGGAGGGGTCTGGTTGACTGCCACACCTGCAGCCAGAAAGGAAATGTCCAAAAGGTCAGGCAGGCCATACCATGACACCTAAGAGTGTGATCCTTCACCTTCAGAAGAGGGCTTGAGCCGTTTTCTTGAGCGCTCTGTAGCGATCTGATCTGCTGGTGCAGAGCCCTTATGTAACATAACTGCATTGCTCTCTGACTTTGCTGAAATGTGAGGATCGTTTGGGAAGGGCAAGTGGTCCTGCTTTTGAGCAGAGAAGTCATAACCACAGACGATCCATTGGCTCCTTCCAAATCTAGTTTTCTGCATACGCATATCGAGGTGCGTAAATGCAGCTTTCTGCAAGCAGAACACCCTAAGTTACCGCGGGGAACAGAGACACAGGGCGCGTCTGGCCGCACGCCCTGCTTTATTTAAGGTTGGGACTGGCAACAGCGGTGGAGCACTGCGGAAGAAAAACCACTGGCCAATTAGATGAGATACAAGAGGTCTGAGTCAAGTGCTTGGCAGCGCATCAAGAGGAGAGGGAGGACCTCTTCCCCCCTCCACCGACAGCAAGTGCAGTCAAGACAATGCCGACGGCTGCATCATGGCTCAGCAACTGAGAGCAAGGCAAAAGGGTGGCTCCTCTTCTCCTCTTTGAGCGCAAATCAACCTTTGCTGGGTTGAGCCCACATTTAACCGTGACATCAGCAGCAGCATCAGTCAACAGCTGCAGATCCCAGTTGGCCCCCGATCACAGTTAACGTAGCTGCTGCGGTATGTTGCTTATTTATTTTATTCCCTTATCATAGAGTTGGAAGGGAAACCAACGTCATCTAGTCCAACCCTCTGCTGTAATGCAGGAATCTCAACTAAAGCCTCCATGGCCCATGGCCATCCAACCTCTGCTTAAAAACCTCCAAGGAAGGAGAGTCCACAACCTCCCAAGGGAGACCAATCCAATGTCTAACAGCTCTTAGCGTCAGAAAGTTCTTCCTGATGTTGAGTCACAATCTCCTTTTTGTAATGAAGCCATCGGTTCGAGTCCTGCCCTCCAGAGCAGGAGAAAACAAGCTTGTTCCCTCTTCCGTGCGACAGCCCTTGAGATATTTGAAGATGGCTATCATATCTCCTCTCAGTCTCCTCTTTTCCAGGCTGAACATGCCCAACTCCCTCAACAGTTCCTCATCAGGCTTGGTTTCCGGACCCTTGATCATCTTGGTCGCCCTCCTCTGCACACGTTCCAACTTCTCCACATCCTCCATAAATTATGGCGCCCAGAACTGGACACAGTACTCCAGGTGTGGTCTGAACAAATTACTTAAGTAATTTCTAAGCCACCTTGAGCTACCAAGGTGGCGTACAACAAAATGGCAGAACAACTGGAAATGAAGTCAACATTAAAACAAGGTGGATAACAAATCGATACGGAATAATGCTCGAAGAAAGTTGCACAATGGAAGGAAGGGGAAGGCAGAGGGGGAGTTTTGGACACCACGGCATATTCCCCACTGCAGGGAAACCTCAGGCCTGGTGGTCAAATGTGGCCCTCCAGGTTTTTCATTCTCTCACACGCTGTTTCCCTAGAGAAGGGTTTCCCAAACTTGGGTCTCCAGCAGTTTTTGGACTACAACTCCCATCATCCCTAGCAAAGCAGGGCCAGCGGTCAGGGATGATGGGAACTGGTCCAAAACCAGTTTGGGGAACTCTGCCTTAGGCCTTGGCCCTCACTGACTTTGCTTCACACACCCCTTGCCAGGAAGAAGGATAGAGAAAGGGGTTTGAGAGAGAGAGTAGGTAGCAATTCCCCTACTATTCAAACATAAAATGGATATTTTGGGCTCCACCCACTTTTGCCTCTGGCCCTGCCCTCCACTGTCATGTGGCCCCTGACAGCTTCCCCATAGGGGAATGTGGCCCTCAGGCTGAAAACACCCTCCCCAAGTCAACTAGCCAGCCAAGGCGGTGGGGGGAGGATCACACCCTAATTCTGTGTTCCCTCAGAAGTGGAAATTTACCATTGCCGTGTGGGAAGGGCAGGGAAAGGTGAACGGCAGCACTGCTTTATTGAGTGCTGTTGAGAGACTTGAAACAAATGACAAAAGGAATCAGGCAGAAAAGATCTTTCGTGTCGCGGCTGATCCATCTCCCAGCTGCTCTCGGAGTCTTTCGGAGCCCCAAGAGGGACAATATTTCAAGACCTGCTCTGAGGTTATAGAACAGAGTGTACATTAAAAAAAAAAAAACCCAAACCCCAACACTCCTTGCAAGCAGAAAATTTTCTCGCAAGCAGAAAGCAGGCTGCTTTAAAGCCTTTCTCCCTGATCCACCAGGGAAGTGGCAGGACACATGATTTGCACGCAAAGTGTCCCAGATCGAATCCCTGGCGTCTCCAAGAAGGGTGTGTGGCCTGTCTGAAAACCTGCAGAGCCCCTTTCAGTCACTACAGAGCTATACAGATCAAAGTTCTGATTCAGTATAAGACAGCTTCCTATGTTCTTATTGCAGGGAGTTCCCCCCCCCCATAGGGCAGCATCTGAAAGTGGCTTCCCCGGCCCATAGTCTGAAGTGGCGCAGACCCCCCTCCCAACGCCCCATTTTGCCGCATGCATAGAAAAGGCTGGAGAACGCTCTGGCTTGTTTTTTTTAATGATTTCAAAAGAAAGGAACAGGCCCAGACAATCATTATCGCAGTGCTGGACGAGATCCAGCCCTGAGATAATTTCTGGGAATCGATACAGATTCAAGCCGTCGTCCCCACCCTCCCAGGCTAAACATGACTTCAATTTAAATCAGGCCTTGGCCGCAAATGCATTTGCACCCCTTTAGTGAGAGTGAAAGAAACTTGTTCACTGCGGTGGGCCAATTTTTTTTCTCCCCCCGCCCCACCCGCAGCCCCCCAGCCTTAGGAAATCCTACTAAGAGCCATGAGTTATGAATGGCCACCAGCTCTTTCCTTAGAGAACCATTTTCCCTGGAGAAGGAAGGGCAGTGGAGATCTTTCCCCTGCAGAGTCGTGTCCCCCCCCCCCCGAAACTTCAACCACCTCCACCTGCCTCTGTCTCACCAAGTTTTAAACCAGGGAAGGGGAACCCTTCAAATTTTGCTCAACTACAACCTCCATCATCCATAGCCTTTGGCCATGCTGGTTGGGGCTGACTGAACAACATCCAGAGGCCTGCAAGCTCCCCATCCTTCTCCTAGACCTGTCCCTATATCCCTGGTGGCAGTAAAAACAGCTGTGGGGAGGGTGTTTCAGAGGGAAATCTATTAAGATAGAACCCTCCTTCTGGGGTGAATTGTCCTCCCCAAATTGGAGTTGTCGTTCACTCCATTAGAAGGGGAAAAGATGTCAAGTCTCAAGAGCCTAAGAAGAATGTGCCGGATCAGGCCAGTGGCCCATGTGCCCGCCCAAGGAATCCTGGGAACTGTAATTTGCTAAAGATGCTGAGAAGCGCATCTCTGCGAGAGGTAAATTACAGCTTCCGTGTGTTTTTTTAGGGAAAAACCATGGCTGTTAAAGGCATGGTGTCGAAGTGACCTCTACACCAGTGTGCTGTAGTGGTTAAGAGCGGTAGACTCGTAATCTGGGGAACCGGGTTCGCGTCTCCGCTCCTCCACATGCAGCTGCTGGGTGACTTAGGGCTAGTCACACTTCTCTGAAGTCTCTCAGCCCCACTCACCTCACAGAGTGTTTGTTGTGGGGGAGGAAGGGAAAGGAGAATGTTAGCCGCTTTGAGACTCCTTCGGGTAGTGATAAAGTGGGATATCAAATCCAAAATCTTCTTCTTCTCTAGCACAGGGGGCCGGTCCATTGTCCCTTGGACGTTGTGGGGGCTGGACTATATTTGGCGGGGGGAATGAACAAATTCCTATGCCCCACAAATAACCCAGAGATGCATTTTAAATAAAAGCACACATTCTACTCATGTAAAAACACCAGGCAGACCCTGCAAATAACCCAGAGATGCATTTTAAATAAAAGGACACATTCTACTCATGTAAAAACACGCTGATTCCCAGGCCGTCCACGGACCGGATTTAGAAGGCAATTGGGCCGGATCCGGCCCCCGGGCCTTAGTTTGCCTACCCATAGCACTTCTGCTTCAATTGAGTATTCAGGTGCATGGTCACCCTTCATACTTTAGGTAATAGCACGCAGCTACTAAACACAACAGCTGTGTGCTGCTGAAGACTCTCTGTGAATCTGTCTAATCCCCCTTCGGGAGCCACTCAAATGGGTGGGCATCGCCACATCTCGCGGCAGCGAATTCCACAGTTTAACCATGCGCTCTGTGAAGGAGCACTTTATTTTGTCTGCCCTGAGTCTTCGGCTTCACGGAGATGACCCCATGGGGCTCTTGTATTATGCAAGCAGGAGAAAAGCTTTGTGAAACACAGCTTGAGTGTCACTTGGACTGAATCTGGGTGACTCACGGAAGGGTTTACACATTTTCAAGCGCAGATCTAGAGGAGCTCTCTTAGTCCTGGCTGACCGAACCCAGAACAGACCAGCAGATTTGGGTGTGGGTTGCAAACCCAAAGGTTGGAGGAAATTACCAAGCGGCTGAAATATTCGCAAGAATTCCTTCTCAGAGGGAAGCTGCCAAACAAAGCCTTAACAGTCCAACAGGCAAAGATAACGGGAACTAAGATTGTGGGAGACCATTTCTTTTATACATAAAAAACAACAAAAGTCATTGACTCTCCTTTTGCTCCCATTAGGCCCTCATCGCTGAGAGACATTTAAGCTGCATCCAGGTGCAAGATTCAAGAAAATTCTTTGTCCCGATCCCACTGCCTGCTCAGAGGCCCATTTAGGGCTAGGAATGGGCAAATCTGTCAATTTCAGCTTTTCTAAACAATTTCACAGTTTTCCAGTCTTAGCTTTAGTTCCCTATATTTGCAAATCAGTTTGCACTTAAAAAAAAAAGTCATCATAAAACTCATCAGCGCTTTTGTGAGAATTTATCCCAATATACACATTTTTGTCTGCAGTGTTCCTCAATGCACATGTCTTTGCAAAGCAATTTGCCCTAAATGCATTTCTGTATGTAATTTCCACTAATATGTGTATTTTTCGTGCACACTTTACACTAGTACAGTGGTACCTTGGTTTAAGAACAGCTTAGTTTATGAACAACTTGGATTAAGAACGCTGCAAACCCGGAAGTAGGTTTTTCGGTTTGTGAACTTTGCCTTGGAAGCAGAACATGTTCCGCATCCTGTTGAGTGTGTCCTGTGGCGGAATAAGGCCTGGTTCATCATGGGTTAACCTATCACTCCCATGTTAGGTAGGTGTTCCCTGGGAGGCGGAGCTACTTGGCATTCTAAAAGGAGGGGGAACAACCTAGAAAGGCAGTTGGGGGTTTGGCAGTTGGGTGTGGAGGTTTAGAAAGAGAAACTGCGAGGTTAGGCTTTGGGGAATGGGAGGAAAGGTCATTACCAATGCTAACGGGATGCAGGAAAGATTATAACTGAGCTGGATTATATGAAAAGATTTGTACCAGTAACAACTCAAGACATCCATGTTTTCACGTTACCCTAATAAAGTTAAAAGTGTTTAAACGTTCGCTGACTGTGGCAGTGCGTCAGTGCCTCAAGAGGTGTGGCTGAGGGGAAAAGCACTAAGGGTTTCCTGTGATAGAGGGAACGGGTGGCTTATTTTCCTGGCATACAGAGGACTGGGCAGGGAAGCCAAAGGTGCCACGCAGTTGCCAAAAAGGGAAGGCAAGCTGCAGTATTTTGGGAACCCAGGGCGGGAGATCCCAAAGGTGGCAAGAGTTGTTTCGAACGTAAAGCACTGAGGTACCCCAGAGACACTCCCATATAACCATGGAAGGATTCATCCTAGTGGACAGTGAAACTTAGGGAGAGTCACGGTTAGGGAAGTATCGAAAGGGGAGGGAGTGGGATCCCTCACATTTATTGGTGGCAGCGTCGCGATTCGAATACAAAGCCCACACGCCAAGTTTTGTGTGATTTTGATAAGATTTTCCAGTCAGGAAAATGGCACATTTGAGGAAAGCTAAAGAGGCAAGGGGAGATGAGAGAACAGAAGGATCTGAGGCAAGGGAAGATCCGAGTTCCGAACTGGAGTTAATGAAACTCAAATTAGAAATAGCCAAGGTTGAGGCAGAAAAGGAGCAGTCTAAGATAGCTGCTGAGGAAAGAATGCAATTGACCAAGGTTAAGGCAGAAAAGGAGCAGTCTAAGATAGCTGCTGAGGAAAGAATGCAATTGACCAAGGTTGAGGCAGAAAAGGAGCAGGCTAAGATAGCTGCTGAGGAAAGAATGCAATTGGCCAAGGTTGAGGCAGAAAAGGCTAAGATAGCTGCTGAGGAGAGAATGCAATCTGAAAGAATACAATTAGCCAAGGTTGAGGCAGAACGGGAGAGATTTGCTATGGAGAGAGAAGTGCAGTTGGGAAGACTGAGGCTGGAGGAGATACGGCTAAGAGCAAAATTATCTCAGAGCCAAGATAGTAATGAAGTCACATTCTTTACGCCTTCACAGAAAAATAAACTGTGGCAAGCTGGGGAAGGAAAGGAAAGACAAGAACCCAATCCTGTCAGACAATCCGGGTCTGATAAGCCACCTCAAAAGAAAATTACGTGTTTCTTTTGTGAAAGTGAAGATCACATACGAGCTAAATGTCCTCTAGTGGTCAAAGCACAAACTGCAGCTGCTGTTGCGAAGCCAGTAAAACTGTTACTTCAGACGGATATTAAAAACCTTCCGCAGACACCAGTCCAGGAGCCAACGTATAGTCAAACAGAGGCTTCTGCAAAAGTTATGCAGGTCTGGAGATCTGAGGAAGAGGTTAATAAGGAATTTTTGGAGACTGTCAGAGTAAATGGACAAGAGTTAGTGGGACTACAGGACTCTGAATCGGAAGTTACTCTGATGAGATCTAGTTGTATTCCTAAGGAACAATATCTCCCAAACCAATCTTATAGCCTAAAAGGTATATGGGGACCGGAGTTTGAGGTGCAGGTAGCAGAAGTGAATATTCAGTATCAAGATTTCAATGGCAAGTGGACAGTGGGTCTTTGGGATGATCTGGAGGTTCCTGTCCTGATAGGCAACGACCTAGCCAAACGGAGACCTCAAATACATGCTATCACAAGAGCGAAACCAGAAGCCCTTGTGGGTTCAAATCCTGCCATTAATGCACCAACCACAGAGCCTGTGGGAGAGGAAGTACTGATTACGCTACCAAATGCACAGGAATCTAGCACCCAGGTTTTAGTGGAACAGAGGGAAGATGAATCTCTGAGAGACTTGTGGGATGAGGTGCAGGGTCCTGACTCTGAAGTGACTTTAGAGAATCCCTGCCTGTTTACTGCAATAGAAGGGAGACGTCATAAAACAGCCAAAAGGAGAAAAGGTGCAGCCAAGTGGAAAATGAAAATAGCCAAAAGGAGAAAAGGTGCAGCCAAGTGGAAAATGAAAATAGCCAAAAGGAGAAAAGGTGCAGCCAAATGGAAAATGAAAAAAAAAAAGTTGGTTTTGCCCCGGAAATACCGACTACAAGTTTTACAGTTGGCACTGGAGTCACCCATGGCTGCTTATCTAGGCATTAATAAAACCAGAGACAGAATAAAAGCGTACCAGTAACAACTCAAGACATCCATGTTTTCACGTTACCTTAATAAAGTTAAAAGTGTTTAAACGTTCGCTGACTGTGGCAGTGCGTCAGTGCCTCAAGAGGTGTGGCTGAGGGGAAAAGCACTAAGGGTTTCCTGTGATAGAGGGAACGGGTGGCTTATTTTCCTGGCATACAGAGGACTGGGCAGGGAAGCCAAAGGTGCCACGCAGTTGCCAAAAAGGGAAGGCAAGCTGCAGTATTTTGGGAACCCAGGGCGGGAGATCCCAAAGGTGGCAAGAGTTGTTTCGAACGTAAAGCACTGAGGTACCCCAGAGACACTCCCATATAACCACGGAAGGATTCATCCTAGTGGACAGTGAAACTTAGGGAGAGTCACGGTTAGGGAAGTATCGAAAGGGGAGGGAGTGGGATCCCTCACATGTCCCATTTGTAAATTGAGTCCCACGCTGCTATGGGAAAGCACGCCTTGGTTTAAGAACGCTTTGGTTTAAGAACGGACTTCCAGAACGGAATAAGTTCGTAAACCAAGGTACTGCTGTACATGCATTTATGTATACATTGCTTGGCTGGAGGACGACACTGCAAACTCTGAAGAAGTGGAGTTTTCGAGTAACGGCTGTGTTTTGGTTCACGTACTTTCTCGGAAAGTGAAAATTAGGTACTTTCACCTTTCAATGAGAACTGAATCAAAGTTCTCCCCCTTCCCTACTTGGGAATCCTCTGACAACCTGTTTATTGAGCATCCATCCTGATTTGCACTAAGCTTCCACAGAGGTTAGACTACAGGCTCATCCACAATGCACCTGAAAATTCACGCCTTCCACATTTGATTTGCCCTCTCTTCTATTCTCCTGGGCCATACCTTTCTGCTTTGTACACAAATCACACCCATTTTCCAATCAGACGTTTCAAGGACCAGGCACTGTATGGCTGATAATTCCTGTTCATTTTGCTTTCTCGGCCTTCCACTCCACTACCTGCTCTTCCTCTCTTGAACAGCACATGCACATCAATGCCCACCCCCCACCCCACTCAATGCATTGTTTCATGGGAAACAGCCGGCAAGGCGTCAGATCCCCACCTCCCTCCTTCCCACCCCCCTTGCCATCTCTCCCCTTCATTCTCACTCATATTTATTTCACAGCTCGTTTGTTTTTCAATTCTTTATCTGCATGCAAATCTGTATATGTGTACATATTAAATTTTCAACTGAATGCAAAACACACACAAAGTACAGTGGTACCTCTGGTTATGAACTTAATTTGTTCCGGAGGTCCGTTATTAACCTGAAACCGTTCTTAACCCATTTTAGCTAATGGGGCCTCCTGCCGCTGCCGCCACGCAATTTCTGTTCTCATCCTGGGGCAAAGTTCTTAACCTGATGTACTACTTCCGGGTTAGCTGGAGTCTGTAACCCGAAGTGTTTGTAACCCGAGGTGTTTGTAACCCAAGGTACCAATGTATAACCAGCTGGCCCGCTCACCACGCCAGTCCATAGCTGTCAACTTTCCCCCCTTTTTTTAAGGGAAATTCCCTTATTCCGAATAGGATTCCTCGCAAGAAAAGGGAAAAGTTGACAGCTATGCGCCAGTCAGAAACAAACATCCTGGTTTCCTGAGAAACAATGATTAAGGCATCCAACTCCCCCCATGCTCCTTCCTGACTTCCCCACAACATACCAAATATGTGGGGAGGACAAAACATGTGGCCACACAGCCCACGCCATTTAACACAAGACAGCAAGCCTGTTGCACCCCACAGTCAAAAATAAGCAGGACAGGTGTCAGACACCAGAAAGAACAAATGTTATTCCCGCCACCCTGGACCAGGAGACAGCTAATAATTTGCTAGAGCGCTTATGCGCATCATGTACACTGTGCATGTTCAACGTTACAACAACAACAAAAAACAACCCACGGAAAAATAATCATTTTTTTAAAGGGCTTTTAAAAAGACACCCATCAGCCACAATTAGCAACCAGCCACAAATGAACAAAATCGCTCCCAGAAAAAAGAATGAGAAACCATCAAAGCAGGAGGTAGGAAGGAGGAGGGACTTCTTCTGCATTCAAAACAGGCTCTGGTGGTGTTATGTATTGAAGTTCTCACCCTAGGCCACTAGGGGTGTGTGTATATAGTTCATTCTGCTGCAGTTTTCACTCAGGTCCGCATATGCAAAAGAAGGATTGTAAAGTGACGTTCAGGGATTGGTTAACTGCGGAAAGTTGTTACTGTTGCTTTGTAGCTGAGTTCTATATAAGCAGGCTGCTGAGGCCTTCAGCTCAGTTCTGTTCCAGCCTGAGAATAAACAAGAGCTGTTTGGAAATCACTGTGTCGTCTGCTGTGTCCACCCACGACTTAACAGGTGGATTTAGTGGATGAGACTGGTAGTAGGTCCTATGCTCAAGAAGGTGGTTTCTGCATGTGCCGTAGAGGGAAGTGAGAGGCAGATGGGGCTTGTCAACCTGGGAAGATAGCCCCTCTAGAAGGAGGAAAGCTCTGATCCTAAACCTCCGCCACCTTGCAGCTCTACTCATTCCTGAGGCAGGCTTTGGGGGCAAACCCTGAGGAAGAATCCACACCTCGTGGGAGATCTTTGGGAGACGAAAAGGCTAAGGAATAAGCCCTACACAAATCCAGAGTGGAGTCCCTAAGATGGTTGGAGGGCACCTCCTTCTGGCAACTCCTGCAGCCAAGATGGTGTTAAACGTCTTGCTCCGCTTTCCATTGCACTATATCAGTGAGGCCGAGAGCGTGGTTTTGTCATCTGGGCAGCCCAGGACTTCCACACACACACACAGCCCAGGCTTAGTGCTAACATAGCAGTTCGACTCCACCCCCAGAGGCGCACTCCATTGCCTCTCTCAATTTTAAACAGGGCTCCCATGAACTTATTAATAAACGGGCTGTGAAATGCTCTTGGCTGGCTCCTCTAGTAGTAGTAATCTACCTTGCAGGGTTGTTGTTATAAGGATTAATGAGCTGCTACGCATGGAGCACATTTAGCACACACACACACACACACACACACAACAAGGTAAATAAATGCTCATTGTTGTTATCATCTAGCAGCAGCACGGCCTTTCAGCCCTCAAAACAAATTGTACTGTACTTCTCATGCAGATAGCTACGCAGCTACCCTAGACTAAAGAATATGGAGGCTGCAATGGAAGTCTGCAGGCAAGGATAAACTAGGCTTTGCGTCATATCCATGCTCAGAAATATCCCCTCCCCCCGTTACATCTAGCCTGATGAAACCTTCTGTGTAACTCAGAAGTTTGCCTATTGCGTTCTGAACACTGGCTGGTCCTCATTTAAAGGAATTACTTCACTAACTCTGCATCTTCCCCCCAAAACCAAAACAAGCTGCCATTTAATTGCAAGACACGTCACAGCAGCCTTTGGGAATCTCGCTTTGGTTTTTAATACGTTTTTTAAAAAAAAATTACAGAGGTATGCCACATGATTCTAGTGAAAGGAGAAAACTGCCCACCCCTGTTCTCCTGACACATGTTTGGGTTTCTCTATTAGTCTACTTCAGTGTTTAGGCTGCCATGAGATAAGGTGGTATTCCAACCTCCAGCTTGTACTGACAGGTGACAAATGATAGCATTTACCTGTTAGTTAAGCGAGCTACTGAATCGGCCTTTACTAGCCTGTGCCGGCTGGGCCTGATGGCACTTAATTGTCCAAAACATCCGGACGGCTGCCGACAGCTGCACTAGGTCTTCGCAAGAGGCCTTTCGAGGTCAGACACCTGGGTGCATCTTTCAGCAATGGGAAAATTCTGGTGCAATTCTGGGCTGCATCAATAGGAGTATAGCGTCTAGATCAAGGGAGGTAATAGTACCACTATATTCTGCTCTGGTCAGACCTCACCTGGAATACTGTGTCCAGTTCTGGGCACCACAGTTCAAGAAGGATACTGACAAGCTGGAACGTGTCTAGAAGAGGGCAACCAAAATGGTCAAAGGCCTGGAAACGATGCCTTATGAGGAACGGCTTAGGGAGCTGGGTATGTTAAGCCTGGAGAAGAGAAGGTTAAGGGGTGATATGATAGCCATGTTCAAATATATCAAAGGATGTCATATAGAGGAGGGTGAAAGGTTGTTTTCTGCTGCTCCAGAGAAGCGGACACGGAGCAATGGATTCAAACTACAAGAAAGAAGATTCCACCTAAACATTAGGAAGAACTTCCTGACAGTAAGAGCTGTTCGACAGTGGAATTTGCTGCCAAGGAGTGTGGTGGAGTCTCCTTCTTTGGAGGTCTTTAAGCAGAGGCTTGACAGCCATCTGTCAGGAATGCTTTGATGGTGTTTCCTGCTTGGCAGGGGGTTGGACTGGATGGCCCTTGTGGTCTCTTCCAACTCTATGATTCTATGATTCTATGAAAACAAGAGGAACTGGCGGGTCTGCTGTGTTGAGCATCTGCATGGTGGGGAACGGACATAGCTTGGCGATAAGAGCATCTCCAGGCAGGGCAGAGATTGTTCCCTGTCTGGGATGCAGGAGTGCAGCTGCCCATCGGTGTGGACGACACTGAGCTCGATGAAGCAATGACTCATTGCAAGGCACCTTTCTGTGCCCCTTAAGCACAGTCTCATGTCTGGGCACAGGGAATCATTTCTCTGGAAGAATGGAAGCATTTCCCCTGCTGCTGCGGCTATCGCTCTGATGCAACCACGGTAGCTTGGCATCATAGACAGAAAGGGAGGGAATCCTTGCAACAGGGAGAGGGGGAGAGTCTATATTGGCTAGCTGCTTTCCTAATTTCTAATTACATTCATTCCTCCAGTTCCCGGAAAAGTTAGCCGGGTGTGAAATCCATTTCAATCCAGAAGGGGAAACAAAACTCCCTTCCATTTTTTTAAAACGCCAACAATATTTAACAGAATTTATATACCACTTGCTTGTAAATAGAACCTCGGATTTGTAAGTCCACGTGATTTACAAAGAGAGAGAGAGAGAGAGAGAGAGAGAGAGAGAGAACCTCATTGTGAACGGAAGACAAAGTTAAAATCAAGTGTTTCAAAAAATTCAAAATATAATTAAAATCAACCGTTAAGCTAAAAACAGACTAAAGCACACGCCAACTTCTGCATGTCCAGATAGCACTGCCTAAACAAAAAATGTTTTTAGCAGACGCTAGGAATCATTGAATTGTAGAATTGGAAGGGACACCAAGGGTCATCTAGTCCAACCCCCTGCAATGCAGGAAGAATGCAGTTGCCTGATATCAAACATGCGGGGAGTTCCAAAGGATAGGCGAAGCCATGTTAGAAGATAGTTTCTTACAATTGTTGAAGGTATTAAGAAGAATGCTATCGTGCCGCTGGTTTGCTTTAACGCTGAAATTGTGTTTGGTTTTTTTAAAACAACAACAACAACACAAAAACTATTGACTTTTATTGTCATTCTGCTGAGCTGTTATTTGTGTGTGTTATTTATAGCACTGCTTTCACTGCTACAGTACTTTAATGTTATTTATTGTTAATCCCACCACTGTTTTGCGGTGCCTCAAGAAGTTAAATCTAGGCATTTGGTTGCATCTTTATGCTCTGGAAGTAGGGACGTGAGGGAAATTTCATTCAGTTCACACATAAAGGCAAACCTACCCAAGTCAGTGTGCCTTTGAACCTCAACTGCAAAATAGCAGAAGTCCGGCCACAAACTGTGATAACTCCTAACCAACCTGCAGAGCTGCAAAAGGGATGCACAGCAATCCTTTTTAATATAAATATGCCGTTCCCACCCACCCACACTTAAACAAAGCTGAAAAACAACTGAGAGAATCTGCTGACGTTCCAAATGCATTGACTTTTTTTTAATCTGTTTACCTCTCCAGCCCTATCATTAACACGGCCCTCTTTCCTCTGGCTATCTCACCAATGCTCTTTAGCCTTCATTCCAAAAGCAAACGCCGAACTCACACATGCACACGTTACCCGGGAGTCAAGGATGCTTGAACACTCTCACCCAAGAAGAAGCTAGAGCCTTCTCAACAATATACAGTGGTACCTCAGGTTAAGAACTTAATTCGTTCTGGAGGTCCGTTCTTAACCCAAAACTGTTCTTAACCTTGAGATGCGCTTTTGCTAATGGGGCCTCCCGCTGCCACCAGCGCACAATTTCCTTTCGCATCCTGGGGCGAAGTTCGCATCCAGGAGCCGCTACTTCCAGGTTAGCCGAGTTCGGAACCCGAAGCGTTCGTAACCAGAGGCACCACTGTATCGGATACTGCCAGCCACAACACTAATTCCAGCTGAAACGTCAGTTAAAACAAAACATGCCAGATAAACCCTATTGCGATTGACCACGCCTCCCGCAGGAAGCCAGAATGGCAAGGTCTCTTAGGAGAAGAAAAGCCTAAGAGCATCCTTAAGCTGAGCCAAAGAAAATCCCATGCCAGGGGTGGAGAAACTCACACACTGACTGTGTCCTTGGGACTCTACCCGGCTGGAAAGTGTCCTCAAGCTCTAATAATGGAGATAATGAGAGGCAGTGTGGTGTAATGGTTAGAGATGTTGGACTATGATTCGGGAGACCAGGGTTTGAATCCCCACACTCAGCCGTGAATCTCCCCTTGGTGCAGGCACTGTCTCCCAGCCAACCCTACCTCACAGGGTTGTTGTGAGGATAAAAGGAGGAGGTTTCTCTGAAATTTCCACTCCAGCCCCTCACGGTGCTGAAGAGACAATCTGGGTGGGTTTTCCCCCCTAGCAAAGGTGTGTCTTACCTCTTCAGCAGCTTGAGCCCTTGCAGGTGTTAATAGGTGGGTCACTGTCTGCCTCTGTCACCCGTACCAAATGTGTACAAGCAGTACTGTTTTCCTTTATACATTTGCCCTGTTTTACGCTGGGCAACAGAATAAATCCATAATCCAAGGGATTGCAAAGAAAAGGCCCCAAACATTCATCTTACAACATGGCCTGCTAACGCTAATTTTCATCCCAAATTCCACCACTGTCTCCCTGGCCTGCTGCTGCTCTTCACTACACCCAGAACTTCAAAAAACAAAAACAGCTGTACTTTCTTGACTGCTGTGGAAGAAGAAATAAAATTGCCTTTCCCCCCACCCCCTCAAACTGCCCATAGGGTGGCAGGGAAGTTTGCAGATCCATGCAGTAACAAAAGCTTAATTCTCTTTAATTCATGGTCTGTTCTCATGGGGCACAGGTTCTCGTGTTACGGCTCACCACCAGGGGTGAACCGAAAATGTTTGGGGTTTTTTTTGTTTTTGGTCTTGTTGTGGCAGTAGTTCCAAGACAGTCGCCACACGGAATGGCTCAGGAGTGCGGAGAATGTTTGTGACAGCACCACCCACCCATGTTCCTTACACGGAGGTTTCAACGCATACAGACAAGAGGCTGGAGGAGGCGTCTTTGAAATTATATCTGCAGAGTGGGCTTCTGAAACCAAAAGCAGGGAGCGTTCCGGCAGGGCAGGCAGTTCATCTCCTGCAATTCTGTGAATGCACACCTGGTTTGCACAGAATCTCATCTTTCATATATATATTTTTAAATGAAAAGCAGTGAAATATACTCGGAGTCCAGTGTGAATTTCATGCTCTTTATTCAGCTCATAGTAGTGAGGAATGCAGTTCCCCCAAAACATTTGCTTTATATACACTATTTACACAATGGGCCCCACGTGATTGGCTAATTCCGGGATACTCCTGTATGCCAATCAGAGTGCGGATTCACTTCCACCTGGAGCTGGATTGGGTGGCTCCTGCGGACCAATCAGACTGATGCAATCTCAATCCTATTGTTCTGGGACCAATCAGACTGCTGCAATCTCAATCCTATTGTTCTGGGACCAGTCAGACTGCTGCAATCTCAATCCTATTGTTTTAGGACCAATCAGACTGCTGCAGTTTGGATCCTATTCAACTCAGTACATAACAAGCAGGATTCCAGACCTCATGGTCTGAAAGGTATGCTTGAAAGCATGTAGGAAGTGCCCGGGAAAGGTTCCCGCATTCAGCTGACCTCCTGCCATAGCTAGGGATGATGGGAGTTGTAGTCCAACAACAGCTGGGGACTCAAGTTTGAGAAACACTGGTTCAAGGCTGACCAGACATGGAAGTGGTTTGTGCACCATTTGGGAGACCCACACAAGTTCGGCCAGCCTTCCCTAACCTGATGCCTCCCGGATGTTTTGAACCACAACTCCCATCAGCCCCAGCCAGCAGGGGCAATGGCCAGGGATGATGGGAGTTTTAGTCCAAAACATTTGGAGAGTACCAGGTTGGGAATGCTGGGTGGGTTAGGGCGTTCTTTCCGATGGTGCAGAAATTGCTGCTTAAAATTCCACACGCTTTGTGTGTGCGTGCGCTGATGTTCAGAACACCTGCATTATGAATATTCACACTGTAGCCCTGGCCTGTTTTTAACCCCATCACTTTATTTTATTTTTTAATCAGGAGGGCACAAAATGCACTCTCCTGCTCTAGACCAGGCTTATTTGTTCCTGTGTCCAAAACAAGCCTGCTAACCGTCCTGGTTGTGATCTACTTCCACGGTAGGAGGCAGAGACGTTTCTAAACACCAGTCGCTGGGAACCACAGGAAGGGAGAGTGCTGTTGTCCTCATGAGCTGCTTGCAGGCTTCCCATAATGCATCTGGCTGGCCGCAGTGAGAACAGGATGCTGGACTAGATGGGCCACTGGCCTGATCCAACGGGACTCATCTTATGTTGTGCGAGGCTCTTAAGTCGCCACCGAGCCTTAAGAAGCAAATGTATAATTCCTTTTTTTTCAGCCTCAAACAAAGAGTCATATTTAGCAAGGAGCAGTCATCCACAAATGGCAGAAGAGAGGCTGGATGCGGTGCTTTTAAATCACTTGAGCAAATGCCACCTGCAAACCAAAGGGGGAGGAGGAAGGGGGGGAGAGAAAGAGCCTCCAGCCATTTAATGCATTGTCGAGAAAGAATTTGTGCTAGAATGAGGTAAGCGACAACACTCTCCAGTTCTCTTGTCAACCAGGCCTGATACTATTTTAAGGTATAGCACAGCTGCATTAGCTGGCGTTTGTGGAACAGGCTCGTCTCAACCTCCTGGACTGGCGCCAGCACATTCCAGCATTTAATGCACAGCTTTGCTTGGGATTTGGTCGCACAGATTTCCGAGATGCAGCGGCCCTCTGAGTTTCCCACATTATAAGGCGATCCACCCTTTCCTAGCATGAGGTCACAGTTGTACAAATCTCTGGCTGCAAATGAGAAAAACATTTGGAACCAGCTCCTCCGAGAGTCCAGGTCACAAAGACAGCAATTAAACAAGCTTCCTCCACTAAGGGAAAAAGAAATACAAAATAATAAAGGAAGAAGAAATAAAGGGGGAGGGGAGGGAATCCTTAAGAGCTCCGAGGAGAAAATGGCGGGCTGGTTTCTCAGGCTGCTCTGAATCAGCCTAGCTTCCACTGCAGTCGACAGACGATTTGCTCCAAAGGAATGTGTGCACAGAGTAACAGCGGTGAAATATTGTGGCTTGGTTACAGCGCATTGTGAAGGTGATGGCAATTCACTTGTAAGAAAAGGAGAGCAGGTTGCCATGGAACCCATCAGAAGCTATTTGCCTCCAACATGTCTTTGGCAGTCAAAGCTAGCATGGCTGGAACTGTGGGTTTTCATGCCAAAGAATGAAATAAGCAGAGCAAACGGAATAAGGCCGCATCTGCACCAAACATTTACAGAACTCTTCAGATACACTGAAGCGGAAGAAGTGTGCATGCACATGAAAGCTCATACCAAGAACAAACTTAGTTGGTCTCTAAGGTGCTACTGGAAGGAATTTTTTATTTTGTTTTGTTTGGACTATGGCAGACCAACACGGCTACCTGGATTTACAGAACTCGCTATCACTTCAACAGTCATCGCTCCCCGCAAAGAATTGCGGGAACTGTACTCTGCTAATAAATAATAAAATTAATAAAAGGGTGTCGAGAGCTGTTGGGAGACTCCTGATCTCCTCATGGAGCTATAGTTTTCCTGGAAGAAGGATCGACTATTCAACTGCTCTGGGAATTGTAGCACTGGGAGGGAAATAGGGGGTCTCCTAACGGCTCTCAGCACCCATAACTACAGTTCCCATAATTCTTTGCAAGGAGCCGTGGCTATTATATTTACCATTCACAGTCCTGGCGCACACAGCCCTGGTTTTCTTAGGCCTGCCGTGGAAGGAGAACACAGAGGGCATGATAACAGCGAGAGATAAGTGGTAATAGGAGAACAGGAGCCCTGAAGCTCGATTAGCAGCTGGAAAGACTGATTAGGCATGATAAACTACGGGTAACCCATCTCTTTTCTGCCAGCTTCGTATGTGTCAAGTCTGGCTAGGTCAAATGCCACGAGTGAGAGAGTAGGAACATTTACTCATTTGTGCAAGCCTCATAAGCCCTATGGATCAGTTTTCTTAGGGGGTCAGCTTGCCACATATGTGTTGATTCAGGCGCTTCGATATGTAGAACACATATTTTTGTGATTGCCACATAACATTCATTCCACATTTCTGAGGAGTCTTATCTTTTTGGTGTGGCAACACCTTTGCTTTGGAATTCCTTAGCTATGGAACGTGCTCTTGCCACAATCTGCCAAAATGTTTTTGGGTTTTTTTTAATTTTTAATTTAATTTAATTTAATTTTTTACTTTAAAAACATCTTTATTGAAATATCCTTAAAAATATAATCCAATATTCATACGGTACCGCATTTAAGCTTAAAGAAATACAAAAAGTTGAAAGCAAAAAGAAGAAATAAATTACACACACAACTCACATCCAGTTACAGAAAAGAAAAAAATTACAGATGAATTAGAAAATTTTAGCGAGCCTACCCCAGACATATAGTTTAGTTACCTTTTATTTATTTTTTTTAAAAAAACATCCTCTGCATTTTAGTGATCGTTATTTTATGTATGTTTCTTGATTTTAAACAGCTTTGTGCATCTTATCTGCGTTTCAGCTACTATTGTGTTATATGTACACTGCTTGGAGAGCTTTGTGATTAAGCAGGTTGCAAACATAGCTGTCAACTTTTCCCCTTTTCTTGCGAGGAATCCTATTCGGAATAAGGGAATTTCCCTTTAAAAGGGGGGGAAAGTTGACAGCTATGGTTGCAAATCTTTCCAAATAAACCAAGTTGATTTATTTGTTACACTCACGTCCTGACTTTCCTCCAAGGAAGCTCAAAGTAGCATACCAGTTCCCCCCCACCCCCCCACCCCCACACACACCTTGTTTCATCATCACAACAGCCTTGTAAGGCAGTTGCAAGGCTGAGAGAGAGAGAGAGAGAGAGAGAGAGAGAGAGACTGGCCCAAGTTCACCCAATGTGCACTGCTTCATACCCGAGTGGGGATTCGAACCCTGGTCTCCTGGTTCTTGGTGCAGCACTCTAACCGAACTGGCTGGAGCGCACGCAAAAAGTGCTCTGCCGCTGGAGAGATGCATCGACTTTTTACGGGAGAAGGAGCAAGGCCAAAAAGCGCCCTTCAAAAGTCATTGCAACCATTATATTTCAAGGGTTCCTTCAAGAGCAAACCGGAACAGCTAAACCGCATGCTGCATTCCACCGGCGCTATAAATGCAATGCTTAATTAGAATCTTTGCTCCTTACACCACTACGCATAGCTGCGCTGCATTCCTTCTGCCAAGAACGGCTACAGATCATCTTGAAACGCTTTAATTAGATATTTGTTTATTGCAAGGGAAGTCAGAGGCGGCGCTGGCAGGGCTGGTGGGGGGGGAGAAAAGAAGAAGAAATAACCGTTTGCGACATAATAAATATGTTAAGTCTTTAAAGGGCCACAGGACTAGTTTTTACACATGCAAGAGGTGAACCAGCGTAATATAATACCTTTGCCATGTATCTTTAAAAATATGCAAGCCAGCCATTGATTTTGATGCGGGGGGGGGGAGGCGAATGGCGTATTTGCGGAAGGGGGGCGCCGTAATTAAGACACAGGATTCTTATGAGACGCGTGGCCGCATGCCAGCAAAATGGTCTTCCACAGCTGGAAAAAATAAACACTCTTGGGAGAATTGCTCTACGGTCATGGTTGGCCATAGACACAAGTTAGCATCATTTCACTTAACCACCTTACCCCTGAATGTGGGTTCCAGGTAGAACTGGGAGAGAGACACACCCCCTTCCTGAAACCCTGGAGAGCCCCTGCCAGTCAGTGTGGGCAATCCTGAGCTACGTGGACCAATGACTCCGTATAACGGTCTAAGTGCACAGACTGGTTTTCGAGTCTGCTGATGATTCTCAGCTCTGCCTTTCTTTCCACCCTCAGATCTCAGAAAGACTGGCGGAATCCTAAACCAGAGCCCGGAGCCCATTCTGGGACAGATGTGGGCAAACAAACTGATGTTGAATCCAAACAAGATGGAAAAGCTTTGCCTAGGGAGATCTGCAGCTCCAGAAGGTCTTATTTTGCAGCTACTCTGTGATGGGGTGGCAGTTTGGGAGTTTCTCCTGGATTCTGCGCTGACTGGGGAAGCATCGGTGACAAGGACTATCTTTCAGCTGGTACGCCAACAGCACTTGTACCGGGGTGGGGGGTGGGGGGCGCTGGCTTTGCCACAGTGATCAGTGTCCTGGTCACATGCGGGCTAGACTGGACTGGTGCAATGAGCTCTAAGTGAGGCTGCACTTAAATGCAGTTCACATACAGTCAGAGGCCTATTGGGGACAACATGGTCGGCATCTGTATTATACCAACTGCATAGGACAGCAAGGGGTATAACCGTTAGAGAGAGGACCTTCTCTAAGTGGCCCCACAGCAATGGAATCACCTTCCATTGGACCTGTGTCAAATTTCTACATTGCAGGCCTTTCTGGAGACCCTGAAAACTTATTTTTACGGCCTTCAAGGCATTAATGTATTTGATTTTTGTTGGAAGCCGCCCAGAGTGGCTGGGGAAATCCAGCCAGATGGGCGGGGTACAAATAATAATAATAATTATTATTATTATTATTATTATTATTATTATGAATAACCGAGTGATGAGCTGACTAAACCACGCTATTTCCAGCTCTGCAGAACATTGCTTAGTGGCCATTTTAAGTCTTAAAATGTTGTCTAGTTTTCCTTCCTATCTTTTGTCGCTTTTGATTTGTAAGTCGCTTTGAGCAGGCACTTGCCCAGAAAAGCAGCCTCTTTAGAAGGGGAAAAAAACAGGCAAATAAACACATAAGCAGCTGCAGGGGGGGAAACTTTGGTTGATTATTTGTCAGCCAATTAATTGTCAACCAACCGGGGAAGCCCGCAAGCAGAACTTTTGAGGGCAACAGCACTCTCCTCACTTGCAATCTGCACGCTGCTTCTGACAGTAGAGGCAGAACACAGCCATCGTGGCTGGTAGCCACCAATAGCCTTGTAAAAGGTAAAGGTAAAGGGGGGGACCCCTAACCATTAGGTCCAGTCGTGGATGACTCTGGGGTTGCGGCGCTCATCTCGCTTTATTGGCCGAGGGAGCCAGCGTACAGCTTCTGGGTCATGTGGCCAGCATGACTAAGCCGCTTCTGGCGAACCAGAGCAGCGCACGGAAACGCCGTTTACCTTCCCGCCGGAGTGGTACCTATTTATCTACTTGCACTTTGACGTGCTTTCGAACTGCTAGGTGGGCAGGAGCAGGGACCGAGCAATGGGAGCTCACCCAGTCGCAGGGATTCGAACCGCCGACCTTCTGATCGGCAAGCCCTAGGCTCTGTGGTTTAATCCACAGCGCCACCCGCGTCCCTTGTACACAAGCACAAACCTGGTAACCATGGAATGCGTGGAAGGATATGCATTTGAGTGAATGGGCTACTGGAGAAGGAGGGAGGGGGCGTTCTGCCCCATTTTTTAATCCTGCAGAGAAATAACGTGGGCTGCAGCAAGAGGAACAGAGCTTACCATCCATTTTCTGCTAGTATGTGTGTATATTAACCTTTGTGGACTTATAGGAAAGGACGAAACAGAACAAAATCATATGCAGGTTTGCTCAGAAGTCCAATTGCATTTAAGGATTGCAGCCTCAGTTAATCAATCAATTGGAGGGTTTTTTAAAGCATAGAATTCATCCTATTAAAATGTTTAATTCTTTAAAAGTTTCAAATGGTTGACAAGACTCTTGAATTTCCCCGTTATATTAGGGGAATGGCCTTTTTCACTCAAATGGGAATTTAACATACAGACAAGATTAGTCATCCAAAATCACAGCTTATTCGTATGGATGTTCTGCACGATAATTACATGCTAGTGGTTTTCTTTAGAGTTTGCTGGTGTATAATGTGAACACATTAAAACCTCCACAGAAGATTCCACTGTTCCCCCAAGGAACTTGTTCCACTTTCTTGTACTTTTTCTTAATATCTCGTTTAAATTTACACTGCAACAATCTTAAGAGGACTACCTCCTTAATTTCAGGCGATAATGCATTATGGCCAAATCCTGCCTTTCCCTATTGCAGCTTTAATCAGCGAATGTTCTTCGGATGCACGGCAATTATCAGTATCATGGCATCCTAACAGAAACACCCAGTGAGCACACAGGTTTAAATTCTACCATCCAAGGATGGGGAACCTACGACCCACCAGATGTTGGGCAATAGCTCCCAGCCTCCCTGACCATTGCCCATGCTGGCTGCAGCTGATGAAAGCTGGCATCCACCAACACCTGGCTCTCCACCCAGTTTTATGCCAAAGTAAACTGCAATGTGTTCCACTAGAACTGATTGCAGGTACACTAAGGAAAAAAACACAAAGAGGGTGGCAGCAGATAGACCTCAGCCAGGTCAGATGTCTACCACTTCCCAGCCTCCCTGCTTAACAACCAGCCCAGAGAGTGAAAGCGCCTTTCAGCTGATTCTTCCATAGACTCACATGTATTCCTTGAGATAGCTCTGTCGCTAGAGAATAAGTATCTGAATCTCAGGGTCATGGGTTCAAGCCCCCCATTGGGCAAAAGATGCCAGCATTGCAGGGGGTTGGAGTAGAGGGCCCTTGAGGTCCCTTCTAGCTCTACAATTCTATGATTCTAAGTTCTGAAGCAGGGTCTGGATGTGGCCCTCAAAGCCTCTCTATGTGGCCCTCTGAACTCTATGTGGCCACACCCCTCACCAGTCCTGGCTTTGTACGCTGAGAGTTTTTGCCTGGCTGGAATGTGTCCTTGAATTCTGGTATTCCAGCTTGTTTATCTGGATGGAGAGTACAGAGAGAGGTGCCTGAGTGCATGTGGAAACTATCCTGCTGTACACAGGTAAAATTTACACCTCTTGCTCTGCTCACATTTGCCTCCAGCCCCTCCAACCCCCAGCATGTGGGCCCCCCAAAAGGTTGCCAAAAGAGAATATGGCACCCAGACTGAAAGGTGTTTCCCACCCCTGCCCTTATGTTGTGCCGTTTCAGTTGTGTTTCTGTTTGTAATCTTTGCCGTGCGGTTTTATCTTTAACAAACTCCGTTCCCCTCTGAACATCTGGAAGAAATTATGTCATTGGAGTGACCCCAACACCACTCCCATTGTTTAGGAAACCAAGTGTGCGGATTTTTAAAATCCAGATGTTCCTTAAAAGGCACACAGGTGATTGCTAGACATGCTCCACAGCTGTGTGGACAGAAGATGTTTAGCTCTCACTGAGGTGGCAAACCTGTGTCTGGGCTGTGCCTCTTCATACTGTAAATTGAGGTTTTCATCATCATCATTATCATCATCATCATCATCTAATGTGGGTTAAACCACAAAGTCTAGGACTTGCTGATCAGAAGGTCAGTGGTTCAAATCCCCGCCACAGGGTGAGCTTCCGTTGCTCGGTCCCTGCTCCTGCCCACCTAGCAGTTCAAAAGCACGTCAAAGTGCAAGTAGATAAATAGGTACCACTCTGGCGGGAAGGTAAACGGCGTTTCCATGCGCTGCTCGGGTTCGCCAGAAGCGGCTTAGTCATGCTGGCCACATGATGTGAGATGAGCGCTGCAACCCCAGAGTCAGACACAACTGGACCTAACGGTCAGGGGTCCCTTTACCTTTACCTAATACAGTTGTACCTTGGTTTTCGAACAGCTTAGTTCTCGAACGTTTTGGCTCTCGAACCCCGCAAACCCGGAAGTGACTGTTCCGGTTTGCAAACTATTTTTGGAAGCCAAACGTCTGACAGGGCTTCTGCGGCTTCCAATTGTCTGCAGGAGCTTCCTGCAGCCAATCAGAAGCTGCGCTTTGGTTTCCGAACATTTTAGAAGTCAAACAGACTTCCGGAATGGATTCCGTTCAACTTCCAAGGTATGACTGTAATAATATTTGTACCCTGCCCATCTGACTGGGCCCATTACAGAATATTCCTCCATTGCAAAAAATAAAACAAAAACAAAAAAAAACACCTCCCTCATTCTAAGGGAGAAATAGTTCCTGGTTTTCTTTGCTTTTTTTTTTTTAATAGACAATTTCATCGAGGCTAAGACTACAGTCATACCTCGGGTTGCGTTCGCTGCGGGTTGCGTTCATCACGGCATACGAATGCGCCGAACCCGGAAGTACCGGAACGGGTTACTTCCGGGTTCAGCGCTTCGTGCATGCGCAAGGGCACAAAATCATGCTTCGTGCATGCGCAGAAGCGCCAAATCGCGCCGCACACATGCGCAGACGTGGCGCTTCAGGTTGTGGACCTTTCAGGTTGCGAACGGGGCTCCAGAACGGATCCCGTTCACAAACAGAGGTACCACTGTATTAATAATGGCTAGTAGCTGGAATGGCTTAATGCTGCCTCTTGAATCATGGTGCTTCCATTAGAGGGCTTAACATTACATATTGCTCACAGAGATACTGCAAATGGGCTGTTGGCAACAGGATGTTTTTTTAAAAAAGATGGCCTGCAGAAGGAGAAAAATCTGGTTTAAACAGGGGGATATATGGCCTGGCATTCTGATGCCCACAACATTGTGAGGTGGCTGCAAAAAGAAGTGCATGCCTGAAGACCACCCATTCCATGACAAAAACCCACCTGGAAGCACCCTCAGGTGCAGCCTGCCTCTGAATACTAAGCGGCTGTGGGACAAAAGCAGGAGGAAGCTATTGCCCTCATGCCCTGCTTGTGGGTTTTCCAAAAGGCTGGACACTCTGAGAAAGAGGACACTGTAGTAGATGGGTGTTTGGTCTGCTCTGAAAGGGCTCTCCTTTACGTCCCTATGTTAATTTTCACAGCTCCTATAACATGCCATGTCTCAGCAAGGAAAGTTTGTGTGGATTAGACAGCAATGTCTCGAATAACTCTCCAACCTTAATTTGCCCTTGGGAAGAGAACCACAACTATTGACCGTACAGGTGGCTGCTGAACTATTTCCCCTTCTCGTCATTAAAACCCTATATATAAATCACTCTCTTTCACAGCCACCAGAACTCCCACCTTTCATTAGCAAGCGAAAAAAATAAGCCACACAACTATAGAACCATCTACACCTTTCTTTTCTTATTTCCCATGCAAAGATGGTTACCCTTAACTCAAATCTGGTACTCCCATTGGGAGGGGTTGGAGATACAATTGCTTTGAGGTCTAGATTCTCCAGGTGTCTACAGTCGTACCTTGGTTGGCGAACGGAATCCGTTCCGTAAGTCCGTTTCACTTCTGAAAACATTCGAAAACCAAGGCGTGGCTTCTGATTGGCCGCAGGAGCTTCCTGCAGCCAATCGGAAGCCACGTCGGATGTTCAGCTTCCAAAGAATGTTCGCAAACTGGAACACTCACTTCCGGGTTTGCGCCGTTCAGCAGCCAAAACATTTGAGTCGCAAGGCGTTCGTCAACCAAGGTACGACTGTGTTCCTGCCTTATATAAAACGTGCCCCTCTAGCTGCGGAAGTGCTTTGCTTCTTTAGCTCTCCAGAACCAGAAGTACACATTTCCACTAGATGTTTTCCAGGAAAAGCGAGATGGAGATCTGATAACCGGCGCACAGAAATTTCTCAGAGGGGGGAAAAAGCACTGGGAAATGTAGTTTGGGCACTGAGCCACCAGGAACCTTCTTGGGCGAGTCTGATTTGTGTCCATTTTATAGGACACTTTATAGAAGACATTGTAAGACCACGCTGAGTCAGACAAATACACTGTAGCTTGTAAGTTACAACTGGTAGAATTACTGCAGTTTGTATCCATGCCCCAAGCTCACCGTGGCAAGTATTAAGTAAGATATATGGGCACTTAATGTTATAAAGTTACTAAAGAAGATTAGAAATGAACGCAGAAGAGAGGATGTGAGGTGGTCCCCAAGTAATGTTATGAATAAGATAAGGATAGTTAGACAAGTGTTTGTTTGTTATGATTTTTGTATTTTTGTAGTTTTGTGGAGTTTTTTTGTTGTTTTGTTGTATTTTGTGTGTTTCTTTGCTAAAATTTAATAAATTCTTTAAAAAAAAGATATATGGGCACTTCAAGATTCTTAATTTTTTTTAAGTTGAAGGCTGCAATCCTGCTTATGTTTATCTGGAAGCAAGTACTGTAGATGTATTAATGGACCATAGGTCAGTGATAGGGCGCATGTTTTGGCATGCAGAAGGTGCTCCTTTCACTCCCTGGCATCTCCTTTGATTCCAGAGAGGTGCTGCCAGTCAGAGTAGGCAATGCTGCCAGTCAGAGTAGGCAGTACTGGCCAAGGTGGAGGAATTGTTGTTGTTGTTGTTGTTTCCCCTTTCTACAAGGAACATTCTCAAGGTGGCTATCATTAAACAGTAACAGAGTGGCGTGTGGAAAAGCTGAATACAGCCTGTAAGATTTCGTTCCTCTTAGTCTTCATGGTTTTCCTGATTCTAAATGTTTTCATACACAAGGCAAGTTCTTGCCCTGTCATTTAAAAAAAGCAAAAAAAAAACAACAACCTCTAAACACAAATCAGAGTGCAAAATTTAAATGTTACAGGAACCATCACCAGACAAGTCCCAAGATAAGGGAAAGTGTTCAATGAATTCATGCGTCTCAAATTCTGATTTGTGTGTGTGTGTGTGTGTGTGTGTGTGTGAGAGAGAGAGAGAGAGAGAGAGAGAGAATGTGTGACACTGTGCACATGTGGGGTCACTCATGGGACTTCTGCTGGATTTTCCATAACCTCACTGAGACATTTTCCAAACACATCAGCAGGGGGGGAAGTGACTTTCTCAATTGGTTCCCAGAAGAAAGTGGCCAACAATCCCCTCGTTTACTGATCCCGGAAATCAGGGTACAACGATCCACACATCTGTGAAAATTCAGCTTCAGTGGCATGGAATTTACATGGTGAATGGCTGGGATGTTGCTGGAAAACATTTAAACCACAACCATGACCTCCTTCCCCTCAATATAATACTCATTCCTTTTCCCCTTTCAATGAGAATATGCCACATGAATAGCTCTCGCCATTCAGCGATCAATGCTCCAAAACCATAAATGACACCAGTAAGCCATGCTCACCACAGTGGCTAAGGCTGCAAACCCTAACCCCAGCTCCCTGGGAGTTAGCCCCATGGAATTCAGCAGGACTTGAATTCGGGGTTGGCATGGCTAGGACTGCAACCGCAGAAAAGGAGCTGCAGACTAGGAAGCTCTGAATCTTGCCTCTGACATCAGCTGGCATCTGTCATGTGTCACCCTTTGACAGCTCCTGGGGCTCAAGGGCATTGGCAGGGTCACAGGATTTGACACCTGCCTCGGTCCTCCCACTCAAACATTCCCCCATCCATGGGATCATTGGATGGCAGAAGATGAATCCGTCCATACTGCCTTTCATTTTAAATTTCCCACAATGCCCCAGAACAATGCTATGTTGGCAATATGTTGGGGCATTATGGGTAAATAAAATGGCAGGTGGCTTTCAGTTGCTGCTACCTTGCCTGCCATTAGTAAGCCTACTGATGGTGAGTGTGTGGTGTTGATAAGCAAAACTGGGGAAGCCAGCAGGCAGTGATTTAGGCAGGGGGCGGCTGTGAGAAGATAGAAAACCTAATAGTTGAGATTCCTGCATTGCAGAGGTTGGACTAGAGGACCCTTGGGGGTCCCTTCATACTCTACAATTCTATGATCTACCTTGCAGGGTTGTCAAACAGATCACTGACATAGCATCTTTGAGGTGCTGTTGCTTTTTCAAATGTGCATCTTTTTTTTACTTATCAAACGTTTTACTTTGGAAGTTTCTAAACCGTGCCTTCGTCCCAAACATGGATTCCAGGATTGCAAATATTAATGCAATATTTAAAACGAACGGGAAAAACAAACAAAATCCACGAAGTCATTTTTAACTGTATGTAGAGGACTGAATTACTCTGCCGGAGTTTTAAGTGTTATGTTTAAGGTTCAGATCTGCATTAAGCAGCTCCAAGGATAAAATGCGGGACAAAACATCATAGCAATACATGCACCACTCAAGCGCATGCCATGCCATGAAGGTACTGTTTATAACCTGCCCAGCATGACGGCTGGTTTGCATGGTCACCAATTTGATGACTCTAGTAGTCACGAGGGCCACTGATGCACGGCAGACAAACCAAACCCCTTTGTGCCGTCATGACTGTTCAGTTAATTTTACGTCATTTACATGTGCATTGGAACCAAGCCATGAAGCTTTTACCTGGTCCCAGTTCAGGTATCAGATGATGAGTTTTATGTTTGAATTCTCCACTGGGGAAAAAAGGGGGGGGGGAATTGCATGCAGAAAACTTGCGTGTAAGAGAGAAGGCTTTCTCCCTGCCACCATTCTGAGGCTGTTTGTTTTTAAGTGTAAGCCCAAAGAGGATTTCCTCCTGACACACACACAAGCCACTGTCATTACCAACAGGAACATGAAGTGGTATACAGTCCAGGAAAATCTTTACCGCTTGCTCCAGCTTCACATTAAAATCTTTCTCCGCTTTGCAAAGGACCAAGATCCCTTGCATGCTTGCTTCTGCTAGCTGCTGCCCCTTGCTGCCATCACCGCGCACTTGCTTCTCTCACCCTTGAGGCATCGGAGCACATGCAAGTGTTTTTCTCGGCTGGGGATTTTGCACCTGGTTTCTTACTCAAAACGCCAATGGTCCCCCGTGACGCTGTCGCGCTGATGCCATTTCTCAAAATAAAACCGCAAACAATCTATTGCCTAGGCCACCTTTGAATCCGTGTGGCCCTCTGCCTGCCTGCCTGCGTTGGTCACACCACACAGCGCACCGTTTGTTCTGAGAAGCTACCTCTAATTGAGACAAATCACACACGGGCTGGGGAAAAAACAATGCTCTATATACCAATCAATTTCCAATAGAGAAACCGTGACAACTGCACTTAAAAGCCAAACTGGCCTTGCTGAGCCAGACAAAAGATCCGTCTAGCACAGCTCTCTGTGTCCAACAGAGCTCAGTCAAGGGCCACACAGCAGATCACAAGAGAGGGCATGACGGAGCTAGGTCTCCTCTAGCTGTTTGACCCCGCTGCCTCGTAATCAATGATATACTGCCTTGGAACATGGAGGTTCCAGTCCTAGCTGTCATAAAAGAACAACAGCACTCAGTCACTTAAACTCACTAATACCTCCAATCCTTTTAAAAAGTCACCTCTTCTATGCATCTAAAAGCAACCTAAGAGGCTGCTCTCTCTGTTTTTTCCATTTCCCAGCACATCCTGTCGATTCATTCAATATTTATGATGCAGAACCATCTTACCATAAGCCCACGGAGGCCTGAGTAGATAAGTCTGGAGAGGAAGAGGGTCCCTATCGCATTTTAATGCAAGGGGAAACAATAAAATTGCAGGGGTTTTAAAATGAAAGAGAGAGCCAAAACAAAAAACAACAACAACAACAACAACATCCAGTTCGCTACATTTTGAAATTACATAAAGGACAGCTGGAATAGCTCAGTCGGTAGAGCACGAAACTCTGAATCTCAGGGTTGTGGGTTCAAGCCCCACGTTGGGCAAAAGATTCCTGCATTGCAGGGGGTTGGACTAGATGACCCTCGTGGTCCCTATGATTCTATAAAATGCAATTTGGATATCCAAAGAGCTGTGGCGAATTAGGAAGCTTCAAGCCCCACCACTGCCATGGGCAGAGTGCACGGCCCTAGGCACTTCCAGCTTCACTCCTTCCATCCGCAATGTGGTGAATATTAGTAATTCTGACTTTCCCCATGGTGGCTGTAAGAATTACAACAAGCTAAAGCACAAGAAGCACTTTGAATACTTCAACAGAGCTATGCAGATGTTGCACATTGCTGCTCTATGGCAAGGCTGACCCTGAATAAGGTTTGTCAAAGCTAATAAAAATAAAATGTAGCTGTCAGAGGGAGTCTGTCTGTCAGAGACTTGTCTATTCTGCTTTAATGCCTTCTTTTTCCGATACAGAGTTGGCCCAGTTAGCATCCACGGTCTAAATTTGCAAGGAATAACACAGAATCCGGTGCCTTTTATGATGGTGAGTAATTAAGTGGTGTTTGTAATAATGCAGGATTTCTGTTCTCCATCCCCCAGCGAAGTCCGTAAAACGATCGGCAAAAGCAATAAGAAACAGGACAAAGTAATTCTTCCAACGATCGATCAGCCAAAAAAATGGGTGCAGCGCTAACACCTTTAAACGCAACTTGCTAATTTCTTCCCTCTTCAAATAATGTACAGCACCGCCAGCCAGAAAAAAAATATATACCCCCGTCAAATGGAAAGAAATGGCTATCCGGATGTAGTTTTCACTGAGGCGCAGCTATGAGCATGATCTATTTCAACGTATCCACACACAATCATTTGCACAATTTTAATATTGATAATTTTTTGGGGTGATGTCACCCGGAGTTTCATGTGAAAGGGCAACGGGCGAAATGACTGTTTCCTCCCGAGCAAAAGGAGAGGTTAAGTGGAACCTGCTATCTTTTCCAATATGGAAGGGCACTTTCACCCACAACACCCAGCTCGGATTTACTTCTTCGGCTGGGGGTCCTTCCAGCGGCCTGCAGAACAGTCCGGATGCAAAGGGAAATGCCCAGCCATCGCCTCTCGCCATGCACAACACTCTCCCCCTAATGCAACCCCTCCCTTACGGCGCCACTTTTTGTAGTATCAGATTAATCTTCCACAGCTGCAGGCTGGACTCTCATCTGACCGCATTAGATCTGCAGGGCTGCAATCACATTACTCCCCTCTTCATTGCAAGAGACCATGGGGCGGCGGGGGGGGGGGGGGATGGGGCTGCTGTTGGTGGAATAAGTGGAAATGCCAACAGTTCCTGTATAGAGATATCTGCATAATATGACAGCTGGGGTGGGGGTGGGGGGCTGGCGGAGAGGAGGGAGTGGAAAAGGCTTCCAGTGACAAAGCAGTAGCGATCCTGTCCCCTTGGCATTAAGGGAAAAGGGGAGGGGAAACTGGACATGATTTTCTGCAGGGTGGGGCTGTGGAAATGCCCGAGGGAGGGAGGGAGAGATTTCCATGCAAAATGTGTCCCAGAGAAGGAGGGAGGCAGGGAGGAGTTCAGATACATTTTGCTGCATTTCTACCCAGGCATCAAAAAAGAGAGAAATGTTTTTTCGTGGGTGGGGGGGGGAGTTGGTGGGTTGGTGGAGAAGAGAAATAATTTAAGACACCCGTCTGATCCAGATTCTTCCCCCAACCTTTGACGCAAGCACACTCATGCTCCCGAAAATAATAAAGACCTCCCCAAGGGAGAAATCACAATGGAGGCAGGTGAGGGTGAGGGTGGGGACAGGTGAAGGTGGGGAGTGTCCTCACATCTAATATATATACGTAAATCAATGGGGGAAAGCGACTTTTTAAATGCATATTATGATCAGGAAGAATAACCCCCCCCCATCCGCTTTCCATCTCTGTTCCCCAAGTGGATCCATTTGCACAAACCTGTTGAAGTATGAAGAGGGAGGGAGGGAGGGAGAGGAAGCTTGCCTGACCACCAGTCCCTCTCTTCCAAGCCACTGCGTGCAAAGAGGAGGAGGGCAGCAGCGAAGGAGGGAGACAATGAGGCAGACCAGGGAGTAACCGACCACGCCTGTTTTGCAACCCACGGACCGTTACGCGAACCAGCAAACCGCCCAGGTCGCTCGCCGGGGATGCTGCGCCGCCGCGTCTCCTTTTATTGCGCCGTCTCCGGCTTCGTGTCACCCGCCTCTCCCGGACCTGGATCAACCTCTTATTGGCAATGCCAGACCTCGGTTCCCACCGATCGTCCCGGGGAGGCGCGTCGGGGAAACGGGGCGAGACAGCACGCGAGGGGGGGGGGGCTAAGTTAGTCCTCGTCGCGCTGCTGCTCCTGCAGCAACGCGATGCTGGGAGCGTTTATTCGCAGGAGAGAGGCATCTCTCGCCCGCCGGGCACCGTGACCCTCGAGGGAGGGCGAGCTCGTCCCTGCGGGAAGGGCTCCACCATCATCCGCAGACGCTGCAGCGCCACCGCGGCCCCTTTCCACGCAGCGCCTCCCCCCGCAACCAGCCCCACACGACATTAGCCACCCATACAGAGCCAGGCGCAGATCGACGGCCGAGTGCCAACGTCCCTGGGAAGATCCCCTGCGCCCCGATACACAAGAGGAAGGCAATGCCCGCACAGCACCCCAAATCTATGCATAACCCTCTCCCTTCTCGCCAAGTTTGCCAAGCTGAAATGAAATCGCCTACCTCTCCTGGCGAGGGTCGTGCTGCTGGTGGGGGGGCGGGGGTGTCCGATCTCCTTCGCCCTTGTATGCAATGCGGCGCACTCCCTCTCTCTCAGCAGTGGCGGCGGCGGCGAAGTGCAGGAGGAGGAGGAGGAGGAGGGTGGGTGGCGATGATGATGGTGGTGGCGGTGATGATGCAGCAAGAGGCAGCAAGAAGCAGCAGCAGCCTCTCTGGCTGAAGCTGGCAGAGAGGAGGAGGGAGGGAGGGAAGGAGGGAGGAGGGAGGGGGCAGGCTGAGAAGATAGGAGATCCGAGCAGCAGGCAGAGGCTCCGCGGCGGAGGAGGTTAGCAATGGATGGCAGGCAACGGGGCGGCGGGTGGCGTTTAGGGAGGAGGGGGGGAATTCAAGGGAGTGGACGGCAGGAATCCGCAGCCAGCCAGCCGGCCTGCCCGCCCACTCCGATGCCCGCCCGCACAGCGACAGCTGCACTGATTGAGAGAGGAGGGGAGGGGAAAGGGGGCGGGGACAGAACGCTCGTACTCCTGCGCGTTCGCGCGCGCGCGCACACACACATACGGACAGGCCCCCTCCCCGCGCGCGCGCGCGCTTCACAATGGAGACGAGCGCGCGCGCGCGGCTGCCCAGCGAATAAGGGAGCAGGGAGGATGAGGGCGCGCGGCGGGGAAGGCGATGGCCGCGGAGTCGGGGCTCTTTCCTCGCTTTCCGCAGCGCAGCGGACGACACTTCCACACGCATAACGTCCATCCCCCCCCCACAGCTGCACAAAAAAATGTGTGAGCCCAATGACTCGGGCCTCAGACCCGCACACAAAAGGGGGGCGCGGGTGGAGGCGCGGTTTCTTCTCTACTACCCTCAGCCGAGGCTGCGCTCGCCACGGTCCCGGAGGAGGACTTCGCGCCCTTGAGCGCATCCTTGGGGCCCCCTACTGACTGGGCCAGTCCGGGATGGGCAAGCTCTCGCGCCCGGCCTGGGTTGTACCACATCTTCACGTTTCAGGTGGTGGGGGGCGCGCGCGCTAAGGAGGGGCTCCCACGGTGGAATGGCCCTACCCTGCGTGCCGGAGAGAAGGCGGCAGGCGCCAGCGCTTCATCCCTGCGCGTCCCGCGTGTAGGTGTTGCTTGGTGGAGTGGGGGAGGGATTGGTTTGTCTCATTCGGCCGGGCTGCGTGGAGCTCGGGGTGCAGCGGCCCTGCCTGGCACCGCTTGACCACTTCGGCCAGGGCCAAACCTTGTAAAGAGGCCAAAGTCCTGGTTTCCCATCAGCCCCTGGTTTTTGCCGCCGCCGCGCCCCCCCCCCCCCGTAGGCAGCCAAAGGGGCTGCAGTATGAAGCAGAATCCTTGTGCGAAGGAGGGGATTTATTTATTTTTGCACTGTCTGTGTATTTTTATTATTATTTATTAAATTCCTGTCATTCCTTCCAAGAGATTTCCTCTCGGAATCACAGAATGTACCCATATCAGTTCCTTTGCTGGACATAACAAATAACATTAAATGTAATGAAACAAAATAGAAAATTCTTTCCAGTAGCACCTTAGAGACCAACTGAGTTTGTTCTTGGTATGAGCTTTCCTGTGCATGCACACTTCTTCAGATACACTGAAACAGAAGTCACCAGATCCTTAAATATAGTGAGGGAGTGGGGAGGGGTATTACTCAGAGGGTGGCTGTGTAAGAAACGGAACCCCCATGCTCACCCCAAACCTGGAGCCATTTCCCCACTGAAAACACTCACAACAGACCATTACATTTAATTACAGGTGGGTAGCCGTGCTGGTCTGCCATAGTCGAAACAAAATAGAAAATTATTTCCAGTAGCACCTCTGAGTAATACCCCTCCCCACTCCCTCACTATATTTAAGGATCTGGTGACTTCTGTTTCAGTGTATCTGAAGAAGTGTGCATGCACACGAAAGCTCATACCAAGAACAAACTCAGTTGGTCTCTAAGGTGCTACTGGAAAGAATTTTCTATTTTGTTTCGACTATGGCAGACCAGCACGGCTACCCACCTGTAATTAAATGTAATGGTCTGTTGTGAGTGTTTTCAGTGGGGAAATGGCTCCAGGTTTGGGGTGAGCATGGGGGTTCCATTTCTTACACAGCCACCTTGATTTTATTGTCACACACACAGAGTGAGAGAAGCTGCACACGATTTTGAAGACAGCATGGGATACTTATTTTGAGTAAATAAGGAAGCCGCTTTCACTAAAATGCAGCTTTCCCTGCTCTCTGGGGTGGGATTTAGCTCCAAAATAATATGTCCCAAACTGCTCTTGAGCTCACATAAGGGAAATGTGGTGTATAAATGTCATCGCTGGCATCCATCCATTCTGAGTTGGTGAAGTAAAAAACTGCTGTGTTACCAGCACTGAAGGGACCTCCCCGGGGTGCAAGCCTGGGCAGGGTGCATGGAGGTCGTGGGCCGCCCAGATGACAAGTCCCCTTCTCTGCCCCGCTGGTATGGTCCAAAGGAAAGCAGAGCAATGCGTTTGACACCAGCTTGGCTTCATGAATTGCTGGAAGGAGGCGTACAAGATGCCATCCAACGGCCTTAGCGACTTCACTCTGGATTTGTGTAGGGTTTACTCCTGAGCCTTTTCTTCTTCCAAAGATACCATGCAAGGCAGGTTTAGGACCAGAGTTTTCCTTCTATCTAGATGGGCTACCTTCCTAGGTTGACGAGTCCCATCTTCCCCTCACTTCCCTCTACTCCACGTGCTGTAACCCCATTTTCGGCTGTTGGACCCCCTATTGGTCCTGTCTGCTCAATCCGCCAGAGCCTGTTTTTGCATGCAGGAGAAGTCCCTAACTCAATGAAGGTTCGAGACTCATCAACTACCCTCACCTGGTTTAGTCCAACAGTTTGGAGGTTTTGTGCTGCATGGTGGAATAATGGGTGGTAGGCCAGGGGAATTAGTGGGGATGGGGTTGGGGATAGTTTGCCTGTTTCTGTTTTCCATGCTTTGAACATGGTTTGTGTGTACCTGTTAAAGTGTTGTGGGTATTTTTCTTAGTTTGGGAGGAGTGGGTATGCTGTGGTGCAGATATTTTCAATTGTGTCCCTCTCTAGGTGAGTGTCTCCATTGTTTTGTCTCATCTTCTAGTATATATGGGCTATATGGCGTATTTGGTTGGCACTGTAATATGCTATGTCGGGGATTCCCCATCCTCCTTCTGAGGTGGGGAGGAGCAGGTATTTGGTGCTTATTCTTGGTTTTTTCGTGTGAGAAGATAAGAGTGTAGTTTTCTCTGCCATTTGTGGAGCTGGGTTGGGGGAATCCAGATTGGGAGGGTTTGGAACAGGTAGGTTAGTTTTGGGAGGGTGGTCATTTTGATCATGGCTATTTTGTCTGAGAGAGTGGAATTCATGTTGTTCCATCTCTTTAGGTCTTTGTTTATTTGTTGCCACAGGGGCTTGTAGTTGTGGAAGTATAATTTATTGAGGTTTTTGGTTATTTGTACCCCTAGATATCTGAACTTGGTGTGACAGAGTTTTATCTTGGTGGTATTAGTGAGTTCTCTTTGGATGTGAGGGGGGGGGGGTGTTGAAGCACATGGCTTCTGATTTTGCAAAATTTACTTGGTAGGCCCGACACCGTTGCAAATGTGTTGAGTTCTCCGATTAGGGAGGGTGCTGTGTTTAAGGGGTCTGGTATTGTGACCATTAGGTCATCTGCAAAGAGCCCTAATTTATAATCCCAACAGTTGAAGCCGTTTCCCGAGGTGCGACCGCTGTCACATGCTGGCAGCTTCTAGTAGCCACATTTGAGAGCTGAATACAGGGTGGGTTGGGGTGGGGTGTCAAAGTTGGACAAACTACCCCAGAAGGAGCATGATGTCTCACCCACCAAAGGTACTACCCCTCCCCTAACACCCCATTCATTTTAATAAACAATAAAAAGGATGTAAACAAACACGCATATGGGGCTGTCAGCCCCAGACATATCAGAAGCAACATGCAAAAACAGAATTAAGAGCTAATTTTAATAACCACTTCGGAATCCATATTCCACTTCCTTTGACGTTGGAGCAGAGTACCTGAGTGCTTAAAGTGATGAGGGAGGTTGTTGACTAGGTTCTTCACAGCACCTTTGGGGAGTTTTTATGAGTCACCGTTGCTAATAGGCTGTGTAAGTCTCCCGCAAGGCTCCGTCAAGGAACCGCTTATCTATACCATCCTCACTCCCTCAAGATTTTGGGGCATTTCTCAGCTGTGCTTGAGAGATTTGAGCCAGTTTGGTGTGGTGAGCCAGTTTGGTGTAGTGGTTAAGAGCGGCAGATTCATAATCTGGGGAACCGGGTTCGCGTCTCCGCTCCTCCACATGCAGCTGCTGGGTGACCTTGGGCTAGTCACACTCCTTTGAAGTCTCTCAGCCCCACTCACCTCACAGAGTGTTTGTTGTGGGGGAGGAAGGGAAAGGAGAATGTTAGCCGCTTTGAGACTCCTTCGGGTAGTGAAAAGCGGGATATCAAATCCAAACTACTCCTCCTCCTCCTCCTCCTCCTCCTCCTCCTCCTCCTCCTCCTCCTCCTGTGTTCAGGCCCCTTTTCCCTGACAAGAGCTGCAACTGCTTGTGCACCGAGTCAAACGCCTGGTGCTTCTTTTCTTTTTAGAGGAGCTCTTTGGGAGGTTTGTCAAAGCAAAAGATGTGCAGAACAGTCCATAGTTCAGTGGACTCAGCACAGGTATGCAGTACTGGTGGTGGAAAATGGGGACATTCCAGGATCAAGTCGGAAGCTGGGGTGGCTTTCTGAATTCCGTGACTGTCCCTAGAAAATCAGGACATTTGGAGGGTTTGTGTCACCCGCTACTGCAGGTATCTTTTGTGTGTGAATCACAACTGCTGCTTTTTGTACACTGCAGTTGTACTTGGCTGTGGGAACTGTTGGATTTCCTTTTGAAACTTCGTGAAGCAGGCACTGTTCTTAGAGCAAACTAACAGCATATGTTTCCCTGTTTATCCGGATAACACTGGGCTGTATACTAACCCTGTACAACGATTAGTTCCAAATCCACCCAGAATCCTCTGTGGTAAATGCAACGACGCTGAAGTTTTAGTGTAATAAAACACATAAGGCTACTACACAATTCTTGCAGAAAGTAGACTTTTTAACAGGCTTCATTTATTCGAATGGGTGATAAAAGTATTGGTTGGCTCTCATGGATAATTAAGGTTGCCATTATGAAAGTTTGAGGGAAAAGAGACAGGGAAATAGAGCATGTTGCCTTTCAGGAATTTTTTCAGCCACCTTAGGAATTTTTTTTTTTAAGTGATGTTCATTTCCCCCAAAATGCAAATTCTGTGAGTATGACATGTGCAAGGTGGGAATTTAAAATTTTATAAGTACAGTCGTACCTTGGTTCTTGAATTTAATCCATTCCAGAACGGAACTAAAACCAATGTGCGGCTTCCGATTGGCTGTAGGAGCTTCGGACGTTTGGCTTCCAAAAAAACGTTCACAAACTGGAAGACTCACTTCCTGTTTGCAACATTCGGGAGCTGATTTGTACAACAACTGAGGCGTTTGACTACCAAGGTACCACTGTAGTCTCTAGAAATTCGAAAGATTCAAATCTGCCCTTTGAGTGGCTGATCAACAACATTTTGGGCAAGAGGCCTAATAATATCCTGGTTCTCCTGAACATACTGCCTCCCCACAGGAGCAAATGGGTGGGCAGTATAAAGGGGGGGGCTTCCAATATGTAATTCTGCCATTTCTCACTGAGTAGTTGTAGGCATCTTTCTGTCTCGGGAGACAATGGCATACCCTCCAACATTTATCCGATGAAAATAGGGCCGGCCTATTCAACAACCACAACCACAGCAACATTTTATATCTATATCCTGCATCTTACTGGGTTGCCCTAGCTACTCTGGGCTGCTTCCAACATATATAAAAACATAAGAGAACATTAAATTGTCAAAAACCTCCCTATACAGGGGTGCCTTCAGATGTCTTCTAAAGGTTGTAAAGTTACTTATCTCCTTGGTTCAGGGGTTGCCAAACTCTGTACCCTCCAACATCCAACATTTCTCCAATGAGAACAGGTGTGCCCTAAGGAAAAGTGGGACCTTCCGGGATCAAAGAAGAAACTGGTACGGCTTCTGTTACAGGTAGGTAGCCATGTTGTTCTGCCATAGTCAAAACAAAATAAAAAATTCATTCCAGTAGCACCTTAGAGACCAACTGAGTTTGTTCTTGGTATGAGCTTTCATGTGCATGCACACTTCGGGGCTGTCCCTGGAAAATAGGGACACTTTCAATGGAGAAGTGTGTTTTTAGGGGTGGAAGTACTTACTACAGAATGTGCTGGATGAGGGAAGAGGGTGATCAACAGCCCAGATCTGGGAAGCCATGGTGTGCAGCACAAACAATTCCCATGACCTTGGTAGGGTCAAGCTGGGCCTTCTGGGCTGCAGCCTTCAGAAAGGCCTTGGCGGTTGAAAGCAGCGAAAGACGCCCAGTGAATATTTGGCAGTTTTGCTTCAGCGATATTATAAACATCTCCACAAGAACATGGAAGCACACAATGGCTGGGCTTACCCTAGAGGAAATGGTACTTCATCAGGGCGTAACTTGTTTAAATAATCTCTTAATTAAAAGGGGGAGGGAATCTGGATAGATGCTAAATATCTTTTTAGAGCAGGAAAAATAATGGAATGCTCAACTCCCAAGTTCACGATATGCCAAGTGGCCCTACATGACTTATTTTGTTAGGCAAAACAAGAGATTCAGAGAGGGAGGACGTCACTCTTCCAAAAAGCATGGAGCTTGTTCCTTTTTGTGAAGAGCTACTACCTGCTTCTATTACATCTATAACTATCAGATAGATGATGACGATGATAGATAGATAGATGATAGATAGATAGATCTCCAGACTGAGAGAGCACCCAGGTACTGTAGTATAATAACCACATTAAACAGTCATGCCTTCACCCAAAGAATCCTGGGAAATTTAGCTTGCCAAGGGTGATGAGAGTCATTAGGAGACCCCTATTCCCCTCACCAGAGCTACAGTTGTCAGAGTAGTTTAACAACCAATCCCTCTTCCCAGGGAACTTTGGGAATTGTAATTCTTCAAGGGGAATAGTGTTCTCTCAGTAGCCAGTATGGTGTAGTGGTTAAGAGCGGTAGACTCGTAATCTGGGGAACCGGGTTCGCGTCCCCGCTCCTCCACATGCAGCTGCTGGGTGACCTTGGGCTAGTCACACTTCTCTGAAGTCTCTCAGCCCCACTCACCTCACAGAGTGTTTGTTGTGGGGGAGGAAGGGAAAGGAGAATGTTAGCCGCTTTGAGACTCCTTCGGGTAGTGATAAAGCGGGATATCAAATCCAAACTCTTCTTCTTCTTCTCAGCAACCCTTAACAAACTGCCATTCCTAAAATTCTCAGAGCAGGGGGAGCCATGTTCAAAGTGGTATAATACCGCTTTAAATCTATAGTGCAGATGGGACTCACTTCTGTCGACCAGCCTTGAGAGAGATGGGTCATCTCTTTTCAGGGTTTCTGTTCTAACTTGGCGGGGAGGGTGAAAAAAGAGGATTCCATCAGGAGTTAAGTGTGGGATTAATGCAATCAACAAGTAGATTAATCAATTAAAGTTTGGTTTTTTTAAACCTTGCTGTTGAATGTTAATAAGGGCAGATTTTAACCCATGTGGCTGAGTTTATACTGGCTTGCTTCTGAGGCCAGCATGTTACAGTAATGGGGAATAAAATATTAAAGATAGCCTTCCTTCTAACAAGTAATGGTAGCAGTAGCCTATTAAATTGTAAGTGGTTTTTATTATTTTCTTCAGTATGTTCCATGCACCGTCTGTGAGTTGGGGATTTCCTCTGCAAGTGAAGAAAGGCTCTCGGTAGTGGCACCCGCCCTGTGGAACGCCCTCCCACCAGGTGCCAAAGAGAACAACAACTACCAGACTTTTAGAAGACACCTGAAGGCAACCCTGTTTAGGGAAGCTTTTAATGTTTGATGCATTATTGTATTTTAATACAGTATTTTGTTGGAAGCCACCCACAGTGGCTGGGGAAGCCCAGCCAGATGGCAGGGTATTAATAAATTATTATTATTATTATTATTATTATTATTATTATTATTATTATTGATTGAGAGGATGAGACCAATAGTAAGTCCAACTGTCAAGAAAGTGATTTCTTCACATGCTGTAGGGCAGGCATGTCCAACAGGTAGATTGTGATCTACCGGTAGATCACTGGACGCCTGTGGTAGATCACTGGCTCCCCTCAAAGAACCTCAACAACTTTGACCTGAACCCCTAAAAAACACGGCTTTCCTCCCTAAAAAAAGCTCAACAACCTGAACCCCCCAAAATTGGGTAGATCACTGCCTGTTTTTAACTCCGTGAGTAGATCGCAGTCTCTTGGGAGTTGGACACCCCTGCTGTAGAGGGATGTGAGGGGCAGGTGGGGGTCATCAACCTGGGAAGGTAGCCTATCTAAGAGAAGGAAAACTCTGATCATTAGCCTCCGCTGCCTTGTGGGAAATATTCAGGGGAAGACAAGGAGTAAACCCTACACGAATCCAGAGTGGAGTCCCTAAGATGGTTGGATGGCACCCTGTAAGCCTCCTTCGGACAACTCCTGCAGCCAAGCTGGTGCCAAATGTATTGCTCTGCTTTTCTTTTGACCACACCAGTGAGATCGAGAGAGGGGTGTTGTCGTCCAGGCAGTTATCTTCCCACAAGGGCCGACATTGATGCTGAAATCCAGCATCGCCTGAGCTCTGTGAGTGCAGCTTTCTCCCAACTGAAGTGCAGAGTTTTTGAGCACTGGGATATTCGCAGGGAAACCAAAAGGTTTGTTTAACACTCTATAGATACAGGTGAAACTCAAAAAATTAGAATATCATGGGAAAGTCCATTTATGTAAGCAATTGTTTTCATTAGCTACTGGAGTTTAATATATGAGGTAGACTCATGACATGCAAAGCGAGATATGTCAAGCCTTTGTTTGTTATAATTGTGATGATTATAGCGTACAGCTGATGAAAACCCCAAAGTTGAGATTGTTAATTTGGGGTTCTCATCAGCTGTACACCATAATCATCACAATTATAACAAACAAAGGCTTGACATATCTCGCTTTGCATGTCATGAGTCTATCTCATATATTAGTTTCACCTTTTAAGTTGAATTACTGAAAGAAATGAACCTTTCCACGATATTCTAAGTTTTTGAGTTTCACCTGTATATACAGTGGTGCCCCGCTAGACGAATGCCTCGCTAGAAGAAAAACTCGCTAGACGAACGGCATTCGTCTAGCGGAAGCGGCCCCGCAAGACGAAAAAGTCAATGGGGCTGCTTGGCAAGACGATTTTTTTTTTTCGCGCGAAAACCTCCGTGCTCCATTGCCGCTTCGCTAGACGAAAAATTCGCTCTGCGAAATAACTCGTAGAACGAATTATTTTCGTCTAGCGGGGCACCACTGTACTGTATAGTGAATCAACAGAGATGTCTGCCTTTTCTTTTCTTTTTTACTCTCCTTGACACAGTGCCAATGGTGGCTGTTGGAATATGCTCCCACATTTCAGAATCTTGAATTCTTGTTTAATAGTCCAATGTTTGTTGACTCACCATCTTAGTCAAGATGGCTTTGCAAATGCATCACATATACTTCCCAGCTAGCAGGAATGAAAGATGGCAAAGTTTTGTATGAAGAACTTAAATCAGATTTTTTTAAAAACATGACAAGTAAAGCTATCTTCTGATGGCCGATCTACAATGAAGGTTTATGTTGCATGTATAAACCGTATAACCCAGAGAGCATACACTTGGAGGTGACATCTGAGGTGGCTGGAATACTTTCACAGGAAAATAATGTATGTTCATTTTGAATACATTTCCCATGGGAAGAAGTTTATTTCCATTGCAAACATAAAACCAGCTTTGTTTTGGCTAAAGGTCCATTGCAGAAGAACCCTTATCATACGGGGCTTGGGTGTTTGGATGTAACTTTGATCTAAATTCATGCAGTCATAAAGTTAAAAGGGATGTGTTTATTAGTGCTTAGTTATGCCAAAACTTTCCCTGCTATGCTCTCAGAGTTGAAAAGCTCCTTCAGTATCTCCCGGTTTCTGCTGGCTCCATTATATCAGAGTCAGAATTGGTGTCCACCATTTTCTCTGGAACCTGAAGAAGCCAAACCAGATATATATCCTAGAACCAGAAAATGCATGGAGCTTCATTCAGTCCTGGAAAAAGCTCAGAACAAGCTAGACTGCATTAGCTCACAATGGCTGGCTTCATTTCACATGAGAGCTGTGCCTTGTTGAACAGGAACCTGACAAAGCCAAATACATTGGATGAATCCTTTCCTGATTTCTTAGGAAAGGCACCCCTGTTTGATTTCTGCCTGTCTTGCAGCTGTTACAGAGGCTGGGTGTGTGTTATTTCTTTTTTTCAAAAATTTATTGATTTTTAACAAAACACAAACTACACATACAACCAAAAAAAGAACATTACAACAAAATACAAAACAAATGAAATTAATAAAAACACTTATTTAAATCTATCTAACCCTCTTTTAAAACATTGTAAGTTGACTTCCTCACGCCCTCTCCGTCTGCTTCCCTTGTAAATCATCATTTGTTATTTCTTTACCTTTTTCTATTCTCATATTAATACACAAATCAACTTCTCTTCTTTAATAACCTTAACATTACTTCATCTATAACTATCACTTATCTAACTTCTATATCTACTGCCTACCTATTTCTCCCTACTTGTTTTAAATAGTAATTTTAGCATACTTCTTTAGATATACTTTAAATTTAATCCAATCTGTTATGTATTGGGTTTAACACGTTATGATTCTAACCAATCGCAGAGCGTAGGTGGACGAAAGTTCTAATGGCAATCTCTGTCAACTGTCAACTGCCAACGGGCAGTTCTTGTTGTTGGGCTTTCAGAGTGTGTTCTTGTTTTAATATGGGAGTGAGCTGTTGAATAAATGAAGTTACATTGGCTTCTGACTTTTCCTGAATATTTAACACTGGCGACGAGGATGGGATTCTGGCCCTCCCGGTTTTGAGGCCTGCCACACACAGTGAGCTTGAGTTGGAGGCCTGGATTTGAGGCCTGAGTTGGCACTGCAGCGCCTTCGCAATCAACCAGCACAACACAAGCGACAGCTCAAGGTACGAAAATGGCCACTGGGCAGACTAGGCCACCACCAGACTTCGACTTGAGCCACCCCGAGCAATGGCCACAATGGCTCCGCCGAATAAAGAGCTATGTTCGGCTTCAAGGGTTTACTAGGGAAATTGATAAAGTAGATGTACTTCTCACTGTGCTGGGAAGTTCCGCCATCACTCTACTGGAAGGTCTGATGGCACCCAGGGACATAGAGGCCTGCACTTTCGATGAGCTGACACAGGCTATGACAAGACACCTCGCGCCTCAGCCAACTAAGAACCACTGCCGCTACGACTTGGCGCACAGAGTGCAACAAGCGCAAGAGTCAGCGAGTGAATACATCACTGCGCTCCGGGCAATTGCGATGTATTGCCAATTCACTGACATCGAGGAACGACTTCTCGAAAGATTCATCACTGGCGTGCGAGACAGCCATCTCCGCCGCAAGCTGCTGGCAAAAGATGACATCACAATGATGGAAGCAATAAATATGGCCACAGCCTTTGAGAAGGATAACGCCCATGAGGCGGCCTACAGCCTACATGCCGAAGTGAGAACTCACCGCATACAGCGAGACCGGTCATCTTCAGTAGATTCCCACAATGGGGATGTCCACCGAGCTTCGGACAGATCCGACCGACACCACAGCTCTCAAGCTACGAGCACAGTGTCGAACCAGCGATCATCTGACGCACCTCAAGGGACCTGCGCCAGCTGCGGAGAAAACCACGAGCGGCGGACATGCAGGTTTCGGAATGCCACATGTCGCCGCTGTGGGAAAACTGGGCACATTGGTCGAGTCTGCCGCTCCAAGACCTTCGGAGCACGACCCAAGCAACGTGTCCATGAGGCCTACATAGAGGAGGAGTTACAGTCCACCTCTTCAGCCAGGGTACTGCAACTTCCGTCCCCGGGGCCCAATAAGCTTAGGGTGCGACTCAAGATAGAGGGATCCCCGTGTACTATGGAGTTGGATACCGGCTCATCCTACTCCATAATATCTGCTAAGACTCTGAAAGAGCTTTGTCCTGACGGCGGTCCTCCTCTTCGCACAGCCCCCATAGTTCTGCGGGACTTCCAGAGGAAAAGAATACAGCTAAAGGGTATGGGCACCTTCAAGGTCCAGTTTAAGAAGTACACCAAGAATTTGAACCTAATCATAACTAAAGGCCCATTCACTAGCCTTTTAGGCCTAGCATGGTTCGGACCATTAGGCTTAAGCATTTCAGGGCTCAATCAGATTTCCCCAGGGGCAGAATTCGAATCAATCTGCCAGGAGTTTCCATCAGTCTTTGATGGAACCCTGGGCCTGTACAACGGACCCCCGATTTCCCTACGGCTGAACCCCACAGTGCAACCCATCCGGGTCAAGGCCCGTAGAGTCCCATTTGCGCTGAAACCCAGGATCGATGAGGAGCTTGATCGCTTAGTCGCACAAGGGGTCTTAGAGCCGGTAGATTCGGGAACCTGGGAAACCCCAATTGTCACACCGGTTAAGCCAGACGGCTCAGTCCGTATTTGTGGTGATTACAAATGCACCCTGAACCGGGCCTTACAGGACCACGCATACCCGGTTCCAGTAGTGAACCACGTGTTAGCGACCCTGGCTGGGGCCAAGATTTTCGGGAAGTTAGATTTAGCGCAAGCTTATCAGCAGCTGCCCGTTGATGAGGCCACCGCAGACGCCCAGACAATCGTGACTCACAGGGGTGCTTTCAGGGTCAAACGCCTACAGTTTGGAGTTTGCGTGGCCCCAGGGTTATTTCAGAGCCTAATGGATCGTCTCCTTAAAGGCATTCCCGGAGTCACACCATTTTTCGATGATGTGCTGATTGCCGCATCATCAAAAGAGGACTTTACCACCAGATTACGGACAGTGCTCCAACGCTTCCAGGCAGCAGGACTTAAAGTAAAGCAGAAAAAGTGCCTGTTGGGAGTTAGCAGTGTGGATTTCCTGGGGTTCCGGGTTGACGCGGATGGCCTGCATCCAGCAGAGGACAAAGTGCGTGCCATTTGCGATGCCCCAGACCCAAAGAACAAGGCAGAGTTACAAGCCTTCTTGGGACTTCTTAATTTTTATCATGCATTCCTGCCACACAAGGCAGCCGTAGCTGAGCCTTTGCACAGGCTCCTGGACAAAAAAGCACCATGGGTCTGGGGCCCTCGACAGGCCAAGGCTTTCCGAGGGGTCAAAGACTTGCTTGTGTCCAACTCAGTGTTGGCACACTTCGACGAAAAGCTTCCGGTGGTGTTGGCTTGCGATGCTTCCCCTTATGGAGTGGGCGCAGTACTGGGCCACCAGCTCCCAGATGGGAGGGAAGTTCCAGTGGCTTACTTCTCCCAAACTCTCACGTCGGCAGAGCGCAACTACTCCCAGATCGACAAGGAGGGTTTGGCAATAGTTAAAGGAGTCAAAAAGTTTCATGACTTCCTTTATGGTCGGCCTTTCACAATCATTACAGACCACAAGCCACTCCTGGGACTCTTTGCGCCTGACCGCCAGACACCCCAGATGCTTTCGCCACGAGTATTGCGCTGGTCCATTTTCCTGGCCGGGTACCAATACTCACTACAGCACCGACCTGGGAAAGCCATGGGTCACGCAGATGCGCTCAGCCGCTTGCCACTGCCGGAGAGCGGCCCTGACCCTGCTCCTGCCCACCAGATCCTGCGGCTGGAAGACTTACCTGACCAGCCCCTGCATGTGAAGGACATTGCCGCCGCAACCGCAAAGGACAGACTATTGGCCCGTGTCTCGGACTGGGTGGGGAGGGGGTGGCCCGGGAAGCCGGGTCCAGAATTTTCATGTTACACAGCCCGCAAAGACGAGCTGTCTACTCACCGAGGATGCGTGTTATGGGGTAGCCGTGTTATAGTCCCCACCCCGTTAAGAAAAAAAGTCTTAGAAGGGCTGCATGTGTCTCACCCGGGAATTGTCCGGATGAAGGCATTGGCCCGTAGCTATGTGTGGTGGCCAGGCATAGATGCGGAGATAGAGGGTTGGGTGAAACGTTGCGAGCCCTGCCAGGTCTCCCGGCCGGATCCACCCAAGGCTCCAGTACAGTCCTGGGAATCCACACAGTCCCCATGGTCCCGGGTGCACGTGGACTTCGCGGGGCCTTTTCAGGGCCAACTCTTCCTAATAGTGGTTGACTCTCAGTCCAAGTGGCTAGAGGTGGTGCCGACCTCAACCGTGTCCACAAGAGCAACTGTAAACGCGCTTAGGAAGCTATTTGCAACACATGGCTTGCCAGACACACTGGTGAGTGATAATGGGACTGCTTTTACTTCGGCGGAATTCAAAGAATTTGTAACAAAGAATGGAATCCGCCACATTCGTTCCGCTCCTTTTCACCCAGCCACTAATGGCCAAGCTGAACGCATGGTCCGTACTACCAAAGACGCACTTAGGCGCATAGTGCATGGTGACTGGACTCTCCGGTTAGCGGAGTTCTTATTGGCCCAACACACCACTCCAAGCGCAGTGACCGGCCGGAGCCCAGCGGAGTTGCTTATGGGAAGGAGGCTCACTACCCTCCTTGATCGTATGCACCCCGACCGGGCTCTTGAGCAACGGCCATCAACTGTGGTGCGGGGGGCTCCTAGAGGGTTCTTCCCGGGGGACACTGTGTACGTCCGGAACTATGGGCCCGGACAGGGTTGGGTCCCAGGTACCATTGCCCGCTGTACAGGTCCGGTCTCCTACGAGGTAGGGTTGGAGGGGGGTCTGGTTTGGAAGAGACACCTTGACCAGATCAGAACCAGGACACCTCCGAACAGGGAACTTCAAGCGGAACCAGAGTACAGAGAAATGGGTACTTTGGGAGAATCTGTGCCCAGGCCAGGGTGGGAACCAAATGGGTTGCCGGTGACCGAGTTACCCCAGCAAGGTGACTTCAGGCCGGAGTCCTCAATGGTGCCATTGGCCACGACCCCTTCAGAGCTGGCCTCCCCACTTAGACCGCAGGTACCGGAGGAACCTCCTGGGTCACCCATTCGGGCACAGGAACCACGACGGTCCCAGCGGGAGCGGAAAAGGCCAGCACACTTTGATGACTATGTTTGTTCCTTTTGTTAGGAAGTTGGGGGGAGGAGTGTTATGTATTGGGTTTAACACGTTATGATTCTAACCAATCGCAGAGCGTAGGTGGACGAAAGTTCTAATGGCAATCTCTGTCAACTGTCAACTGCCAACGGGCAGTTCTTGTTGTTGGGCTTTCAGAGTGTGTTCTTGTTTTAATATGGGAGTGAGCTGTTGAATAAATGAAGTTACATTGGCTTCTGACTTTTCCTGAATATTTAACACAATCTTTCTCCACCGCGTCGTCCCTCTGGTCTCAGAGTTTCCCGGTCAGTTCAGCAAGCTCCATATAGTCCATCATTTTCATCTGCCATTCTTCAATCGTTGGTAAATCCTCTGTCTTTCAGTTTTTAGCTAATAAAATTCTTGCTGCTGTTGTGGCATACATAAAGACTGTTCTATCTTCTCTTGGGATTTCATGGTTTAAAATACCCAGTAAAAAGGCTTCGGGGTTTTTTTTTTTACTAAATGTGTTTTTCAACACCTTTTTCAACTCATTGTATATCTTCTCCCAGAAGTCTTCCACTTTCGGGCACGTCGACCATGGGTGTGTGTTATTTCATCCATGACTCCGCTTTGCAAATAGCAATCGTAACAACAGATAGTGGCATACATGCCTCGCTCCCTTCACTTCACTGGCGAGTACTTAACTGTTCTTTAACAGAAATGCAACAGCTTTTAAAGTATTTCAGCAGTATAACCAATTGCATAATTTCCTGTAATATTCCCATAGTTATTATTTCTTCTGCTTTTTCATGGTGCGCTGCCTGCCCCACGTGCCCCAATAACTGTATCAAGTTGAGATAATCTTAAGCGTTCCACATTTGTGAAATCTATGGAGATGTGATTCTTTTTGACGGGCAAAAGTCCTGACAGACAGTTTGATTCTTCCTCTAGACAGACGTAAATAAATAACCCTTGCCCTTATGCTCCAGTGTGTCCACTGTTTTCATGTCTCACGATAACGACAACTACAAAAACAAAAGGAACATTTCTCAAAGCTCTAGATCAGCCTTTGCCAACTTGATATGTCCCAAATGCTTCGGACTGCAACTCCCATCAGCTCCAACTAGTTGTAGTCCGAAACATTTCTAGGGCACCAGGTGACTAAATGCTGTGATGTCCATCTTTTTCCTTGATTTTCATCCTGTCTGAATAGGCAGAACCAGACGGCAAGCGAGCGGGGTAACCTCTGCCCCCGCAATGATGAACCCTCTGTTATTACTCGAAGGAAAGTCACAAATTATAAAATATACCCTAAACATGCTTGTCACCCTTGGGCTGAACAAGGTTCTCTACCCCCAGTTAAGTGTGTGGCTGTGAGAAATTGTTTCCCCTACAGCAGTGATATTACAGACAAATTTACTTTAAAACAGGAAAACATGTGCCTTGCTTTCAGCCTTCCAAGAGGATTTGTCCATAGGACACTTTGCAATACCTCCATCCAACAGATTTTCTACATGTAACATGGTTTGCATTTTAGTGTTCTGTAGGAACAGCTAAACAACCTGAAACCCCCTTTCACCGAGAGCTTGTGATAATATGGAAATTATCTCTGGAAGGGCGCAGGGCAAGACTATATTTGTGCAGTTGGAAGCCATGTATTTGATTTCATGTCAGGGGTGGCACCAGGAAAAAAAAATAGCAACAAGGGGGGGGAGAGACTTTGTGGCTTATGTTTGATGAACTAAAACCGGTTGCTGTAGGTCTGAAAAGCAAGAGGGGGTTAATAACAATCATAGGATTAAAAAGTGCACTCTGTGTCCATATGGTGTTTCCCCACAATTTCTGTACATGCACATTATGGAAGAGGGCTTCCATGCTCATGTCCTGTTTCTGAGCTTCCCAGAGACATCTAATTGATTATATAATGGAATTTCCCCCCTGGCAGTTACCTGAGTGGCTTACATTTGGATATGATTTTCACCTGATTATATGACTTTGATTGTGATTCATTTTTAGTTGTTTTGTTGTGGTGATTTACGGAAGAAGGTGGTTTTACTTACGGTTTTGCAATTGTTTTGCTGACGATTTGTGGACCGTTCCATGCGATTTTACATGGCAGTTGTGACGTTCTGTTGTGCTATTGGAATTTGTTGTTCGTAAGACACTCTGTGACTCGTACGAGTGAAAAGCGGCATAGAAATACGTATAACAAATGAAATGAAATGGAACTATTTGCCGTCCCAAGCAAACCTGCCTCTGTAGAAACAGTTTCATGTTTTAGAAAGTCTGCATCAAAAAACAAAAGAAAAGAAGAAGAAAAGGACAAAGGCGTCCACAGAAATCTGGTAGCAGCACTTAGAAGATGGAACAGATATCATTTTCAGATTTCCCGAGGATAGAGAAGCTCTGGATTTAGCAGGGACAAAGTTTGGGGCAGCAGCTATTTACAGTGAATGTTGTAGGAATGTTGTAGGGATGAAGGAGGGTTAAATGAAACATGTAGGGTTAAATATTCCACATTAGACTAAGGTGCGGATGAACCCTTAGTTATTCTCTTCTTGGATATGGGCTTCCTTTGGTTTAGGCATCAGAATTTTTTGCTTCTTAGCTTACCACTGCTTGTACTGTATACCTAATACTGAAAACCGCCCTGTTCTTACCAAGTGATAACCCAGCCCCTGCCTATCTTCCAGCAACCACGTGCCATGTTATTTTTAATTTGCAGCTGAAACGGTATGCTGGGGAGGGTGGTGGAAACAGGAAATAATCTTGCAAATAAACAAAAGATACATAACAGGGCGGATCCCTAGCCTGCTGTAAATGAAAACTTTCCTTTTGGAAAGAACAGAGTTATATATAAATTCTGGTTCTTTCCCCGGGAGAAAACGAGAGAGGTGTGTCCGCCAGTCCGCTGCATTTCAAGATTCCATTTGGACAAAGAGCTCAGTCAGGAGGACCAGACAAAAGAGTTGTGCCCTGGACTTCAACTCCCTCCGCTCCAGTGAAAAAATATTTTATCTTTCAAAAGCTGGACGATCAGAGAAATACATGCAGGCCACACCAGTGCGCAACCAACAATCACAACCAACAGATCAGATAAGCTCCTTGGCCAGGTGTATTATAAACATCATTTCAAAAATCTGAGAAGCGTAGCCTTTGTGTTTGTTTGGTTTGAATCTGAATACTGAAAGAATAAGTTTTCTTGAAATGGCCCAAGTAGTTAAGACTCAGTTATATAACAGGCAGAAAATGGCGCTTTGGGGAAGGGCTGTAGCTCAGGGTGTGAGAGCATCTCCTCTGCGTGCCAGGTTCAATCTGTGGCATCTTTGCATAGGGACATAAGAGCCAACTTCTAGGGGCTGTGGGGGCTTTGCCCCCCCCAACAATAAAATATTTGAGGGGGCCGGGCCCCTGAAAAGTTGATGGGCATTCCCATCACATCACTTGGGGAGACAAGCGGACTAATACCAGTGTACTGGAAGAAGCAAAGATCACCAGTGTTGAAGCAATGATTCTTCAACATCAACTTGGTTGGACTGGTCATGTTGTTCGGATGCCTGATTATCGTCTTCCAAAGCAACTAGTCTACTCTGAACTTAAAAATGGGAAGCGTAATGCTGGTGGTCAACAAAAGAGGTTTAAAGACTGTCTCAAGGCAATTTTTTTAAAAAAATGTAGTATAAACATTAACAATTGGGAAACACTTGCCTGCGAGCGCTCCAGTTGGAGAACAGCCTTTAGCAAAGGTGTCATGGGCTTTGAAGATGCTCGAACTCTTCCCCCTTTTTCTTCCTAATGTCTCAACAAACGAAACTGATTTGTAAAAATGTTACATGGAAAAATTACGAGAGAGACATTGCACACACCTTTGTAAATCAAGAAAATCTTCAATAAAAAATACTTTTAAAAAAAGATGCTTGAACTCAGGACGAAAAGGAGAAACTTGCTAAGATAAAGGCACACTTGGCAAACCCTCACCGTGATCAACTCCCACCCAGTAACCAATGTCCCCCACTGTGGAAGGATGTGTGGATCCAGAATTGGCCTCCACAGTCACTTATGGACTCATTGTTAAAACCGTATTTATGGAAGACAATTGTACTCGGCTACAAGTGATTGCCAAAGAAGAAGTGCACTGCATCATGTGATCGATTATGTGGGGCAGGGCTTACCTGGGCCCCCACAATATTTTATTCAAGTTGACACCCCAAGGTAGGGGTAGGAGAAAACCCTAGTGAGCCACTTCCAACAGCCAAGATGCCAGTTTTTATTGCGCTTTCAGGACGATTTGTGCTCACTATGCTCTCAGGGGGGGGGGGGTCACACACAATGCTGCTTCCAGTACTCTTTGTGCCTGTGAAACCTTTGGGGGGGGTGGCTGCACTGTTGCTGCTTTTCAGTCCATGCATATCCTGTAACTTCCTCTTGAAATCATGAAACGCTTTACACCACGCATGGGGCTGCCAACCCTGCGAGAGACAGAAGTATCTGAGGTTCCAGTTTACAGGTAGGCAGCCGTGTTGCTATGCCGTAGTCGAAACAAAATATAAAATTAAAAAATTCCTTCCAGTAGCACCTTAGAGACCAACTAAGTTTGTTATTGGTATGAGCTTTCGTGTATCTGAAGAAGTGTGCATGCACACGAAAGCTCATACCAAGAACAAACTTAGTTGGTCTCTAAGGTGCTACTGGAAGGAATTTTTTTTTACAGTATTTTATATTAAGTATCTGAGGGTTAGCAAGAAGTTTGGTGATGAAGACAAACCTGCCCCTCCCACTTGCCTACTATTTCCCCCCCGGTGACAGATCATGGACAGTATTGGACCAGTCATATTGCTATGAATAGCACTGATTTTGTTTTAAACAATCCACGGGCAAGTTCTCATGCCCACTGGCGGATTGTTATAAGGGTCACTGACTACCACCGGGAGGAATGTGATTGCAATTTGTAGCCTGGGCTTGTTTTGCTTTGGATTCCACCTGTTGGAACTCACTAAGCCTTTTCCTGCTTGATCAAAGCAGTGGTTCCAATGAACATTTGGAGGTCGTTCATGCCCCTAGGGCCTAATCCAAGGTCCCCAGCAGTCAAGCGGCGTTAGTGGGGTAGGTGTTAATAAGCTTTGGATCAAGGCCATAAATATGCAAGGCCATGCCTGGGCGGAAAACAAAACTGCAGGAGTTCTAAGCCTGGAGAAGAGAAGGTTAAGGGGTGATATGATAGCCATGTTCAAATATATCAAAGGATGTCATATAGAGGAGGGGGAAAGGTTGTTTTCTGCTGCTCCAGAGAAGCGGACACAGGGCAATGGATTCAAACTACAAGAAAGAAGATTCCACCTAAACATTAGGAAGAACTTCCTGACCGTAAGAGCTGTTTGACAGTGGAATTTGCTGCCAAGGAGTGTGGTGGAGTCTCCTTCTTTGGAGGTCTTTAAGCGGAGGCTTGACAGCCATCTGTCAGGAATGCTTTGATGGCGTTTCCTGCTTGGCAGGGGGTTGGACTGGATGGCCCTTGTGGTCTCTTCCAACTCGATGATTCTATTCTATGATTCTAAGAAGGGAAAATGCCTACCGGGGATTGTCAAAATAGGGACAGATAACAGTCCCTCCCCCCTCCCCTTCCCTGACTGCTAGCAAGTGTGGAAATGCATCCGTCAGGATACATTCATGTTGCATGTAGCCTCCAATGTAGGCACATGTGAAAAGTGATGCACTTACTTTCCATTATGAGAGTCGAACTCCTGATAGCAAGAATACAGAGCAAGCAGCAGAGGGAATGGGCTCCTCTGGTGAGCTGCACCCGTTGCCAAATTGTGTAAGACCTGCCAGAGGTTAATGTTATAATTCTCAAATCCCCAAGCGGACAATATCTTTCTTAAGATCCATGTAGGAAACCTGTCAGTTTTCGTTTCTCTCAGTTCCCCCCCCCCTTTCCCCAGTGCTCAGTTCAGTCCCTCGCATTTCGTCGCCAGCTTACGCGGATCGTCCCCTCGTGAAAATTGGTTGGCGTTTTTGTGTGAATTTCTTCCAACATTCAAGTTTTTTTTCGCAAGCAGATTTCCCTTAACGTAGTGCAATTTTGTATGTTCTCGCATATTTTATGCATAATTTCCCCTAATATAGGCATCGTTTTACACTTTTTTTGATTGGCGGACCCCATCAAAAATTCAGAGCAGTACGAGTTTCAAATAGCTGCGTTTCGGTTGGCGTATTGTTTTAGGAAGTGGGAATTGGGTAGGTTCTCATTAAAATGTGAACCAAACAGCATTTCTCCCCCATCCTCTTTTCAGTGGCACTAGTAATATATATTGATTTGCACAATCATGCTCTTTTGCCTAAAGACTCCTGTCCTCCTAGGTTTTTCCTGACTCGGGTGAATCATGTGTCATCAAAGCACACCAGCCAGATGGAGGTAATCACATTTTTGGAGTAAAGGTAAAGGGACCCCTGACCATTAGGTCCAGTCGTGGACGACCCTGGGGTTGCGACGCTCATCTCGCTTTATTGGTGAAGGGAGCCAGTGTACAGCTTCCGGGTCATGTGGCCAGCATGACTAAACCGCTTCTGGTGAACCAGAGCAGCGCACAGAAATGCCGTTTACCTTCCCGCCGGAGTGGTACCTATCTATCTACTTGCACTTTGACATGCTTTCGAACTACTAGGTTGGCAGGAGCAGGGACCGAGCAATGGGAGCTCACCCTATCACAGGGATTCAAACTGCCTACCTTTTGATTGGCAAGCCCTAGGCTCTGTGGTTTAACCCACAGCGCCACCAGCGTCCCATTTTGGGAGTAGGAAGTGCCTTACTCACCTAGCCTTGCTCATCCAGGTGTGTGTTGGATAACACACCTTGAAACCCATTGATTGGCATGCATAAAGGTCAACCCAGTGATCTGACTTGGCACAGGCTGCTTCTACTAATTTTAATATAAGTTGGAACTTGAGAACAGTCCTTATAATGGATGTGTTTTGGTTTTGTTTCTTAGGAGAGGTAGATAGCCTCTCCTAAGAAACAAAATTTATGGGCTATGGGGATCGGGGGGGGGGGAGGGACTGCAGCTGATACAGGCAAAGACACAAGGAGCTATTTTGATTTCTTGCCCTGCCTTTAGTTAATAATAATAATAATTTGGTTTCCCCAGCCACTCCGGCTGGCTCCCAACAGAATATTAATAATAATAAAAGAGCGACAAAACATCAAACATTAAAAACTTCCCACAACAGGGCTGCCTTCAGATGTTTTCTAAAAGTCAGATAGTTGTTTATTTCCTTGACATCTAAATGGAGGGTGTTCCACAGGGCGGGCGCCACTACCAAGAAGGCCATCTGCCTGGTTCCCTGCAACCTCACTTCTTGCAGTGAGGGAACCACCAGGAGGCCCTCGGAGCTGGACCTCAGTGTCCGGGCAGAATGATGGAGGCGGAGACCCTCCTTCAGGTATACTGGGCCAAGGCAGTTTAGGGCTTTAAAGGTCAGCACCAACACTTTGAATTGTGCTCGGAAACATACTGGGAGCCAATGCAGGTCTTTCAAGACCGGTGTTATGTGGTCTTGGCGGCCACTCCCAATCACCAGTCTAGATGCCGCATTCTGGATTAGTTGTAGTTTCCGGGTCACCTTCAAAGGTAGCCCCACGTTGAGCATGTTGCAGTTAAATCTCATGATGTGTTGTTGTTTTTTATGGGATACAGCTATGAACTTAGAAAATGCTGTGCAGTATTCCAAATAAGGCACTGTCAGGGTCTCAAGGGAGCTGTGTGAGGAAGATGGCTGCATTTGTAGTCCCAAGAATGAGACTTGCAGAAGGTTGTGTTGTGGGTTTCAAGGGCACCAAATCCTAGCTTCTCTCGGGTGCCAAGGCCGAACCCTGGTGCGCAGATGGAGCGGTGTCTTTCCAAAACAAAGCGGCTTGCTGCTTTTCTGAACCCAAAGCCCCCACGATGAGAGGAGAGAGAGAGAGGCACTGGAGGAAGCCACACCTTACCTCATCTCTGCTCTTTCCTCCATGCCCGTTGCCAAGCTGCAGTCTGGAAAGGGGAAAAAAAGAGAGAGAGGAGAGGGCAAGGATGGGGAGGGAGCTGCGGGCCAGCCGGCGCCAGGCAGCTTCTGTGTTTCTCTGTGTTTGTGCACTGTCTCTGGCCGCTGGTTCACAGAACAGCCAGCGCTTGTCATTCAGGGAGCAGCTGCCGCCCGGAGCTGGGAAGGAAACCTTCCCTTTTTTTTCTGTCCCTCCACACTGTTCTGTATCTCCGAGAAATGAGCAGGAGAAGGGCTCCTTTAGACTGGAACAGGGCTTTTAAAGACTTGATCTTCAGCCAGTTTCTGGAGAAACGGACAATTGCATTTACAGATTATTGTATATTGCTTGTATACACTTGTTGCAAGGGCCGACTTTATCCTTTCTCTCGCCCAAGGCAAAAATGGCCAGGAGTTTGGCGACACACTCAGAAGAATTCTGTGTGTGCAGCTGCAACCCGTTTGGGTCTTTGTAGCTGCAAATTTCAGAGGGTGACAGACCTGGGTCCTGCCAATTTGTCAGCAAGAAGGCCAACAGAGAGAGTAGAGTCTCTTAACAGGCCAATGAGAGAACCCCAACCATCCATTTATGATAGGGCCAGGGAGCTCGGGCTGGCCCTAGCGTTTGGCAGAGTGAGGCAGCTACCTCAGGTGCTGGCAGGGGCGTAGCAAGCTAAATTGGTACCCGAGGGCAAAAAAAATTTTGTCACCCCCCCCAAAGAGGCATAGGAAGATCCGATGGTACCCAGTGCGGGAAATTTCTTGTCACACACACACACACCCCTCACTGATTCCCCCCCTGCAAAAATGGTTTTACGTTATTTCATATTTTCTTACAAAGGAATAATAACAAGTAATAATAACAAAAAACTTTTATTTATATCCCGCCCTCCCCGGCCAAAGTCGGGCTCAGGGTGGCTAACATCAGATACATTAACATTGGTATAAAATCAAACAATAATTAAATTACCTCCTAAAAGCATCTCAAAATCAAATTAAAGTCTAATTTGATGGCTTTCCACAGGGTTAGGGTTGGGTACAGTAAGTGGTCCACTGAACTGAAATTTCAGCCTTCACGGCATAGGAAAACAGCCAAATAAACAGCTATTTTGGTGGAGGAGGGTCAAGATATTAACCTATATGCATGGAATTTCATCTATAGCTATATAATCCCTAGTATAGTAAGATAAGACCTTCGGAGAAGGCATTTTCAAACAAAGTTTTTTTATGAACTGCCCTAGTAGGGCAGTAATTGTTCCTTGATAATTTGTCACCCCCTCCATTATGGAAACTGGGGCGGACCGCCCCCTATGCCCACTTGCTACACCAATGGGTGCTGTGTGCTGTAGGATGATACCCCAAAGTTAGCCCTGGTACCCCTAAGTTAGCCCTAAGCTAAATTTGGAGGAAGATTCATGTTCAGTCCACTTGGCTTCTGCAAGTGAGTGAGCACCTTCTTGCCTTTCATGTCAGGCAGAAGAATGTCTCGGCAGGGGGCACCACTTGAGCTCACCTGGCCTGTTATGATTAAGAAGATTCCTTGCCAATTTGAGTTTGCTGGTTTCCCATAGTTTCCCCATTTGGTTAGTGTGGGTTGTGGACATAACCAGACACCCCTTTTCGCATGTCCCAGGTTCAGTATCCATCGCACCATTGATTTCACCTTTCACAAAACGTCTGAAGAACTACTGCAAGAAGGGATGAGAAGGAAGGGCAAAGGGGAATCCATGCTTCAGCCACTAAACTAGCCTGCCTCCTCAGGTATGGTGGAGGACTCTGGCCCACCTTGAGTGTTAAAGTAGGATTCAATGACATTCCACCTCCCTCTGGCATCAGACAGGCAGCAAAATGTATCCAGGCAAGGCAATGAATGATCCCAATGCTAATCTTAATGGATTGCTCCACTACCGATTTCAGTCCAGATGCTAATTTAAAACAATGAAACTATATTTGAACTATAATCAATCTTCCCAAAATTTATGCCATCTTATCCAAAAGCCTCTTTTAAAAATCCCACCTGTATGGTGGAGATTCCACACTGAAAAGGGAAAACCACTCTGTAAACCAGACTTCCTCAGTCTGATGCTCCACCCACCCCAGATTCTGTTGACTACAAATCCCATCATCCATGACCATTGGCCATGCTGGCTGGGGCTGATAGGAGTTGTAGTCCAAAACATTTGGAGGGCACGATGTTGGGGGAGGCAGTTGAACATGCTTAAGGTAGGGTTGCCATACATCTGGGATCAGCAAAATGTCCAGGAATCCCGGGTGTATGGCAACTAATCTGGATTGGCAACCCTAGCTTAAGGATATGATCTGATTTGTGTCCTGGCATTACAAATAGGCATCGTGGGAACAAAGGAATCTGCCTTATACAACTTTGGACAAGTGATCCATCGAGCTCAGCATTTTCTACACTGAATGCTGAGCTAGATGGATCAGTGGTCTGAGATGGTATACAAACTCTCCAGGATTTTGGATAGGGGTTTCTCCCAACCTACTTTGAGATTCTGGGGGCTGAATGTGGGGCATCTGGCACACAACCTACCACTGAACTATAACCCCCCTTCCTCAAAGCAGTGCTGATTCCAGTTTCAAATAAGACCTGCATGAAATTCTTTGCTGACGCCGCCTTCCCCTTCTGTAGGTGCTCTCGAGGCCTAGCTGAATCACTTTTAAGTGTTAGTATTGAATGATCAACAAATGAGCTCTTACTTTTTGAAAGGTCAATGGTTCCAAGAACGAGGGCTCTAAATAGCCGGGATGGAGATAAAACGAGGCGCTGTGTCACGAGTGCACTTAGGCCAAGAGAGAAGATGGGAAAAGAGAGAGATGAGAACACTAAGTTCAAAGTCACTGATTATCCGAACAAGGTATGACTAATATATGGTGGCCAGTCAGTAACTCAGTACATCTCTGTCAGGGAACCGCCCTCGGCAGGGTGGGAGGTCTTGTCGATGTACTGAGAGCCCAGGCACCTCCTCAGTAGTGAGACCTCCTCAAGTGGAAAGAGTGGCATCTCCTCCAGTGGGGAGGGGCGGGCCTTCTCGTACTCCTTTCCCAATTTTGAACCAATCAGTTGTTCCATATCCACTTCTAACTGTAGCTTCTTGTCCCACATAGAGATTTCTCAGGAGACAAATGAGGTGATCCAGCACTCCCATTTCTTTAAGAACTTGCCATAGTTTGCTGTGGCCGACACAGTCAAATGTACTTGCAGTTATATTATATATTATATATTATTTTTATTTATTTATTATTACTATTATTTAGTAGTACCTGACATTTTCAGAAGGTAAAATTAAAAAAAAAAACCTTTGGCTTTCTGAAAGCAGCTAATGTGCTTCTTCATCAGACGTAAACTTACCAAGTTAAGTGTTTTCCAGTCACAACGATAATAGCAGATTTTAATTCCTCGCACCGAAGAACAGATTTTAAAAAACCCCTCACTGAAAAGAAAAATGCAAAAATTGAGTTTGGCCCCTTAAAATGGCACACCCACCTCAAGTACTTTGGTTAGTAAGTGGTGAATAAATATCTCACATAACACAGCACAATCAGGCTGTGTACACTAGACCTATAGGGCACATTCAAAGCACATTTTCCCCCCTCAAAGAATTCTGGGCACTGTAGTTTACTCCTCACAAAGATACAATCCCCAGCAAACTTTAACAAACTGCAGTGTCCAGAATTGTCTGAGGGAAAGAATGAGCTTTGCAGATACAGGGAGTATGCAGTCTTACTAGGGCTGCCATATGTCTGGATTTTCCCAGACAGTACCAGGATCTTGGGCAAGTCAATAAAAAAAATGTGGTTTTTTTTGGTGCTTTTGGGGTGTCCTTTTTTTACTTTTTGAAATATGGCAACCCTACCTAGAACAGAGGAGAAGAAGAAGAAGAAGAAGAAGAAGAAGAAGAAGAGGAGGAGGAGGAGGAGTTTGGACTTGATATCCCGCCTTTCACTCCCCTTTAAGGAGTCTCAAAGCGGCTAACATTCTCCTTTCCCTTCCTCCCCCACAACAAACACTCTGTGAGGTGAGTGGGGCTGAGAGACTTCAAAGAAGTGTGACTAGCCCAAGGTCACCCAGCAGCTGCATGTGGAGGAGCGGAGACGTGAACCCGGTTCCCCAGATTACAAGTCTACTGCTCTTATCCACTACACCACACTGGCTCTCAAGGTCAAGGTCGTGTCCTCCACATGTCACCGAATTACAGCTTATAACATCCTTGACCTTTGGCCATGTGGCTGAGACTGATGGGAGTTGGACTCAGGCAACATCTAGAAAGCCACAAATCCCCCACATGAACATTCCTTCCAAGCCCGAAATAGTGTGATCAGTCCAGACCCTGGGCTCCTGTAAACCTAGCCACCTAAGTCTCCCCAATGGAGATGTTAACGGGTGAAAACGTCACCCAAACAGTGATTTACAACGTGAGTACATCCTGACCATTTCACTGTTCAACAGGAAGTTAGCTGGAACACAGGTCTACCTTTATTACCTGCAAGGATCTTTTCTACACCGAAGAGTCAGAGTCCATTTTTTTCATGTGCCACTTGTGGCAAATCCTTAATTGCTTGGGTGCCAGACTCCTTCACAACCCTCGCCTTGCCGCAGGTTGCTTGGCCAATTAATTCCTCCCCAGTTGCCTGGTAACCTAGGAGACAAGAAAGTCACATTTCTAGGTAAGGAGGCTGCTAAAAGAGTTCTTTCTCTTTCTCTCCTACACTGAGAAAGCATCTTGGTATAACTCCACACTGAAACTAAGGTTTTGGGAGCTGGTTACTTTAATAGAACCGGGAGTGAGAATGCTAATTTTGTAGCAGTTTGCCTGTGGTTCTTTTTATCTGGCCTGGGAAGAAAGCCTACTGATTTCACAGGGACCAAAAGTCTTCATATCCTTCTATGTCAACATGAAGTTGATCAGGGGCAGAGCCTGTAATTATCTTATACAAAGTTGGACGATTGGCCAATCTAGCTCATTGTCTGTTGTTGCCTTCAACTAGCGGTGTGTCATGGATTGGTTCGATGCTGAGGAATGGCGGGGAGAACTAGCTGGGGAACACCCAAGGGAGAAGGCTCAGAGCCCAGGGATTCATGGTGGGACGACAATGAGTGGTCAGAGGGAGAAGACTGGGAGGAGGAGGTGTCCGAAGCTGAAGTTGGTAACAGGGCTTAGTGAGCTGGGAGAGTCGGTGGCAGAGAGCAGTCCAGAATCAGGGACAGAAGCTGGAGAGGAGGCAGGCCAAGAGGCAGAGATGAGTCTGACTGGTGCAGAGTCACAGGTGTCTCTCCTTCCTATGGTGACAAGCTTGATCTCTCAGGGAACCCCGTGCCCCAGCAATTTTGTTTGCAAAAAAAAAAAAAATAGACTGCTAAATGGGTACGTCTCTGCTATGTAAAGCAGAAGGCCAAGTACAGGTGACTTGTTGCTATAGGAGATAATGATGGGAGTTGCCCCAGGAAGGAGGGCATTTCTTTCTTCATCCCCTACCCTGTCTAGAAGCGATGCTCCAATTGTCCGCGTGCAAAAAAGAACAATACAATGGCAGTTTGATATGAAAGCAGCTCCATGGTGGGAGTTCTTAAGAGTTTACCATCCCTGGTTGCATAAGAAGACGTGTTGCTGTCTGAAGTGGAATGGGAAGGAGGCCATTAGAGCCTCTCCCAGTGACCTGTGAGGACATAATGTCCCCTTTAATCTCCTCTTTGCCGCTTTGAAGAGTTTTCAGTTCGCACAGATCAATGGCCCAGCTGGAGAGTTTACTCAGCTGTTGCTGAGGTAATGCCTCATGTCTGGGTTCCCTACAATGCTTTTGAAATGTTAGAAAAAGTCACTGCTTATTGCAGAGAGACATGCAGGTCCCAGGAGCTTGATGGCGGGGGCTTATTATCCAATGCGAATAACCCTACAAATGCCGGGGCATGATTTGAAAGGCTTTCGCCAGAGTTCAGAACCGTTTCTGGAGAAAAAACGCCAGTGTTGCCTCGCTAAGTCTTTATTAGATCAAAATTCCTAGCAATTGAGCATGAAATTCATACTTGACTCCAAGTATATTTCAAACAACAACAATAATTCTATAGCCTAGGCATCTGTACGTTAGGCGGGTCTGGTCTTCTCAAGTAAGGGAGATGTTTTTGAAAAAAATAGGTCTCAGACTGTGTGCATGTTCTCATTTCCTGTACGTATGACATTAGCACAATCCATATCTATCCTGACACTTCTTCGGAAATACTGCGTTTTGATGCATTTCCCCCCAAAACCAGCTGGTAATGTGAATACACCATGGGCTGAGTTTCAGGAAGGCTTTTGTTATTACACCTAGAGGAGATATAGGTATATATATATATATTGCTGTCTAGTGATGAAAAGCTGCATTACATTGTGTGTCTCCTTATTCCTGCTGGCGGACAGGAAGCTAAATTTGCAGCTCTGCTCTGAATGTTTCTTTTGTTTTCATTATGGCATGTAGCTAAATAATTGCAACTGCTATGGGTAGGTCCAGTATTCGGCATTGTATGTTATGTGTATGTATTCTCCCCTCCAATAATCTGTATTGCTTTTCATGTAAATACAAGAACAACACATGACTACAGTAACTTGTCCAGTGGTACAGGTGCTTTCTAATTAAGTTTCATATGAAGTACACAGCACACAAGCAATGCATCTATTTTTGTTGTTCAGTCGTTCAGTCGTGTCCGACTCTTTGTGCCCCCATGGACCAGAGCACGCCAGGCACCCCTATCATCCACTGCCTCCCGCAGTTTGGCCAAACTCATGCCAGTCACTTCGAGAACACTGTCCAACCATCTCGTCCTCTGTCGTCCCCTTCTCCTTGTGCCCTCCATCTTTCCCAACATCAGGGTCTTTTCCAGGGAGACTTCTCTTCTCATGAGGTGGCCAAAGTACTGGAACCTCAACTTCAGGATCTGTCCTTCCAGTGAGCACTCATCTATTTATGTATTACCAATTCAAATACAGTATCTCCTGTCTCATTTACAAAGGAAAAGAAAGGAAGCAAAGTTTCACAAAAAGTGTCTATCCTTGAAGTGCCTTTTATTACCTTTCTGTGGTGAGTAAGGCATTTGAAAGAGCCACAATCCAAATATTATTTAACCAGATTTCAATGGGGATAACCATTTTGCTTGATTCCAGTGATGAATGCTGCTCACACTGCTATGTTATTGTTATGGATTCCTCCTACTGGTGTCTTTATGGTGCTTCTGGTATATTTTATTTGTTTTAATTATATGTTGGAAGTTGGAACTGACCCTAGAAGGCACCCTAAAATATTTTTAACAATGATTGTAACAGCAGCAGCAGCAGCAGCGACTTCGGGGAGCATGATTTTCAGACGTCAGCAGCGACGGTAACATACAAAAAAATGTGTTATATTAGGAGAAGTCACTTGCAAAAATGTGTGCATACGTCAAAATGGCATACATGATTGTGTTTATTAGGAAACGTTTGCACCAAAATGCTGAAGAATTTGCGAAGTTTCGTTTAAAAAAAGAACAAAAAAACAAATTGCAAATTGCTGCAGAAATGTGTAGAATGAGAGAAAAAATGAGAAACTGGGAGAACAGAGACTGACAGATCTCTAAAGGGAATAGAGAAGGGAGAGGCATACTGTTGCAGCTGTAAACTTTATAGGCAGAACTGTAGAGAAAATGAAGACTCCCTGCAGGCCATCTGGTTGTTTAAAACACTGAAATAGTTTATGGCGTATGCAGCAGATATTGCTGAGCAACAGTGGGGACTCAAGCAGTCAAAAATGCTCCCCCACCCCTCCAGAAATAGGTTATTTTTGAGCATCCCATCCCCTGCAGAGCATTCCTATGCCTTCAGATCTTCCATTGTGGCAGGGGCTTCTCCTGCCCAGCCTCTTCCCGGGCTCTGCTGCTTGCCGTGCGGCATATCCGTAGCCGCAGTCAGTTGCACCAGGTCGGGGAAGAACAGGGGCCGGGTGGGAACAGGCAGGAAAACTGTAGCTGCCTTGCTTCCTGCCGTATTTGGGAGGTTTTAAAAGGCATAGGAATGCTCTTTGGCTTCCAAACTAGCAATCGAGAGCCAGTGTGGTGTAGTGGTTAAGAGCGGTAGACTCGTAATCTGGGGAACCGGGTTCGCGTCTCCACTCCTCCACATGCAGCTGCTGGGTGACCTTGGGCTAGTCACACTTCTCTGAACTCTCTCAGCCCCACTCACCTCACAGAGTGTTTGTTGTGGGGGAGGAAGGGAAAGGAGAATGTTAGCTGCTTTGAGACTCCTTCGGGTAGTGAAAAGCGGGATATCAAATCCAAAACTCTCTTCTCTTCATCCTGCACGTACAGCTTTTTGGGGGTGTTTCCCACTGCGGACATTTTAGCAGCACTCAATCATTGCTGTGCTGAGAGCATTGGTAGAAGCTTGGGGAAGAGCCTCAGTCAAGGATCCCTAAGCACGTTTTCCAGTGCCTGTTGATCCCAAGCATGACTGGAGGAGAGTCCTGTGGGATGTAACCTAAGCAGTCAAGTACAACACTTCCTGTTTGCCCAGAGTGGACACACAGGGGGATGTTACTCAAGCCAGGAGGCCTTCCTGTCACACCTGTCTGGAGCATCTTCCCCCTGCCTGTGACCAGGTAGATGGGCGTGACCCTCTGAAACCCTGTAAAAGGGCTAGTAACACAGCCATCTTCCTCTTGACGCCATACTCTCTTTGACTGTTTAGGGAAACTTTTAATATTTGATGAATTATTGTATTTTAATATTTTGCTGGAAGCCGCCCAGAGTGGCTGGGGAAACCCAGTCAGATGGGCGGGGTATAAATAAATTTTATTATTATTATTATTATTATTATTATTATTATTATTATTATTACTCTTTGACTCTCTTCTGGTATTGATGTATTTTGCGGCTGTTCATATGTATATGAACTCAAATCATTTTCTGTAACTACAAGAGAGCCAGTGTGGTGTAGTGGTTAAGAGCACCGCTCCTCCACATGCAGCTGCTGCGTGACCTTGGGCTAGTCACAATTCTTTGAAGTCTATCAGCCCCACTCACTTCACAGAGTGTTTGTTGTGATGGAGGAAGGGAAAGGAGAATGTTAGCCGCTTTGAGACTCCTTCGGGTAGTGATAAAGCGGGGTATCAAATCCAAACTCTTCTTCTTCTACAAGCTAAAGCCTGCCTTCAGGGAACCTACTGTGAACTGAATGTAAGTAAATTTATTATCATTACTTTTAAAAGAAGACTGTTGTGTCTTTATTCTTTTTAGAGGGATAAAAAGGGGAATTTACCAGGAACAAACCCAATCTGGATAAGCCAGATTGGATTGCTTAAGTAAAGAGATTCAAATGAATCTACCAACCAGCTTCCTGCAATATACTGGGGAATGTACTCTGCTACTGACTTACTAGCATGAGTGAGGAAGGATAATATTTAATCAATATATTGCCTCCTACTATCCACAACATTCCCACAAGTCCAGTGTGGAGAATCCCTGTACACCTCTGCGGAAATTTTATCTGCATAACTATTAAAGGTGCCACAGCCCTGCCCTCATCTAGCCACTAGAGCCCTGTGCCAGGCAGCCACCCACCTGTGGTTCCTGAAGGGGATGGTCTTCGGTTGTGACATCACTATGCCAACATTTCTTCCTAAGCACTTACTGGAGGGAGCTAAAGGGTTGCTTTACGGGTCACATTTTTGTCAGCCCGAAACAGGATGCTGCCAAATACAGAGTTAGGCCATTCGTCCATTTTGCTCAGCATGACCCAGATGGGCAGTGGCTCTCTTAGATTTCGGAGGCATTCACTCTATGTGGGGCTACCTTTGAAGGTGACCCGGAAACTACAACTAATCCAGAATGCAGCAGCTAGACTGGTGACTGGGAATGGCCTCCAAGACCACATAACACTAGTCCTGAAAGACCCGCATTGGCTCCCAATACGTTTCCAAGTACAATTCAAAGTGTTGCTGGCAGGCCTAAATGGTCTCGGCCCAGTATAGCTGAAGGAGCATCTACACCCCCATCGTTCAGGCCAGACACTGAGGTCCAGCTCCGAGGGCCTTCTGGCGGTTCCCTCACTGCAAGAAGTGAGGTTACAGGGAACCAGGCAAAGGGCCTTCTCGGTAGTGGCGCCCGTCCTGTGGAACGCCCTCCCTTTAGATGTCAAGGAAATAAACAACTGACTTTTAGAAAATGTCTGAAGGCAGCCCTGTTTAGGGAAGTTTTTAATGTTTGATGTTTTGTCGCTCTATTATTATTATTATTATTATTATTATTATTATTATTATTATTATCATTATTAAGGACTGTCAACGTGGATTGCATATGGGAGACATTGGTACCTCGGGTTAAGAACTTAATTCGTTCCAGAGGTCCGTTCTTAACCTGAAACTGTTCTTAACCTGAAGCACCACTTTAGCTAATGGGGCCTCCCGCTGCCACTGCGCCGCCAGAGCACAATTTCTGTTCTTATCCTGAAACAAAGTACTTAACCTGAAGCGTTATTTCTGGGTTAGCGGAGTATGCAACCTGAAGCGTATGTAACCTGAAGCGTATGTAATCTGAGATACCACTGTATGTAGGTAGGAATGACAGAGTTCCTTATGGTGAAGACAAACCCTACGCATATATAACTTGCATGCATCTAAGCTTTTATGCTAGTTGCACATAGGTGGTGAGGGGGCAGACATGAGTGGCCACGGTCCTGTTCCCCCTCTAGGCACATTTGCTACACAAGCATATAGCATGTATAGCCTTAACAAGCTTTTTTAAAAAGAGAGAAATCCATAGAGGGGGAGGCATCAGTCCTGATAACCCCATGTACAGAGATACTATGCTTCTTTGTGGCCCAGAGGTAGCTCAGTTGGTTAGAGTGTGGCGCTGTTAATGCCAAGGTCATCAGTTCGATCCCTATGTGGGCCAGCTGCGTATTCCTTCATTGCAGGAGATTGGAATACACAGTCCTCTGGGCCCCTTCCAACTCTACAATTCTACGATTCCATATTAGATGCTAGTCCCAGATAGAAGAAGGCTTTCGTCGAGATCCATGCATTGCACTAGGTTGAACTAGATGACCCGCAAGGCCCTTTCCAACTCTATGATTCTATGATTCCGTGATATATTAACGCTGTTGCCTTTAAGGCCTGGTCCCTAAGTTTCTCCAAAGAATGTGGCTTGCCACTGTTGGAAACAGAATACCGGGCTTTACGGACCTTTGAGTTGGATGCAGTGTCTTTCAGGGCTTATCTCATAGGATCATAAGGCATTGCTAAAAGTGTGAAATGCAAGGTATATAGCATTAGGGGTACCATGAACAGAAATCTGTATACAGATTTTAAATCAGATCTGCAACCCTGACCTTGAGAACAAACCCATTCCAGGAAACTGTTACAGCAAAAAGTGAAGGTTGCCATAACAGTGTCCTTCCTGACTGGGCTGAGCAATGGAACATAACTTACATTCTTATGGACTTTGTCTCCTCTGTCAATGTTTCCGACAGAAATAACAATGACTTCTGCTCATCACAGGATGACAACGCGCAGCACGTCCAATTTTTTTTTTTACTACTACTACGATCTGCTTGCCGTTCTCGCCAAGAAGCCACAATTTAAAGGTATCGGACAGGAACCCTAAACACCCCACCACCCAACGCTTGCAAATAGTCAAAATGTCGGAAGCAAAGCAACACAACTGCTGACATTAATTGCTCATTATTCAATAGTGGCGTCCTTAGTCGCTCTCGATATTCAGGAACCCTCCCCCAGCAAACGAGCAGATAATCCAGATAATTTTGAGCTGAGGGGGCGTGGAGGGAAATAACCTAACTGCAACGGCGGAGAGAAACCATAATAAAAGATTCATAGGATTTATATATATATATAAAAATATAGGACTCTCATTTTCAAGAGGCACCATAGCACGCTGCAGCTGTTGTTATGTAAAGGCGAGAGCGCGTTGCCTCAGACCGTTCGCCGGTGTCAGTTTGTGTTTGGCGTTACTGAAAATTACACCAGGCCAACCCCCGCACTTGGACCTCTTAGGCCTTCTGAATTTCTGCCGGAGACTGTGTGGCTTCATGAATGGGGGGCAACTAGTCCTCCTGCTGTTTCTCAAGGCAGCCGGCCTCTGGTGGGCTGAGAGGCCTTTTCTCCCCGGAGGGATGGCCCACATCCACCTCCCCTGCCTGAGAAATCCCTGAACCCCCCTCCTGTCCTTTCTCCGGGGCTTTGGGATCTGTTTTGGCTCCTGTGCAGCTATCTGCTTTTGATAAGCGTAGGTTGGAGTCTGGGGGCATCTCTGGGGGGACTGGCAAGCGGAGGCCGGCTGAGGTCATGCAGCTTTCCGCCGAGTCCCCTTTCTCTGCTTTTGGCTGTTCTAGCTGCTCCGGTCCCCCGGCGCCCAGCTGGGCTCTGGTCCCCTCAGGAACCGACTCCCCCTTCTCCGGTTTTATCTTCGTCCACACAAAAGCGCCGCGCTTCTGGAAAGGGAAACAAGGAAAGGGAAACAAGGTTGATGTTAAGCAGGGGGAACATCAGCGGTGAGGAGATGCAGCTGTGAGCTGAATTCATTTATTAGCTCAAGCGCTGGCGTGCCTCCCTCTTCTTGCTCTCTCTCTCTGTCTCTCTCAGGCCTCTCCTCTGGCCAATGGGGGCCGGGATGTAGCTGGGAGAGAACGGAACGGCTGAGCCATGAGCTCGCCTGGTTTGCAAAACAAGGAAAGGCGTCATGTGTGGGTGGGTGGGGGAAGGCAACAGGTGAAAACGAAAGAGACAAAACCTTGCCGATGCCACCCCCTTTCCTGCCCCCCAGTTCTGATTTTTTTAATTCGAAAATGGCTACGGTGCTCTTGCAAACTCGCATTTTCTTTTCCGCAGGGCAGTGCCTATCCCAGTCAAATTTTATTTCTTGCTACACGGGTTGCTATGGATACAATTGCAAACCACTGGCTGATGCTGGCCAAAGATTTATGAGCACTTGCCAAATGACTTTGGCCATTAAGGGTTGCATGAGAAGAATAAGATTAATTTGATTTTATATATATATATAAGCGGGTGGTGAATGACAACAAAAAGCCAACGTGGAAACAAACAAGGCTCTGTTTGGTTGCATCATGTCTCCGAGAACAAGATTCCCCATTTGGAAACCTGATTCAGTGGAAATCTCTCTCTGCTCCCACTTATCCAGTGTTGGTCCTGATTCATCCCATACCCATTTATTGGTTACCAACTCCGGGTTGGAAGTCCACTCAGTACAGAAGCACTTGACAAAGTCAACCAGACAAAAATAATTATAGTTACAGGTAGGTAGCCTTGTTGGTCTGCCATAGTCGAAACAAAATAAAAAATAAAAAAATTCCTTCCAGTAGCACCTTAAGAGACCAACTAAGTTTGTTCTTGGTATGAGCTTTTGTGTGCATGCACACTTTTCCAGATACCTATCTGAAGGCATACCTATCTGAAGAAGTGTGCATGCACACGAAAGCTCATACCAAGAACAAACTTAGTTGGTCTCTTAAGGTGCTACTGGAAGGAATTTTTTTATTTTTTATTTTGTTTTGAAAAATAATTGTGTTAAGACATGGATGGACATTTAAAAAGATACAGGTGAAGCTCGAAAAATTAGAATATCGTGGAAAAGTCCATTTATGCAAGCAATTGTTTTCATTAGCTACTGGAGTTTAATATATGAGATAGACTCATGACATGAAAAGCGAGATATGTCAAGCCTTTGCTTGTTATAATTGTGATGATTATGGCGCACAGTTAATTTGGGGTTCTCATCAGCTGTACGCCATAATCATCACAATTATAACAAACAAAGGCTTGACATATCTTGCTTTGCATGTCATGAGTCTATCTCATATATTAGTTTCACCTTTTAAGTTGAATTACTGAAAGAAATGAACCTTTCCACGATATTCTAATTTTTCGAGTTTCACCTGTATGTTTGGATGGGATAAATTAAAATTGTCTCTACTGGGTTGAGTTTCTGTGATAAAGCTGAATATATTGCCCAGAACGATGTTTTTGTTCCAAACAGTGCCTATTATATAGCTAATTACTTACCATTCAGACAATGGCAAAAAAAACCAAATAAAAATAAAATCAAGTTTTTATGGCAAGGGGGAAAAAACACCACGTGTTAAAGTATTACAAGTTGCAAAGGAAAGGGAAGGATTGGCATACCAACGTAAAATTGTATGTTGCAGCCTGTTGTTTAACGTGAATGAAGGAGTTGAGAAATGAGAGGTTCCTGGAAATAGGACATTTCTGGACGGAATGGGTATTTGTGGTACGACAAAATTAATGTGGACTTTAAAACCAGTATCTTTTGATAAAAGCAGAAGACAGCCTGTAATTCTTCACATATCTCCAAATTAAAGAAAGTTTGATACTGGGAGATACCAAGGAATAATCAAAATTACCAGAAACCGGGTGGCTTTTCAAATAGGCAATGTTTGCTCTGAAATCAAATAACGAAATTATGATTTCACTGGAATTGCGCCCCAATGAAGTTTTTGAAGATCAGCTGCTACTAGACTGAAGATATTGAAATTGAGCTGCCCTGGCTGCCTGTCAAAATGAACCGTGGGGCTTGGGGGTACGTGTGGATCCAGCCCTTTGGCAATCTCCAGCTCTGCAAACCCCTGCTTCAGAGAATCTCAGCAGAAGTTTAATTTCTTATCAGACTTCATGCCCTCCCTGGGGGTGTCTTACAACCATAATTGCAACAATGATATAGTTGGGACACCAGAGGAGCCTCAGTCCTAGGTTTACTGAGGGATAATAATTCTTATGCTTAGCAAACCATGTCTGGGTTTTTAAAATCATGGAACTGTAGAGTTGGAAGGGGCCATGAGAGTCATCTAGTCCAACCACCTGCAATGCAGGAATCAACAGGTAATACTAAGGTGCAACACAAACACACACGGCTCCAATATTATTATTATTATTATTATTATTATTATTATTATTATTATTATTATTATTCACTAATTATACCCCGTCCATCTGGCTGGGTTTTACTCTGATCAAGCAGTATATCAATTTCGTTAAACAAATTAATAATAATAATAATAATAATAATAATAATAATAATAATAATTCACTATTTATACCCCACACATCTGGCTGGGTTTCCCCAGCCACTCTAGGCGGTTCCCAACATTATACTAAAAACACAATAAAAGATCAAACATTAAAAACTTCTCTAAACAGGGCTGCCTTCAGATGTCTTCTAAAAGTCAGACAGTTCCTTATCTCCTGGACATCTGATGGGAGGGCGTTCCACAGGTCAGGTGCCACTACTGAGAAGGCCCTCTGTCTGGTTCCCTGTAACCTCACTTCTCGCAGCGAGGGAACCCCCAGGAGGCCCTCGGCACTGGATCTCAGTGTCCGGGTGGAACGATGGGGTTGGAGATGCTCCTTCAGGTATGCTGGGCCGAAGATGTTTAGGGCTTTAAAGGAACTACATCAGGACCACAGCATGTGGGGAGGGGAAAGTTTAACAACAGCAACAAAACTCCTCCTGCACTGAATTAAGTATTTGAGGTGGAGGGTGGTAGGAAGTCCTTGGTCCCTCACATCGCAGTGGTAGCAGCTGCCCACCTCTTGCCTTCTGCTACAACATCCCAGGGTCTTTTGTAAGGCAACCAAGTCGCAAGAAGGTTCCCGCCCCAATACTTCATTGCCCTGTCTTTCTAAGGCCCAAGGGCTGGAGCGACAGCAGGCATGCCGTTTGCAAATACCCAAAGCCGGCGACTTCAACGCACGCAATGACATTCCCTAGTCCCAGAACAATGTGCTGGAGGCCTTAGGGGGTGAACACATCCTTCTGGCTTCCTGCAGAATGTTCAGAGCACAGGATGCACATGGCCTTACCTTCCCTTGATAGGGGATGCAGGGCGTGGCTCTGGCATTGTAGTCGTATTTGAAAGTGATCTGCTCTTGGAAAATTCTCGGAAGGCTGCCCGGCAACGGAGGAGCTGCGAGTGGAACTGCGATAGAAAATGTACAGTATAGTCTTGCTTCCAGGTGGTTTGCATGGCTACAGCTGGCATTGCATGCCGGAGACAGGAACACAGGGATCTGCCTTATAGTGAGCCGGACCACTGGTTCATCCAGCTTAGTATTGTCTGCACGGAATGGCAGCATCTCAACAGGGTTTCAGAGGAGGGTTCTCTCCAAGCCCTACATAGAGTTGGCAGGGATTGAACCTCAGACCTTCTGTATGCAAAACAGATGCTCTACCCCTGAGCTATGCCACTTTCCTGATCTGTCCCGGGTGAATGATGATGATGATGATGATGATGATGTTATTACTTATACCCCACCCATCTGGCCAGGTTGCCCCAGCCACTCTGGGCGGCTTCCAGCAAATATAAAAACATAATAAAACGGCAAACGTTAAAAACTTCCCAATACAGGGCTGCCTTAAGATGCCTTCTAAAAGTCGTGTAGTCTTTATCTCCTTGACATCTGATGGGTGGGTGCCACTACCGAGAAGGCCCTCTTCCTGGGTCCCTGTAATTTCGCTTCTAGCAGTGACAGAACTGCCAGAAGGCCCTCGGAGCTGGGCTCTGAACAATCGGTTCAGCAGCGCTGATGAATTTTATTCAACAACAACATTTAAGAAATGGTAAGGTCGCATCTTACTGGATTCCTGCAATATTAGATAACTGCAACAGGAGATAACCTGTTAGATAACTTATTGAGGCGTCTGTTGTTCCACATTATACAACACCCTCACAACACTCATCTGAAGGCTCCCCGCATCACAGCATTTCTGGCTAGAAGCCTGAAAAAAAAAGTCTCCATCGTTCAGAACTGGTCCACAGACACAGTTTCTTTTGTGGCTCAGTAGGTCAAAGCGAGGCTGGATAAACAACTGTCAGGAGTGGCTTAAGAGCTGGACTAGCAAATCCGGCTACAATGCATTCACGTTCGGCTTGGTGACCCAGGATGTCCTTTTCAGCCCCTGCGAAGCTACACTAATGCCCAGGGAAAGGTTAGCTGTCGGTTGTTTCAAAGAATGTCAAAGCCAAATGCTGACCTACACATTCAAAGCATTGTCTCCAGCTCCTATGAGAAATCTGGCTTGCAGGAGCCACGGTGGACTTCTGCAGAATATTTCTTTGTGTGTGCATATAGCCTTTTAGGGACTAGTTTTGCCAAGCCCAGCATCTCTGCCGAGACACTGTCCCCTTGCCTTGAAGAGCACCAGCCCAAACCCAGACAAACAGCTGGCTCCATGTTGGCAGTCCAATAAACACGCTCACATATGGAAGCTATCCTCCCCGCGCCCTTGTAAACATGGAAGTGTGACTGGAGTTGTCTGGCTATGTGCTGCTTGCTATAGCTCAGCCATCCGTCATCGTTCGCAAACAAGCTGGATAGCTATTGTGGGGAGAAGTTGACTAAAGGCAGAACCGAAGGTCTCCTGGGAGGAGAAGCAGAAGGAAATACCGTGTTTATGTGAATCTAGTGCCCCATCAGATCTAATGCACATCTCAATTTTCAAGACTTTGAAAAGTATTTGCTGGAGAATGTATTGTAAGTGTGCCGTCAAATCTAATGTGCACTCTAATTTTTGCGATGTAATTTGGCCATAAAAAGGTGCACATTACATTCGAGTAAATACGGTACCTTACATCACTTTAAAAAAAAAAGGTTTGGCCAATGAATGGGAAACGAAGGCCACAAATAATGGCTGCTGCAGACTGAATCGCCAAAGTCAGCAGAGCTTGCTTAAATTAATACTGCCATAAAGACTCTGCTCCAAGATCTAAGGAGAAGGAAAGACCTGCAAGCTAACATTGCAGCCTGATTTGGGGGGGTATGAGGGGGACAGAAAGCCTCCAAACTGGAAGCTAGTGTTCTGCGTGTTTCATCAACTGAACTGAAAGGTGTCACTGCTTGTATGATCAGGAGAAGGTGATTTAAGTGGAGACTGAGAATGGAAGAGTCGAAGGCACTGGAATAGGATCGTTGTTGCCTAGAAATTCATTTCTACTGTCATCTCTCTGGCTGCAGGCTTCTGAAGCACCGTACACAGAGCTGATGATGGGACGTGTGTGCAGATTACGGGGAACAAAGCCAACACCAAAATTTGGTGCTCCCCCACACCTCTCGCCTTCCATTGCTCGCAATTGTTGCAGCACCCGGTGTGGGCGAAGCGGTCGCACTCCCCGGCAAATCTGCCTCTGCTGTGTTATACCACCATCACGAATCAGCTTGAAACCAGAATTCACAGGAGGTGGTTGAAGCTGAGAATTAGGAATCAATACATGTTATGTCAGCGAAATGTGCCCCAGAATTTGGAGCCATCACTCAGTGGCGGAGCACATGGTCAAAGGTTCAATAGCAGTTCAGTAACAGCCATGAGGGAGCCTGATTTTGTAAGCAAATGTACTACTGCAGGATGCAGCAATCTCCTTTTCCATCAAGCAGCACCTGACACCTGTTGGTTGTTTTCTGTTCCGACTATACCTGTGCATGCAACAGGTCATAAGTTTCGACCACATCACATGAGCCAAACTGATAGAGACCACCTCTCTGCAACTGAACCAAACCAGAACCTGCAGTCACCACCTGAGGACTTTCTTCCTGTGCCTGCTACAGAGGGCAGCAACACAAGAATGGGGCCTTTTCTGTGGTGGCTCCCCATTTGTGGAATGCTCTCCCCAGGGAGGCTCTCCTGGTGCCTTCACTAAATATCTTTAGGTGCCAGGCAAAAACATCTCTCTTCTCCCAGGCCTTTGGCTGGTCTTGACATTCTACGGCCTTTGAAACGTGTTCATGGGAAAGGGGTTATTGGCTCGCTTTTGTTTCATTGTGGATTTTTGCGATCTCATTTTGTATTTTTTTATATCGCGAACCACCCTGTCATCTTGGCACGAAGGGCGGCACACAGATTTAATAAAGAATAATGCTTTTGTAGAAGCAGAAGCTGAACCGCCTTCGTATTTTAACTGTCTAGTTTTGGTGGAAAGAGAGAAGGGGAAAATGTCTTACCTATTCCACGCGAAGGTTGCCGCGTATTGTCGAACTTAACGGGCCGAATCAATCTACAGGCTGGCTTCTGGAAATGACTTCTTTGAGTGCTCTGCTTGTCATAAGGTGGTTTAGGGCATGGCACGACAAAAGGTTCGCTGCTCGGCCACCAATGACCCTTTGCAGGGAACATAAATTAATTTGTCAATAACTAGCCTATAGAGTTGCCATTGTTTATACTTTTCAAGTTTATACATTTCATTAATTTTACAATCAATTTAACATTTCAAAATCTGACTTCCTTCCCCCTCTTTCTGTGGTTCCTTAAATGTATGGTTTTTTAAAAATATCTTCTGCATATCCAAATTCATTTAACTTGCTCCTTTCATTATCTACTGTAAATACTGTATATACTCTTGTGAATCTGCAGGTCATTACAATAATCCTGCTAATGTTTTTATCTGTTTACAATTTATCTGTAAATATTCAACAAACCATTTCCATTCTGTTATAAAATGTTTGCTATCTTGTAAGTTTTGCCATTTCTGCGTAAGTTTTTGTATCCGTTCTTACTTTACTGGGACTTCTGCTCCTTTCCACTTTTGTGCAAGCAGCATTCTTGCTGCTGTAGTAGCATACATAAATAAATTTCTATACAATTTGGGTAGTTCTGCCCCTATAATCCCCCAAATTCTTTCCCCCACCCACTTCTGACAAAACCTTCTTCAGACCAAGGGCCACTTTGCCTTGTAGGCAAGCTTCCAGGGGCCGCATAGCAATGGCAGGCAGTTCCAAAAACAAATGGATGTGCCAATTAACTTCCTGCAGTAGGCTACACAATTTGTGGTTCCTGCACACAAACACGCAAGCACAGCACTCCAGACTCCCTCCAGGAACGCAAAAGGCATTATGACAATTCCAGAACACATTCCATCCAGGCAAAAAACATTTGAGGGTACAGGGCAGGACCAATGAGGACTGTGGCCTGGGGAGAGTCCTGAGGGCCAGACAGAGAAACCGAGAGGGCTACATTTGGCCCCCAGGCCTGAGATTCCCCAGTCTGGGTTTAGCACTGTGGCGAAACTGGACCATGATCTCACTTTCACAAAGCCATCCTCACCTGATTTGCTTTTGTGCTGTCTGTGTCCATATACAATATTGGCTTATTTAAAAACTTGGTGTTGAGCTTGATGCATTTTGCGTGTATCGGCTGAGGGTTATTACGGCATTCCAGCTTATATTGATGTTCCTTTGGCATATGTTCCTCTTCGGTTTTAGCTAGCACCTTATACCTTTCTGGGAACTCGAGGTTAAGTACTCTGTAGGAATCTGGGCTGAAAACATATGAGAAAGCCCTGGAAATGACACTGATTTTAAACAAACACACACAGAAAAACCACTTCCAGAGGTTCAGCACTAAAGTGTGGATACCTCCCTCAAGTTAAAACAGCAGGCCCCTTTTTTTTCCTGAAGTGCAAGGATATTTGGTAAAAAGGCCTCTCCATCACAATATAATTGCAACAACAAATGCAATATGTATTTGAGTAATACAGGCGAGGTAAAAAGGAAGAAGAAGAAGAGTTTGGATTTGATATCCCGCTTTTCACTACCCAAAGGCGTCTCAAAGCGGCTAACATTCTCCTTTCCCTTCCTCCCCCACAACAAACACTCTGTGAGGTGAGTGAGGCTGAGAGACTTCAGAGAAGTGTGACTAGCCCAAGGTCACCCAGCAGCTGCATGTGGAGGAGCAGAGACGCGAACCCGGTTCCCCAGATAACGAGTCTACCGCTCTTAACCACTACACCACACTGGCTCTCAGGAAATGAAATAGAGTAGGTGGAAAATGTTTAACAGGAGTTCGGTTAAACATAGCATAGCTAGCAAGCAAGGAAAACGTTTCTTGGGATAAAGGGACCCCCTGACAGTTAGGTCCAGCCGCGGATGACTGGGGTTGCGGCGCTCATCTCGCTTTATAGGCTGAGGGAGCCGGCGTTTGTCCGCAGACAGCTTCCAGGTCATGTGGCCAGCATGACTAAGCCGCTTCTGGCGAACCAGAGCAGCGCACGGAAACGCCGTTTGCCTTCCCGCCGGAGCGGTACCTATTTATCTACTTGCACTTTGACATGCTTTCGAACTGCTAGGTTGGCAGGAGCAGGGACCGAACAATGGGAGCTCACCCCGTCGTGGGGATTCAAACCGCCGACCTTCTGATCGGCAAGCCCTAGGCTCTGTGGTTTAACCCACAGCGCCACCCACACCCCCTAACTGGTGTATATATTGGCATCCGGTATCAGCATTAAGGTGCCTTCTTAAAACTCACCCGTCCACTCAGGCTTTCCCCGAAGGGTGATCCAGCTATGTAGATCTCATAAATCTGATCTGCTGATTTGCGATGCATTTAACATTTGTTTCGCTGCTGTAAATTTATTGTTGATTTTGGTGTGTGCGATCAGAACCGAAGCCATACAGATGTGAACCGATGTGAAGTGCGTGTGGCAGGCAGGCAGGGGGAAGGAGCACTTTGCTGGGCTCCGAGACAGAAACGAGGACACACCCTTAGCTCCTACGCTCTTTCCTGCTCCGAGTCTGCCGTGCCTTGTCTGCGGCCTTGCAGCAACTGGGCGTCCGAAATACCTCGCCCTCGATAAGAGTCTGTTCAGGAAGGGCTCGTTCTAAAATTAAAGGGTGAGCCTGTCCCCACTCAGCATTCCACCTTGCCAGGCTTCACATTCCTGATCCTCACCCTTCCCCTCCAGCAGCAGCAGCCCTTCCTCCCAGATTTATCGGTAGCCTCTGAGCTCTGACGCCGGAGGCTCGACTCAGCATCTCCATCACCTTGCCTCTAATGGGTTTTTCCTCCGCACCCCTGATAGCGTCCTCAAATAATGGCCCATATCTGCTCCTAGTGCCTGCTTCTCAGCTGAAAAAACCCACTTCTTCCCTACTCCACTGCCCTATGGCCTGCATTTTATAGGCACTTAGTGATGTCATCTCCACAGGGCCCTGCTACGACGAGGCAGTTTTCAAGCACCATTCAAGGTCAATAAATTCTCAAGATATTGAACGTATTGCTAGATCTATCTATATATGCCATGTGCTTTGACGTGTGTGTGTGTGTTTGTGCACACAGGATTGTTTTCTACTTCAGGGTTTCTGGACTCTTATAAGTGGATAGAACAGACTTTAAGTCAAGGCTGGCCCAAGACATTTTGGCACCTGAGGTGGACCCCAGATTGGAGTCCCCTCTCCCTGCCAAGGAAGAAGGGGTGAGGGGAGATCTATATCACCAGTGTCAAAGCAAGGATTCTTCAACGTCAACTTCATTGGACTGGTCATGTTGTGCGGATGCCTGATTATCATCTTCCAAAGCAACTACTCTACTCTGAACTTAAAAATGGAAAGCGTAATGCTGGTGGTCAACAAAAGAGGTTCAAAGACTCTTTCAAGGCAAATCTAAAAAGATGTAGTATGAACACCGACAACTGGGAAACACTGTCCTGCGAGCGCTCCAATTGGAGAACAGCCTTCACCAAAGGTGTCATGGGTTTTGAAGATGCTCGAACTCAGGACAAAAGGGAGAAACATGCTAAGAGGAAGGCACGTCTGGCAAACCCTCACCGTGATCAACTCCCACCCAGAAACCTATATGTCCCCACTGTGGAAGGACATGTGGATCCAGAATTGGCCTCCACAGTCACTTATGGACTCACTTTTAAAACCCCGTTTATGGAAGACAATCTTACACGGCTACGAGTGATCACCAAAGAAGAAGAATACCAGGAAGATCTACACCAGGAACATCAGGACATTGGGATCTGCTGCCCTGGTGGATCCCTTGCCTCGTGGGTAGGCAGGTCCTGCTGCTGTGTGTGAGGACAGAGAGGGGCATTTGTCCATGCAGGAAAGAGGGAAGCCCCAGGGGCCTCCAGGTTTCATTTATCCCTTTGTTTTCAGGGGCCACAGGGCAATAAGCTTGTCCCAAGTCACAAAAGCAATGCCTTCAGCCTTTCTGCATGCAGCTCTAAGTCCCCTCTCCTTGAAGAGCCAAAAGCAGCTGCAGTTTCTTTTCCTTGCTCGTGTTACCTGTTCTCTTGGCCAGAGGGACAGAAGAACAGGTAGCGATGGCAAGAAGAGAATTATCCCTGACCCCTGACGCCAACCCAAGCATGTCTCTTTGGAAACATTAAGAGGAGGGACTCGCCGAGAGATGAAACAGGCAGCCTCTGCTTATGACAAGCAGTTCTGCTGCGCCTCTGCACCAGATGTGACTGGGTTATCCAATCACAGCTGATGCAGAGACATGCTCTGGAACGGCTCGCATTGTGGCTTTTTCACAGTTGCCTATCATGACACGCTGTTAGTTTGGGAACAGCTGCCTGGGTGGACAATGCCAAGGGTTAGGGAGCTGCATCATTTTTCATAGCTCTTGTAAGCGAAGAAAATTGGTCTCAAATAACCGAGTGCATCTGTTCTAGAAGCCTGGCGATCTTACGAACTAGAAGGGTTTGTTTTTATTTTATGTACTGGAAAAGCTTTGTGGACGGGTGGGAGGTATGTGTTTTGTTGGATTTTTTTGGTAAGAAAAATATAAATGGTTTTATGAAATCGGTATCACCTGATGGAGGTTTAATACGTTTTGTGAGTTTGGTTTTAGCATGGGTATACTTCGTTGCTGTTAAGTTGCTTTAGAAGTTTGCTTTTGGGGGGGGGGGAATAATGAGGGGTTTAAAAAAAGAAAAAGAAATTAACCATTTGCCACAAATGATCCTCAGAAGACTACTTGCACTGCTTTCACTTGTTGTGAAGATAAAACATGGTGTCTTTGATTTGAGACTGGTGTGAGAGCTGGGTGATAGGAATACAGGCAAAGCCTGTTACAGCAAGAGTAAGGTGTGTTTAGTGCTGTGGGCCTAACTCCCTCCCACTAGAAATCAGGCAGGCACAGTCCCTCATATATGTTTCAGGTTAAAATGGTTTTATTTCAATATTGAAATATGAATGCTGCTCCAGCAATCGCCGTCTTCTGATATTCTAACTTCTGTTTTAAGTTCTGTGAATTTTATGCTTTACTCTCTCTTTTAAGCCGCTTTGAGACAAATTGTGAAAAGCGGGGGGGGGGGGGATTCTTGAACAAAACAAAATTATTTCTGCAACCGCATTCCTGGCTCAGGAACATTGCCACCATGGAATACACTTGATTTTTTTTTTTTAACCTGATGCCCATCAAAAGCCGCGTCAGAAACTAGTACAGTGGTACCTTGGTTTACGAACTTAAACTGTTCCGGAAGTCCAGTCTTAAACCAAAGCCGTTCTTAAACCGAGGCGAGGTCTCCCTGAGGCCTTCCGCTGCCGGTGCCCTTCCACCGTTTGGCTTCCGTTCATAGACCGAGGTAAAGTTCACTAACCGGAACACTACTTCTGGTTTTGCAGAGTTCGTATACTGAATAGTTTGTAAACAGGGCTGTTCTTAAACCGAGGCACCACTGTACAGGTACGGTATGTTCTTAGAAGTCAGACTATTATGCATGAAAATATAATATTATTTTAAAAACAGCTTTAAAATTCTTTTTTTGCATTACAGTGATACCCCGGGTTACGTAAGTGATCCGTTCACGGTACGTAACGCGGGCGTGCGTATCACGAACGCACGGGGGGGGGAACCCTGGAAGAAGCGCGATTTGAGCGCTTCTGCGCATGCGCGAAGTGCACAGAACGCTTCTGCGCATCCAGGGGTCGCGCGTGCTCCGGAAACACTTCCGGGTTGCGGGCGTTTGCAACTCAAACGTCTGCAACACGGGAGGTACGTAACCTGGGGTTCCACTGAATTCATTAAGTCACAGTGACATACGGCCAAAGGAATACTTTGAATTATTAGTTGGAAGGAGAGATGGAGACTTGGAAAACAGAGCGACCACCTCCTTACAATCAAGCAAGACTTTGGAGCCTTTTAACAGGTAACAGGAAATCAGGTGATGCTCAGGATGTGATGCCTTTTTATGCCACTGCATGCAGGGAACAATGAAGCGGTACCCCTCGACTTACAATGGTGTCAGCCCCAACTAAAACCACTGTGACTTACTTCCGAGTAGACACTGTAAACCTACCTGTCCTAGAGCTCTTCAGGGCTGAGAAGCTCTGGCAGGTTTCACTTGTTGTTGTTTTTTAAGCAGCAAACTTTCAAAGATTATTTAAAAGCTTTAATTTTAGTGTATTTTTTTGAAAACAGCAAATTTTCAAAGCTCTTAAAACCGTGATCACCGCCCCTTTTGCGGAGATGATCACAGTCAGGGCCGGATTTAGGTTTGATGAGGCCCTAAGCTACTGAAGGTAATGGGGCCCTTTGCCAACAACAAATTGTTGCTGTTTTTTGTGTTGAATATATGCTATATATGGTAATTTATGGACCTAACAGGTATCTAAAGCCATTTCCACATAACAAAATATGTATTTTATCAAAGTAATTGCTGAACTGAACTACAATAAAAAAGAAGTATATTAATAGTGAATTTTTCAGGGGGGGGTTGGCAAGAGAGTGGAGCCCTAAGCTACAGCTTTATTAGCTTATAGGTAAAAAGGTAAAGGGACCCCTGACCATCAGGTCCAGTCGTGTCCGACTCTGGGGTTGCGGCGCTCATCTCGCTTTATAGGCCAAGGGAGCCGGCGTTTGTCTGCAGACAGCTTCCGGGTCATGTGGCCAGCATGACAAAGCCGCTTCTGGCGAACCAGAGCAGCGCACGGAAACGCCGTTTACCTTCCCGCTGGAGCGGTCCCTATTTATCTACTTGCACTTTTGATGTGCTTTCGAACTGCTAGGTGGGCAGGAGCTGGGACCGAGCAACGGGAGCTCACCCTGTGGCAGGGATTCGAACCGCCGACCTTCTGATCAGCAAGCCCTAGACTCTGTGGTTTAACCCACAGCGCCACCTGGGTCCCTTTATTAGCTTATACTGTACGTAAATCCAGCACTTCTTGGGAGAAAATCAATGACAAACCTAGACAGCATCTTAAAAAGCAGACATCACCTTGCCGACAAAGGTCCGTATAGTTAAAGCTATGGTTTTCCCAGTAGTGATGTATGGAAGTGAGAGCTGGACCATAAAGAAGGCTGATCGCCGAAGAATTGATGCTTTTGAATTATGGTGCTGGAGGAGACTCTTGAGAGTCCCATGGACTGCAAGAAGATCAAACCGATCCATTCTGAAGGAAATCAGCCCTGAGTGCTCACTGGAAGGACAGATCCTGAAGCTGAGGCTTCAATACTTTGGCCACCTCATGAGAAGAGAAGACTCCCTAGAAAAGACCCTGATGTTGGGAAAGATGGAGGGCAGAAGGGGAGAAGGGGACGACAGAGGACGAGGTGGTTGGACAGTGTTCTCGAAGCTACCAACTTGAGTCTGACCAAACTGCGGGAGGCAGTGGAAGACAGGAGTGCCTGGCGTGCTCTGGTCCTTGGGGTCACGAAGAATCGGACATGACTAAATGACTAAACAACCACAACAAATCTGGCACTGGTCTGCGACAGTACCCTTCATGCAGGGTTTCTCCAAATCAGCCCAGGCACCCTCCTGGCACAAGGGTGGGCTGAATATCGGGGGGCCTTTTAAAATCAACACCTCCTGACTCCGCGTGCTGGATGGAAGGGGTGTGTGCCTGCCTCTGCAAAGCCAACTCCCGCAGAGCCCCCTGACAAGGGATGCTGCAGCAACTTACATGAAGCGCGGCGGCCCCTTTTTCCGCCGCCCCATCTCCAGGATCTCGTACAACATGATGCTGGCCTGGCACCCAAGGGGGAGAGAAGGGGGAGAGGAGCGTGGGAGGGCGCGCAGCTTCAAACGCCGCGACAGGGAGCGGAGACTTCAGAGGCAGCGCCCGCGCTTTGATGCCGGATGGTTGCTAGGCGACTGCAGCCCGGAGAAAGGCGGGGACAGAACGCGGAGGGCGGAATGTAGGCGGTGCGCGCTCCCCTTGGCCAATCAGAATTGCCCCGCTGGCCGTCGGATAGTATGTACCTACCTGTTCATGCTTTAAAGCGGGGAGAGCCAGGGACAATCTCCTGCGCATTTACTCGGAAGTAAGTCCCGCACCTTGTGCATTGGGACTGGATCGCAGTTACTAAGTGTGACTAGGATGGAGATATTCAAGATAAGGGTTGCAATCCTGCCCCTGGGAGTAAGCCTCGTGGGATTATTCAATGGGGACTTGCTTTTGAGTAGCCCTATAGAGGGTTGTGTTGCAAACTGCATCTGACCTAGGCAGCCTGCACGCCATAGATTTAGATCACATTCCTCCCCCCCCCCCAATCCTGGGAAACATAGTTTCTTAAGGGTACTGGGAATTGTAGTGCCGTGAGGGGTAAACTGCCGTTCTTAGGATTCTTTGGTGGGTTCCACATGCCTGAAATGTGATGTGCCCGCCCAACCTTTTTATGCCCCTTGTTTAAAAACCTCAAAATTAAGATGTTTTAATTATTAAGGAGACATCTATTAATTAAGCACTTACTTTTGCTCCTCCCGTGTTCAGGCTGTAGCACAGAGGCGAGTGCCTCAGCTGGTGGGTTTTGGGTGCCATGCAGACTGGAAGCCGGAGAGGCAGACAGATCTGGCCCGCGGGGCATAAGCCATTGTGTTGCACAAGCCCCAGGGAACTTCACAATGGATTGTGCTTTGAGTTAATTAGTGGGGAAATCCATATTGGATAATATTTATTTCAGGCTGGATGCGCTGTACAGTAGTTTGTTAAATGTGTTAGGGAGTGTAGCTCTGTGAGGGATAAACTCCAGCTCCCAGGATTCATGGGGGGGGGGGTTTAAATGTATGGTGTTTGCGCCCAGATCTCTTGGGGGTGTCCCGGAACATGTCTCACCTCAGATCTATATAACTGGGTCAACCGAATCAAAATCGTGCGGCGCACAGTTTTCATTCTTTATTTAAAATGACGACTTATTGTTTTGTGGTGACAGAACAGCTGAGTCTAACGAAGAATCACACGAAAGCTCATACCAAGAACAAACTTAGTTGGTCTCTAAGGTGCTACTGGAAAGAAATTTTTATTTTGTTTTGAAGAATCCCTAATTTGCCTCTACAGAAATAACTTCATCAAAGCATTGTGGCATAGCACTAATAAATAAACATTAGCTTCCCTAGCACGGAAAGGTTGCCTTGCTCCTTTGTTCATCCGTAAACTCACTCCTCACGGCAGACAGATCCTGAAGCTGAGGCTCCAATACTTTGGCCACCTCATGAGAAGAGTCGAGTCCCTGGAAAAGACCCTGATGTGGGGAAAGATGGAGGGCACAAGGAGAAGGGGATGATAGAGGACGAGATGGTTGGACGGTGTTCTCGAGGCTACCATCATGAGTCTGACCAAACTGCGGGAGGCAGTAGAAGACAGGAGTGCCTGGCGTGCTCTGGTCCATGGGGTCACGAAGAGTCGGACACGACTAAACGACTAAACAACAACAGCCCTCTAGTTTTATATAATCACAGCATCTGGGAAGACATCCACTAGTGAGTTTGCCAGGACCAGCTTTCTGCTCTAAACAGATTTTTTCATGGATTTCTCACCCAGCCGGTTCCAACATCCATGTTCTCCAAGGGGTGGAACATCCCTGCAAAGTGGAAGCAACCAAGTGATGAGAGTCCATCTGCCTCTGTGCTCAGTCACAGCCATTTATTTTAGAGTTTCCACCAATTCACTTCCCCCTGCTTTTATTTTATGCAGGCTATCAGTCTGTGCTGCTTTGCTAGAAACAGATTGCCAGAAGACAAAACTTAGACCTGGTCCACAGCAATGTTCTGTTGGAGCAAGGTCTTCAGGTGACATGAATCCAATATCTCTATTGAGACCAGGTCTCCCCATAGTTTTTAGTTTGGTAATGAGATGTAACTCAGCAACTTCTCTTTCAAGTGTATTTCTAAAATTCTTTTGCAATAAGACAGCTACTTTAAGATCCTGTACAGAAGGTCCTGGGAGATTGAAGTGTTCTCCTATTGGTTTCTCTGTTTTATGATTCCTGATGTCAAATTTATGCCCATTTATCCTTTGGCGTAAAGTTTGTCCCATTATACATACTAAAGCTAATTTTGATCATCTATCCCTTTAACGCGGGTGGCGCTGTGGGTTAAACCACAGAGCCTAGGGCTTGCTGATCAGAAGGTCGGCGGTTTGAATCTCCGCGAAAGGGTGAGCTCCCATTGCTCGGTCCCAGCTCCTGCCCACCTAGCAGTTCAAAAGCACGTCAAAAGTGCAAGTAGATAAATACCTTCCAGCAGGAAGGTAAACGGCGTTTCCGTGTGCTGCTCTGGTTCGCCAGAAGCGGCTTAGTCATGCTGGCCACATGACCCAGAAGCTGTACGCCGGCTCCCTCGGCCAGTAATGCGAGATGAGTGCCGCAACCCCAGAGTCGGACACGACTGGACCCTAATGGTCAGGGGTCCCTTTACCTTTACCTTTATCCCTTAAAAAATCCCTTTCCCTTCCCTGTGGAACCAACTGCCATAACAGTCATCAACAGTTATAAGGTTGAAGCCACATCTGCTTCAGAGTATCTGACGAGGTGTGTATTACACACGAAAGCTCTTACCTTGAAACCTTATATTTAGTTGATCTTAAAGGTGCCACTGGAATTATTAAAAAAGGTTATTTTCATTTTCCATCTTGTTATTTATTATGACTATGACAGATCAACATGGCTACCCACCTGAATCTTTAAAAGTATGGTACTTGTACCCAGGGTTGCTTGCACCTGAGTTGCTAATGAATAGGCTCACCAGTGTCACCAGCGTGGTGTAGTGGTTAAGAGCGGTAGACTCGTAATCTGGGGAACGAACCGGGTTCGCGTCTCCCCTCCTCCACACGCAGCTGCTGGGTGACCTTGGGCTAGTCACACTTCTCTGAAGTCTCTCAGCCCCACTCACCTCACAGAGTGTTTGTTGTGGGGGAAGAAGGGAAAGGAGAATATTAGCCGCTTTGAGACTCCTTTGGGTAGTGATAAAGCGGGATATCAAATCCAAATCCAAACATTCAGGTGTGACCAAGAGCCAGCATGGAAGTAAACTGGTGGGGCAATGGTTTGCCTGCTACATTTCTATGGGGCACGGGCTACCGTTAAAGTCATCGGAGCAGACCTGGAAAATTGGCTGAAGGAATCCTAGTCAAGAAACTTAAGCACAGTGGAGCAAGTTATTGCGTGTTATAAACCCTACAAAGGGAACAGGAACGGGCTGACCACTTAAGCAGTCATACTATAAACTGCCTTATCATTACAGCTATATCTATATTTCCATGCTTTAAAAAATCCCTCCAAACAAGGAAGGCATTTCATTTTAATTTGCACATTTATTTTTCTGTGGAGGACCTCGCATTCAAAAGAAGGCTAGCATCTCGTCCAACAAGCTAAACCCCTTTTCCATCTTCAGTGTGTTCCTGTCCCTCTGCCCCCCAACCCACCCCCGGCTAGCCAGTCTCTGTTATGCATGCTTGGTTACAGGGATCCCCTGTGGCATTATGCTGTCAGAGAACATCTTCAACATATACCCAGTGGTGTGTGCTGGAGCGTAAATATATATAAAATCCACAGATAAACCCTTTCGTTGCAGAGGTGTGGCGGCTGCCATGGGTGTAGCCAGGATTTTTGTTGGGCGGAAGGGCAGGCCTTTTGTTAGGGAGGGACAGAACCTCAGTTTGCTATGTATTTTTATTGAATATTACTGATGGGGGCTACCCCTCCCTGCCTCCCCCGGCTATGCACCTGGGGGCTGTTAGTTACATATTATATTTACATATTATATTCCAGCAATACATAGTGTCATGGCCAGAAGGACGTTATAAAATAAATAACGACATTTTTCTCTGGGCTGCCTTAAAATGAAATAATCTGGATCCTTGCTCAGCCTCCTGGAAAACCTGGTGTAAAACTCAGCAGGAAACCCCCCAGAGGGCTCTGCAAAGGGTTCTGGGAGTTTTTTTCAGGCTACAAAATGCTTACTGACCTCACACTCAAGAGAAAGATTCATCAGCCTTTGGGGAAAGAGGATGTCATACTTGGCTTAAGATAAGTCTGTATGCAGATCTCTCTTTTTTAAAAAAAAAAATGTGCACGGTTTAGGAATGGTTGCAAAACAATGCATGATTTAGCTTTTGTAATAAGATTAATTGCCATCTCTTCATTGAGTCCTCTGAACTAAGCACAGAGTATTGAATTACAAGCAATTTATTTTATCCTAAATGCTGTGCCGTGAATTCGGGTCACAGGCACGCGATGCATTTAAACTTCCCTCAAAGGATCCTGGGAACTGTGGTTTGTTAATTGTGGGAATACGTTTTCAGGTGCTCCTGCACCTTGCCGCAGTAAGGTAACCTTCCGCGCATTACACGGAAGGCAAAAGGATCTGGCAGAGGTTTGCTGCCTGGATCCCTCCGCGCTTAAGGCAAAGCGCGCCAAAAACAGCCTCAGTAATGGTCAGTAAGGAGTTTCCCGCCCAGAAACTCACCCAGATACAGCGTTGTGATTGGTTATTGATGATGTTATGACGTTGTTCAGTTTACTAATAAATAGCCCCTACTCTCTGTAGCGGTGTGTAGAGTGTGCGAGACAAGCTAAGAGAGAACAGCCGTGCGAGACAAGCCAAGAGAGAGAAAGCGAAAGGAAAACTAAGACGCACAGAGCAGTAGCTGGGAACTTGCAACTCCACCAATGACTGCAGTCTCTTATTTCATTTTATTTCAAAGTTTTATTTGGTCGCTTAGTTTTGGCCACCTCTTTCATCTATTTACTTTGTGGAACTTCAAGCCTGCGTAACTCCAGAGGAGCCTCTGTGACTCCAAGGAAACCTTCAGAAACCTTCAGAACTCCCAACAACAATCTCACGACCTTCAGGTTCATAGCCAGCGGACCCATTCACGGCCAGTGGGAGCAGGCACTCAGGGAATTACTGGCTGTCCCAGATGTTGGCTATCCCCACAGTTAATGGTGCCAGGTAGAGCAAATTACAGTACCCAGAATTCTTTGAGGGGAGCCATGACTGTTAAAGCGGTCGCCGAAGCCTCCTTTCCGGTGTTGCGTGGCAGCAACTTCTGGGTTCAGGCAAAATCTCGAGAGCTCTGCAAAATCTTGACAGAATGCAGACGCCACAGCTGCCTTTTCCTTGCTTCTCCAGCGGCAGCAGGGGTTGCCCCACCATCACCAAGGGAGAAGCGAGGAGAAGCAGGGGATGGGGCAATACCTTGCTGGAAGCTGCCGCCACATCTCTCCGCTTCTCTGGCGGCAGCATTGCTCCTGTGGGATTCCGCCGCCTAAAGCGGCAGCCTCTGACCACCTCATGGGCGGGCTGGCCATCTTTAAATGGATGGTGTGGATTTGAACTCGGGTCTCTGAACGGGGATCCTTGTGCAGCCAAAATAGTGCAAGAGAGAAGAATCCGCACAGCAGGCTCAGGGTACCAAAATACTGCAAATATTTTTGGTGTCATGGAACTAAGAGGTGGCAAGCCCCAAAAACAGCCCGTTGAGGATATGACTTGTTTAGTGGCCACAGAAAGATGGCTGGTGGTTAGAAAATCGCTCAGATCGTTGCCTAGAAATTGCAAGAAAAATGGAAGCGTGGATGTGCCTTTAAGCCATGATCTACCTCCACTGCTGAAGGCAACGTGCCGTGCCTCGGAATGACAGTTTCTGGGCATTACAGGTGTGGAGAGTGGCTCAGGTTTCTGTTTGCAGTCTTCCTATGGCCACCTGGCTGGTCAGTTTGAGAATAGGAAGCTGGACTAGATGGGCCCCTGGGTGTGGGGAAGCTATGGGACATGCACTGATTGGAAACAAAGTTTCTGTTGCAGAATTTTGTTTTGCATTTGATCTCTTTTATATAATGGGTTTCGCACCCCTTGACATTTCTTTAGATAATGATGCGCCATGGCCCCCTATATCTGAAACTGAAATCACTTCGCTAATTCTGCAAATGAAATCTGGTATCGCCCCAGAATGAAGTGATTTCATTGTGGTTGAACTTTTGAAAGCGCAAATAAATTGGTGGGCCCCGATTCTTGCAAATCTATTTTCATATATAGATACAACAACGCAAAATCCTAAAGATCGGGGCCTGGCCATAATCGTTCCTATATTTAAAAAGGGCAATCCCTCTGATCCATCTAACTATAGACCAATTAGTCTGCTGAATGTGATCTGCAAACTTTACACAAAACATCTATGTCTAAAACTGTGTGAATGGCTAGACCTCAATGACTTATTAGAAATTGAACAAGCAGGATGTACACCCGGACGTTCCACCACCGATCACTGCTTAGTGTTAGATTATTTTGTTTACAAATATGTGAAATATTGGAAAAAATCATTGTATGTGGCCTTTGTGGACTTAAAGGCAGCATTTGATTCTGTATCTAGGGGTAGGCTCTGGGCCAAATTGGCCAATATGGGTATTAACAGAAGGCTATTACTTCTGATGATTAAACTCCATGAAAACAATACCCTCCAGATAAGACTCGCACAGGATGGCAGACTCTCCAGAGAAATCCCAGTGCAAAGAGGAGTTAGACAAGTTAGCCCCATTTTTGTTAGCCCGTCCCGCCCCCCCCCCGCCCAAGCCTGGCCAGCGCCCCCTCCATTTTGGCGCCCTAGGCAATTGCCTAGTTAGCCTTAATGAACGCGCCGGCCCTGGCGACCAATGTAACACTGAATTGTTAACAATTAACTTTGCCAAAACCAAAATTGTACATTTCTATCGCTCCTTTAAGAAAGACAATTGGAGTATGAAGGGAAATGACATTGAACAAACTAAGATCTTCCAATATTTAGGCATAACTTTTTCTTATAATGCCAAATTGACAACACACTTGACTACATCAGCTATCTCAGCAGAAAGAAGCGCAAATGCCATCCTTAGGCTTTTCAGAAGGAAAGGCGCCGGCTTCTTCCCAATGGCCCTAAAAGTCTTCCAGGCAAAATCTCTAGCCCAACTCTTGTATGGCTCTCAAATTAACCTTTCTGCTAATTTCAAGATCCCCGAAATCACACAATCAAAATTCTTAAGATCTTTATTTGGTACCCCAAAGAGTACACCTAATTCAGTGTTGAGGCAAGAGGCAGGACTCCCCAGAGTGGAATTAAAAGTATGGGAACAAGCAATATCCCTCTGATTGAAAATCCATTACAACCTAAAGGGATTGTTACCTCACTTCCTGGCCACAGTCCCCTAACCCCCCCCCCCCCCCCGGCTTATGCAAATAACTAATAAGATCAAACAAATTGGCCTAAACCCAGAATATCTTCTTAACGGAACTTTAAATAAGGCAAAAATTACTATTACTCAGAGACTTCACGATGTCGAATTACAACAATAAGTTGCCTTACTCCCGGAGAAGTATAGATGTTTAAAATCTTGGCCTAACTTTGCAGCGGCCCCTTACTTAACTAATATCACTAATGAAGCCTATAGATGGGCCTTCTCTAGAGCCCGTTTCGAGACAATGCCTTCAGCAGTGCTGTATGGCAAATTTATGAAGGTCCCAATGCATGCGTGTCTCTGCCCCTGCATGTCTAACAAGGTAGAATCAGTTGCTCACATCCTTTTATTTTGCGAATTCTATAGTGAAGAACGTGCTCGATTTATTTTACCCCTTTTAACAAAGTTTACACCCTTACAACACTATTTGGAACCCTTCCCCGAAATTTTACGGAAATATCTTCTGGAGGATTCTTCAAGTCTAGTATCATATGATGTGGCTAAATTCTGCACTTTAGCTATTGAGAAGTGCAAATCTCTTTTATTGAATAACACGTTGTAAAGTTCCTTGTGTAATTGTTTTATCTCTGGTGATGTTGTTGCCGATTTTTCTCTGTTTGGATTTATGGTTTTCTGTGCTGCTGGCTTTAGCCGTAATAAAGCTGACTGACTGATATAATGGGTTTGAGACATGTTGCGGACTGCTTAGAGCAGGCATCAGCAAACTCAGCCCTCCAGATGTTTTGGGACTACAACTCCCATCATCCCTAGCTAACGGGACCAGTGGTCAGGGATGATGGGAACTGTAGTCCCAAAACATCTGGAGGTCCAATGCCTGGCTTAGAGACTCGTCCCCTAAAAAAAGCAGTGTGTACACACACACACACACACACACACACTGCAAAAGAACAACAAATAAATACATAAATAACTGACATAGATTAGGCCTGGGAGGGCAGGATTTCAGCATGGCTATCTAAGTTTGCTGTGGGAATATGTTTTTAAAGGTGCTACCGCACCTGTTTGTTTGGGTTTACTTTAGGTATCCTTCCGCCTTAGGAAGGAAGGACAAAGGATCTAGCAGGGAGTTTCACTGCATGGATCCCTCCACGTTTGGGTGAAGCGCGCCAATTTGGCCAATGCAACGGTCAGCAGTTAGTTTCCCGCCCAAAAGCTAGCACAGTATCAAGGTTGTGATTGGTTATTGTAATGGTTATGACGATGTTTGAGTCTTCAATAAATAGCCTCCGCTCTCTGTAGCGAGTGTGGAGAACGCTCGAGACAAGCTAGAGAGAACATCGGTGCGTGGCAAGCCAAGAGAGAAACCAAAACCAGCCGCACAGAGCAGTTGAGAGCTTCTTCCCCAGACTGCAGTCTCTTTGCATTTATTTCATTTTATTTAAAAACGTTCATTTGGCCGTCTAAGTTTTGGCCGCTACCTAGTTTAGTTTATCTTCTTCTCCGGAGACCTCCGGAATCTTCGGAACTTCCAGACATCTGCAGAAAACCTTCAGAAACTCTAGCAACCTTCAGAACTCACAACAGAAACCTTCAGATCATAGCCAGCAGACCTTTTCACAGCGCAGTGGGAGCAGGAACTCCAGAATTACTGGTCGTCCATTTGCTGGCTATCCCCACAGTTTGCTGACTCTTCCAAAACAAAATGATGACAGGGTGCAACCAACTTCCAACAATAGGCAGCGGGGCAAGAAGAATAGGCTGCTAGGCACTATTTATCAGAGTTAAGCTGCAGTTTCAATACAGCAATGCTGATGACCTAAATCCATTATCTGGGCCCTGTAATCTTGCAGTCCCCTAATGGGCTGATGAAAAGGAATGTACTTTTTGTACTCGTCCCTGACAGAAGGAACAGTTTGCGAACGCAAGATCTGTCCCATGCAGGGTGTGTTGAATAAACATGGTTAGAGGAGAGAAATGCTTCCTTTCCTCTCCAAAACCGACAACTGGACTTGGGGTTCCCTGACGAAACTGGCTGGCAGCTCAGGGCAAATCAAGAGCAGGCAGCAGCAGCTACGAGTTTTGATGTTTTTTGAAAGAATCAGACATCCATGAGGTGGTTGTTGTTGTTGGGGCTCATTAGCCATGGAAGCCCAATGGAGCCTCCTTCTGCAGAAGCAGTATACCATAAAAAGGGGAGGGTCTGCTTGCACAATCTGGCTTGCAATGTTGCTGTTCGAAGGCAACGTGTGCCCTTTTGACTCAATGAAAAAATAACGAGAAGCTGATAAATACATTCATATTTCTCTAAGGAAAAGAATGAAACCTTCTTGGCTGCTTCTCCTGTCTGATTTGGAGTTTAAGCAGGTCCATTGACCTAAGGTGTGCAAGAGGCCTGTCCTAATACATTATCCATGGGGACTTCCTTTCTGGAAGCATATTTTATTTAAGGTTTTGTTTTTTTTTAGATTCGGGCATTACAAGTAGCGATGCCAGAGGGGGAGCCTGTTACAGAACCTTGGTTGACTTAGAAATTATCCCCACCCGTGTGTTGCTCACTTAAGCCACATTTGTGCAAAACCAATTTAAACAGTCATGTTTATGGAATTCAGGGAGATGTAGTTTGTTAATGGTGCTGAGAGAAGTTAGAACCCCCCTATTCTGCTCACAGAGCCAAAGTTCAGACTGGATTAAGAATCCCTTTTCCCACGCCACGACAGCAGCTAGAGTTTTGATAGCTAAGAACTGGAAGACAGAAGAATTACCAACGATAGAAGAATGGCAGATGAAAATGATGGGCTATATGGAGCTCGCAGAAATGACCGGGAACAGTGGCGTAGCAAGCCTCTGCGCTGCTGGGGGCGGCGGCGGCGGTGCAGAGGCACCCCCCTGGGGGAGGGGCACGGCGCGTGCGTCGTGACGTCATCGTGACGTCACGAGGCACGTGGATGCAGAAAGGGGGAATTTCCCCCTTTCCACGGCTTTTTCCGGCGGGGGGGTGGGCCAGTGAGGAGGGGGTGACAAGCGTGACAACCCCCCTCGCTGGCCCGCCCCCCCGCCAAAAAAATTGAATGCGCCTGCTCTGCTTCCTTCCCCCCCTCCCAGGGGTTTTTTTCGGCGGGGGGTGGGCAAGCGAGGAGGGGGTATCATGCCAATGACAAGCGTGACACCCCCCCCTCGCTGGCCCACCCCCTGCCAAAAAATAGCCGCTGGAAGGGGGAAAAGGCGACATGCCCCCATTCGGGGCCTGCCCAGCGGGGTGGGGTGGGAGGGGCCGGCCAAAGTGTCACCCCCCCTCCCCTGGAACTAGGGCCGGCCCGTCCCCCCTTGCTACGCCCCTGACCGGGAAACTCCGTGAACAGAGGGACGACGCAGTGGAAAAGAAATGGAAAAGTTTTAAATTGTATTGAAAAAATCATTGTATGATAGAAAGTTAGATATAATTTGAGTATAAGTTAGGTTGTAGAATAGAAGATAAATGACTAAGTTAGACGATGATTAGGATTAAGATATGATATAAGATTAATTATTTAGGCAATGGTATAATATGGATTAAGAGAGATAAAATATTAATGTTTTTTTATATTGGCGAATAGAATAGAATTGTAGTAAATTTTGGAAGTTACAAAAAGGTATTTACAGGGGACGCAGGAGGAGGAGAGAGGAGGAAGTCCCACTATGATGTGAGGAAGTAACATTAGTTTTAAGAAATGTGTAAATTGTTGTTTTTGTTATGTTTGTTATTAGTGTAGTTGTGTTTTCTTTTTGTATGTTTTTAGTAAAATTTTAATAAATATTATTATTATTATTTAAAAAAGAATCCATTTTCCCAGGAAATTCTGGGAACTCTGGGAATCGTCCTGCAAGATTTGGAGGGCCACCGGCTCTTCCTCATTTTCTTGATGTCAGCTTGTGGCAATGCAAAGGATCCTGGTGGTCTAGTGAATCTGTTTGAAAGACTGTTAAGAGGACAGTCCTCTATCTGGTGCAAATCTGGTTTAACAATGATGAACAAAAAGATGGGAGAGCAGAAGGAGCCCTGAAGTTGCCCATCAACAGCAGACGGAGCAGGCACTTAGATCGCCTGAGCACAGTTTTCTCTGCCGCCGTAGTGTATCTCTGTTTAATTATGGTAATTATTTCTAAATGTGCATCTGTATCTACAAATTAGCACACACAAACGTTGCTTAAATCCCTGTCCTGTTTTTTGTTTTTTTACAGTGGACACTTTGCTGTCGGGAGGAGACGGCAGCCCCATATTATTAATCGGTAAAGCTCTCCGGACTAATCCCGTTCTTTCTCTCTCTCTTTCTCTCTCAGAGTAAGAGGATTCTGCGAGCAAACATGCACACAGATTTCTAAGAATAAAAGGAGCGCCCGGAAAGGCTCCGGGGGACTTCAGGGAAATGAGACGCGACAGATTGGTGTCACGTAAGGGAAAGTACGGCAGCAGATCCCCGTCGTGGGGGACGTGGCTGCAAAAACGTCTTCGTTGCTTTGCGACACGTCAAATACTGTAGGAATGTCAGAGGCCCAAACAGGCTGGACAGAGGACTTGGTGAGAGTCCTCTCCTTGATCAAAGGCCCCAAGCTTGATTATGTCGGCTAATGTTCTGGCACCCAGCTTGTTATGTATTGAAGGTCTTCTGCAACAGGGTGGTGGGCAGTCTGTGTTCCTCCAGGTGTTACAGGACTACAGCTCCCACAATCCCTCACTCCTGGTCATGCTGACTGGGGCTGATGGGAACTGGAATCCAATCACATGTGCAAAGTCACTGGCTCTTCATTCCTATTCTAGGAGGCTTTAAGGACCGCCTCTCCCCACACAGACAGTCCCAGACCCTGTGGTTCTTTTCTATGTCTTTTCTGTGGCCTTTTCTGTGGTGGCTCCCCAATTGTGGAATGCTCTCCCCCAGAGAGGCTCGCTTGGCGCCTTCACTACAAGTCGTCAGGTGCCAGGCAAAAACATTCCTTTTTACCCAGGCCTATGTCTATTAAATAATCTATGGCCTGTAAAAGTGTGGGGAAGAGGACTGTCATGAGGATTAGTATTTTAGGATTAGGCTGGCTGTCAGCATGCTTTTCACTATATTTTTATTATGTTTTTATCACTGGTGTTCTGTCTCCTGGTGCCATTTCCCACTCCTCGTCAGCTTGGTATCTTCCTGTTTGTTGGACTTCAATCCCATCAGCCCCAGCTAGCATGGCCAATGGTCAGGGAACAACAACTTGTAGTCCAACAACTTCTAGAGGGCATCAGGTTTGGGGAAAGTGCCTCATGCCTTGGACTGCTGGATGCAGAGCACTCACATTTCATGCATCTCTTCATCCAAAGCCATGATATAATCCTCCAGTTCCATCTCTCTCGGTGCCTGCCCTTATATTACTCTCCCCTGGTAGCTGATGTGCTCATTTCCTCTACTCTTGCTTACTCCATTCCTTGATCCCATGCTTCTACACGTCTAATGCTTGCAGTCCTCTGCCGATCATCTGGCTGCATTTCCCAGTCCCTCCTGAGCATCCGGTAGACAATCTGATTATTCTGCTTGTATGAGCACTGGAATCTTTGCACAGGGTTGAGAGGGGCCTTGAGTACTACCAATGTTAGCAAAAAATTGAGATCCATGGAAGAGCTTACTTAACACATGTATATTAGCTGTTTGGCCTTCATGCCTAAGAGACTCCTGTAGAACTCAGTTTAGACATGTCCTTCATCTTTTTATCCCACACAGCAGGAACGGGGAAGGTGGGATAGCTCATGAAACTCTTCATCTCAGGGTCGTGGGTTCGAGCCAGATGTTGGGTGAAAGATTCCTGCATTGCAGGGGGTTGGACTAGATGGCCCTCGTGGTCCCTTCCAACTCTACAATTCTATGATTCTATGGTATCAGGAAATACTAATAGATCTCTGGGTGATTTGCAGTGGACCTTGTAGTAGATTTGCAGCTTGTAACTCCCAATTGTTTAACAATAGCAACAACCAAACTACTTTCCCCACCTAAATTAGGCTGCGGACATGAAGCAAGCTAACTAGAAATGGCCTTTTCATGGGACAGAACTGGCTTCAGTTCTAGTACTGGAAACAAATTCCTCGGCTCAGGACATGCTCAGAGGCACCGCATTATTTCACTGAATGTCTTCCGCACCTGGTCAGTAGGTCTTGGTGTTCTAGTAAAAAAACAAAGTAGATCCACAAAGCCTCTAGTCTGCCCACCCCCTGCCTTACACTACAGCACAGCGATAATGAATCGTGGAAATAACACGTTGAGCTGTTTGTGTGTGTATGTCCTGTAACTCAACATCACCATCATTTTGGCTCTGGATCACAGTCTTCAGCCGAAGGATATTCCAGCTATTGAACAAGACCTACACTTGATCTTTGCCATTTTGCATTTCGTTTTAACAAGGGTCACCCTCTAGGAACTCAACAAAGGATGCTTGTGGGTGATCACAAAAGCTGTGTGTATCTGGAACGATAACAGCTTATTAGCAACCCAGGCAAGAACTTGAAGGAAATCCCCAGGGCTAGGCATGGACAAAAGACCCAATGAAAATAAATCCAATAGTCAGAAGGAACAGTGCTCTTCACATACATGCTGTTCCGCCACGACAGGCCATTTCTTAGTTATTTTTTTAAAAAATGAATTCGTGCTTTATGAATGACATCAGTAAAAACAGTGCTGGAGAATGACTCCTTTGGTTCTACATGAGAAGATGCCTCCAGACTGTCGCTGTTTTGTAGGAAGAATTCAAGCACGTCCTGGAACTTGTAAGTTTGTGCGATTAAATGGATGAAAGAGCTCTACCAACCATAGAATCATAGAATCATAGAGTTGGAAGAGACCCCAAGGGCCATCCAGTCCAACCCCCTGCCAAGCAGGAAACACCATCAAAGGATTCCTGACAGATGGCTGTCAAGCCTCTGCTTAAAGACCTCCAAAGAAGGAGACTCCACCATAGTCCTTGGCAGCAAATTCCACTGTTGAACAGCTCTTACTGTCAGGAAGTTAGGTGGAATCTTCTTTCTTGTAGTTTGAATCCATTGCCCCGCGTCCGCTTCTCTGGAGCAGCAGAAAACAACCTTTCACCCTCCTCTATATGACATCCTTTGATATATTTGAACATTGCTATCATATCACCCCTTAACCTTCTCTTCTCCAGGCTAAACATACCCAGCTCCCTAACCTAGCCCAACAAATCCACTTTAAGAAAGAAAGGGACATCTTGCAGTTGGGGAATGCATCGGGAAAGTAGAGAATGAGTGAATGATTAAAGAAAAGATGTATGAACACCCTGCAAGCAAACAAAGATGAATGCAGGGCAAATGTTCATTATCATATAACCACCCTGGATGTTCCATAAAGACTGGAAGGAGTCTAACCTCCCTGGTAGTTCTGCGCAGGCAAATAAGAACGAATTCTCCATAAAGATCATCTGGAGGAGACCCAAGAGCCAGTGTCCTTGCATTCTTGCGACATGCCATTGTTGCAAAGGACAGTGGAGATCTCAATGAGCAGCATCTTCCAGTCACATCAGGTTGACTATGGTGCCTCAAAATCTCCATCGTGTTATCATGAGTGCTTATTGATGCAAGTGCAAAACAACCATCAAGATTTCTGTTCCTAATTTTCACGTGGCACGTTCAGTACTGTTATGTACTGAGTTGAATAGGATCCAAAATGCAGCAGCCTGATTGGTCCTAAAACAATAGGATTGAGATTGCAGCAGTCTGATTGGTCCTAGAACAATAGGATTGAGATTGCAGCAGTCTGATTGATCCGCAGGAGCCACCCAATCCAGCTCCAGGTGGAAGTGAATCCGCAACCTGATTGGCATACAGGAGTATCCTGGAATTAGCCAATCACGTGGGGCCCATTGTGTAAATAGTGTATATAAAGCAAACGTTTTGGGGGAACTGCATTCCTCACTACTATGAGCTGAATAAAGAGCATGAAATTCATACTTGATTCCGAGTATATTTCAAGTACTGTACATTGCTGGGGTTAGTAAGGTAAAACGGAGATAAGACTGAAACACCTTTTCCATTTTCTTTTTATTTAATTCATTTTCCACATTTCCATCGGGCCATTGTAAACTGGTCCCACCCAACCCCCACCCCCGGTTATAGATGGATGACCCTGGATTCAAGCAATGAAGGTTCGAGAGGAAGAGCAAAGCGGGTTTTGCAGTTTGTAGTTCTGATCGGCTGGTGCCACTTTCCTTCCTAGAAAGAACTGTGTTCTTGTTGCCAAATGGCCTGCGGCTACCGCAGCAAAGGACTAGTCATTCGAACAATGGCTACCAGCCAGAGAACTAAGGGCATTGGGCAGTTTTCATATTGTTTTAACACTGTCTAAGTCACTTGGATCAGAATGCAAGGTAAACATATTGAAAGATAGGCCAGAGAGGGAGAGAGGGAGAGAGAAGGTGTTGTAGTTTCTGTGATGTGAAGCCAGCCAGATACAGCGGAGGAACCCTATAGTGAAGAACTCAGCAGTTACCTGGGAGTAAGCAGCACTGGATGCAGTGGTACTTACTTCCAAGTAAAGATTGGTAGGGTTGCTCTGTAAATAAACACAGCAATAACTGCCAAGGGCACAATCTGTTGCAATTATGCTTTGGAGTTTTCTATTGGAACCAGTGTGCTTAATGCTGAGTTATGAGTTGCACTGTGGGTCAGACTGGATGGGATCTTAAATGCATTAATGTGCCAAATTTTCTTCCAAGCAGCAGCCATGGGTGGTGGCATGATCAGGAATGAGAGCCTGGTGTGTGTGTGTCAACCCTTATCGCATTGCCGTATTCCCAGCGAAAATCACATCCCCAGACTGCTATTAGCCTCAGGAGGGACACTTCCATCACAACCTCATTTCCCAACCCAGCCCAACTGTTCTTTAGAAGAAGGAAACAGCCACGTTAAATGCAATCGCACTTTTAGTTGGGCTTGCTAAGAACTTGCCTCGAGAGAGGCTCTCCTATTTGCCTTTTTGAAATCTGTAGGGACAGCTTCAGCTTGGGGGGATCCAGTGGTGGTAAAGACGTCATTTTTCAAAAAAATGTCTCTCTAAAATTACAGCACACGGCAGTTCCTACTGAATGCAAATATAGGAGAATTGCTACATTTCCCTAACAATCAGGAAGGTTCCAAAAAGTGGGATCGTGCACTTCAGAGAAGCATGAAACATTCATCATGTAAAAGCAGAAACCTAACAATATATAATAATAATAGTCAGCCAATCAATCAATCAATCAATCAATATTATAATTATTATTATTATAGTGTTTCAATTAAGTACATAATATAATGCTAATGTCAACAATAACTTCAATTAATTAATTACTATAAGCAGTACGATAAGCTTGGTGTTGTTGTATTTGGCTAGTATCTTGTGCTAAAGCCAGTGAACTCAAGTTTAGTGATCTCTTTCTCATTAGCAAAATTAGTCCGGTCGATGCGTGAGCTTGGGCTTCCGACGTTGGTCAGCCAGGCCTTCCTGCAAGGAGAAAGTAAAGGGCAGACCAGTTAGAGCACTGCAAGATCACAATTCAGGGAGTGCTTCCCACGCACAGTGGCATCGGGTAAAGCTGCGTGCCGCCAGCCAATTCCCCCAGATCTCTCCCCGCGTACAGCGGCATCTCCCACCCATGCCACTATCCGTGTATTGGAGAAGTATGGTATGTGCAAATAAACCATATGTCATGAAAGACAGGGGCGTAGCAAGGTAAATTGGTACCCGGGGGCAAAAAAAATTTTGTCACCCCCCCCCAAGCATGGGAAGGTCAGGTGGTACCCGGTGCGGAAAATTTCTTGTCAACCCTCCCATTGATCCCCCCCCCGCAAAAATGGTTTTACGTTATTTCATATTTTCTTACAAAGGAATAGTAACAAGTAATAATAATAATAAACTTTTATATATATCCCACCCTCCCCGGCCGAAGTCGGGCTCAGGGTGGCTAACATCAGATACATAACTTTGGTATAAAATCAAACAATAATTAAATTACCTCCTAAAAACATCTCAAAATCAAATTAAAGTCTAATTTGATGGCTTTCCACAGGGTTAGGGTTGGGAACAGTAAGTGCTCCACTGAACTGAAATTTCAGCCTTCACGACATAGGAAAACAGCCAAGTGAACAGCTATTTTGGTGGAGGAGGGTCAAGATATTAACCGATATGCATGAAATTTCATATATAGCTATATAATCCCTAGTATTGTAAGATAAGACCTTTGGAGAAGGCATTTTCAAAAAAAAAATTCAACAAAAAAATTCAACAAAAAAAAAATCCTTGATAATTTGTCACCCCCTCCATTATGGAACCCGGGGCGTCCCGCCCCCCTCCCCCCTTGCTACGCCCCTGATGAAAGATACCACAATGTCCACTGTGCCTCATTTCCAAAAGAATACATGGACCCCAAGTAAGTGTGGCTGAAACCCCTGGAATCTCCCACTGCTTGAAGACTGGGCTGGCCTGCAACATTATTAAAGTCAATGGCAAAATTCCTGCTGATTTTAATGGCGCAGGATCTCAATCAATGCGTATTTTATATAGTGGGTTGTTACGGTTTTAACGAAACCCTCTCTGCAAGCACCAATATAGCATATAAACACACACAAATACATTATCATCACTGTGGTCGGAAAGGTCTGCCAGGGGTCAACACATTAAGTCTCAACCAGAAAGCGAACAAAATTAAAAAGCATGTTATTAAAATTCAACAATGGGCACCAAAAGGTTAGGAAATGTCAGGATTCTGCCTAGTCTTAATGCAAAGCCTTTGGGGTATATATGCAGCACAATATTTCATTAAAAAAAAATCAATGCTCTCTCCTCCTTTGCTTCCATTATGTGGATTTTCAGCACCGGCTAAGTGAGAAAATTGCAACCTGTTTACTCCAGACAAACCCTATAAGTATATTCCATCCTGCGGACTGGTGGCTTACTTCTGCGCTCTTATTGCCCCAAACATATGAAAGCAATGCAAACAAAGTCAGTGATTGCTTACAAACCACGAACCATGAGTCTGAGCAGATCATAGTAGCTACCCATTGTTCAAATAAGCTTTCCGCACACAGCATGGAACATTCATAGTAAATGTTATTAGGCAGTTTTCAGTCTTGCTCTTAAACCTGCAAACACTAGAGACACAGGTTGCCATGCTAGCTGGGGCTCATGGGAGTTGGAGTCCAACAGCATCTCATGGGCACCATGTTGGCTGTCCCTGACTTAAGACAAATTACTCCCAGATCATTAAAACTAAGCACTCCCTGTTCAGACTAAAACTTTCCGGGAAAGAGCTCTAGTCTTCCCTAGGAATTACCGCGAAGGGCGATCCACTTCACGTCGCAAGAAGCATGGACTGAAAGGAATTGAATGTGTCGCTCTCGAGACTTGGGGAACCTCGTCTGCTGAAGCGGAATGCCTTCATCTGCTGATGCCCTTAAAGTCAAAATCTGCCTGTCTCTGCTGCCATGGAAACCAAATTCACCCGTTTGGCAAAAATGGGGAGGCTGGTGTTAAGGTTTCCATGCCTCCTCTTTCTAAAGGATCGAGGAAACCCAGGACGCCACGCCGGGTAAAGCTTACGAGGCTATTAATCACATGAGATCACAGGGAATACATGACATCTCTCTAGAGCGGAGGTGAGCAGAATGCAGAGAGGGGTCGACTGCTACATCTCTGGATGATTTCTAGCCATGGGCAATAATTGTTTGTTTGTTTGCTTGCTTGCTTGCTTGCTTTTTACTCCCAACTGCAGCAGAAGCAACAACAAAAAAGGGTTTCCCCGCTCATGCCTAACTTCACATGGTTGAGAAGAAGCAGGGATTTTAGAATCCCTGATATGCATTAACTCAAATGCACAATTCTGTCTGTCTGTCTATCATCTGCCTGCCTGCCTGCCTGCCTGTCTATCTATCTATCTAATCTATCCATCCATCTATCTATCTATCACATCCTAGAATATGGCTGAATTTTTATATTGCCACAGCAGGCACTGCAACCTTCCAAAAGTATGAACAACAGCAATTGTAAACCGCCCTGTGATCCTTGGAGGAAGGGGTGGGAAAGAAACTTAAATTAATGAAACAATAATAATAATAATTTATTATTTATACCCCGCCCATCTGGCTGGGTTTCCCCAGCCACTCTGGGCGGCTTCCAACCAGGGACGTCACAAGGGGGGGGGTTCCGACCCAGGTGTCATGCCTGGGGGGGTTGACAAAATCCCTCGGGGGATTGGCGTTGCGGCGCTCACACCCCCGACGGTCAGATTTTCATGGCAGATCATGCAAATACGCCCTGCGGCCGGAGCTTGCACCCTCCCAGCGGTGGGCAGTTGCACCCCCCCGGTGGGCGGCAGCCACTCCCCTGGCACCATGTGCAGATCGCGGCAGCGGCATCCCCTGCATGAGGATCACGGTAGCAGCCCTGTGGGCGGGTCGCCCCGCCAACACCACACCAGGTACCGCAGGAGCTGGCTACGCTACTGCTTCCGACAAAAGATTAAAAATACATTAAAACAGTCATTAAAAACTTCCCTAAACAGGGCACCCTTCAGATGTCTTCTAAACGTCAGATAGTTGTTTATTCCTTTGACATTTGATGGGAGGGCGTTCCACAGGGCGGGTTCCACTACTGAGAAGGCCCTCTGCCTGGTTCCCTCGCAGTGAGGGAACCGCCAGAAAACCATTGGAGGAGGACCTCACTGTCCAGGTTGAATGATGGGAGTGGAGACGCTCCTTCAGGTATACTGGGCTGAGGCCGTTTAGTGCTTTAAAGGTCAGCACCAACACTTTGAATTGAGCTCGGAAACGTACTAGGAGTGAAGGCAGGCATTTTCCTAATAGATAAAAGGCAAAGTTAAATAAGGATTTATTTATTTATTTATTTATTTATTTAATGGTAATGCTGGCCTCTAGCACGTACATGCCCAGTAGAAACCTTGTTCAGTTTCAATTTGTTTCATATAGTGTCAGGCTTTGGGGACTCAGCTACCTCCCTCCATTTGGCCATAGATAAGCAGGTCATTTTCCCAGTAGTGATGTACGGAAGTGAGAGCTGGACCATAAAGAAGGCTGATTACCGAAGAATTGATGCTTTTGAATTATGGTGCTGGAGGAGGCTCTTGAGAGTCCCATGGACTGCAAAAAGATCAAACCTATCCATTCTGAAGGAAATCAGCCCTGAGTGCTCACTGGAAGGACAGATCCTGAAGCTGAGGCTCCAATACTTTGGCCACCTCATGAGAAGAGAAGACTCCCTGGAAAAGACCCTGATGCTGGGAAAGATTGAGGGCACAAGGAGAAGGGGATGACAGAGGACAAGATGGTTGGACAGTGTTCTCGAGGCTACCAACTGTGGGAGGCAGTGAAAGACAGTCTGACCAAACTGCGGGAGGCAGTGAAAGACAGGTGTGCCTGGCGTGCTCTGGTCCATGGGGTCACGAAGAGTCAGACACGACTGAACAACAACAACAACAACAACAACAACAACAACAAGCAGGTCAAAGCAAGAATAGTCACTTACCATTTTAAGAGTCTTTAATGATCACAGCAAAAGAACCAAAGCAACCACTCTCAGAATGACGGTGTTCCCAATAAAGGTTTCCACCCACTCCCCCCCCCCGAGTCACTTCTGCGCCTTGCAACCTGATCTCGCAACCACTGTGCTTTTTGTGTAGCCACTTTATCTGCTCTACGTGACCTTGGACTGATAGGCTGGACACTTTCCAGCAAGAGAGAGTCTGTTAGCTCTCTTCCAGTTCTTCTTCACTTTGCTGTTCACCCCCCCCCCCCGCCCTGTTCGTCCCAACTTTTGTCTTCAGAACTATGCCCCTCTGCAAACCGCTGTTCCAAATCTATACTGCTCAACTGCTCCTGGGCAGCTTCAGGATCCTGGTCAGGAGCAGGGGAGGGCGAGGCTCCCACCATTCCTCATCAGAGCAGTACTCCTCAGCCTGGTCTCTGACATCTAGGCAGCTGCCTTGCACTGAACCAGACCGCATATTTCTCTAGCTCAGTATTGTCTGCAACTGGGGTGGTTCATCTGTGGTCCTCCAAATGCTGTTGGATTCCAACTCCCAACACCCCCCAGCCAGCCTGGTCAGCAATCAGGGATGATGGGGTTTGTAGTGTACAGGGATAGTCTGCAGGTTAGTGGCCGGGCATCTGCTTGCATGCAGAAGGTCCCAGGTTCAATCCCCTTGGCCTCTCCAGCTGGGCTGGCAAAGAGTCGCTGCCTGAAACCCCAGAGAGCTGCTGCCAGTCAGTGTAGACAACATTGAGGTAGATGGACCCATGGGCTGAGTTGGTACAAGGCAACCTCCTAAGTGTTCTAACAAGCTCTGGAGGATCACAGGTTAGCCACCTCTGATCTACACTGGCTGTCTCAAGGTTGTAGAGCGGCTCTTCCTAGAGGTACCAGGAACTGATCCTGCCACCATTTGCATTCAAGTCATGAGTTCTGCAACTCAGCTGCAGCACATAGGCAGGTTTTCTGTGCATTCAGCAAAGTGTGCATTTTCCTGAAGGTCAACATGCTCACGATCCAGAATTACAAAACAATTTAAGGCAGGAAAGGGGGGGGGTATTTTTCACGTATTATTATCATCCGTTCTGCATCCCACGCTCCTTTGTACAAGCTTAAACTGAATGCCGCGCTGTGTGATTTACCATTTAAATGAAATACATCAAACAGCATTTGTTTAAGACCTAGGCTGCAATCCTGCCTACAGTTGTAAGCTGCCAAATCCTACCACAGTTTTCAGCGTAAATTATGTGCTTTGCAGGAATGTCGCCCTAAGGGAGAGCCAATTCCCTATAGAAATATGTATCATTTTACAGTCTGTAGCAAATATTATTTTAGCAATGCCTAGAAAGAAAAATCAGGATCCCTACACATATAAATAAAAAGAGACTCTTTGAATCAATGAATACTTCATTATATTGTTTCCAATAAAGCCTTACAATTAAATCCAGATTTCACTTGGAGAGAAAAAGTGCTTCATTAATTGTATATGATTATATCAAAACAAACAAAAAACAGCCCCCAAGCATTGCAACTAGCATGAGTGGAAGCGGAATATTGATTTATTGCGCATTAATGCTCACAAAGAACAAGGCCACTAATGAATCTGATTCATTATCCCATCTTTGAGTTCTTGGCCAATTATTATTTCCCACAATAACTTCCATTGGCCTGGGGTTTACCATAGGTAAAGGTTATTCTGAACCAGGGTTGGGAAACCCAGTCCTGAAAATGTTGGGACTCCAGCTTTCACCAACCCTGGTTAGGACAGTCAGTGGGCAGGGTTAATGGAAGCTGTATTCCAGCAAAAATCTGGTCTCCTGCCTTTGGTTTAGATTACAGGGGTCAGCAAACTTTTTCAGCAGGGGGCCAGTCCACTGTTCCTTAGACCTTGGGGGCGGGCGGACTATATTTTTTTTTGGGGGGGGGAATATGAACAAATTCCTATGCCCCACAAATAACCCAGAGATGCATTTTAAATAAAAGGACACATTCTACTCATGTAAAAACACACTGATTCCTGGACCATCCACGGGCTGGACGGAGAAGGCGATTGAGCCAGATCCAGCCCCTGGGCCTTAGTTTGCCTACCCATGGTATACCCTATGGGATAATTTTGCCATGCACAACTGTTATAGGCTCCTCTTGGTTTGCTTCTTATTTTCTCTCTCTGACAAAGTACTGAGCATTTATTTATATTTCTTCTTCTCATGATCACGCTTCGTCTTCTGAGAAAGTCGCTCCCCCTTGCCATGCAGCCATGGGGTTCTCCCTTGCTTACCATCTCCTCCAATGGATCTCCCGTCCCCCCCGCCCTGTTTTCATGCATTCGCCATCTTGGCCTTGTTATGGACAACGGTTGGACAACGGTTTAGACCACAGCACCACCCATGTTTGGGCACCCACAATGATATAAATGTGGGGGCTGGGCACCCATAAAGTCAATGAAAAAGTGCTGCCTCTGAGAGAGAAGCAATTCAGCTCTGCCCTCCCTTTTCTGGAGGGTGGCGCTTGGACATGGGGGCAGTCTCTCTGCCTCCAAGTCTGAGCCCCTCCCCAGGGAAAAGGGGACATATTGCGTGTGATGTCACACACTGGGCGTGTGCATGTGACATTGCGCATCCACGTAGCAGCGGCGGGCACCCACAATCCTGAGGGTGAGATGGCACCGCTGAGTGCATAGATAACCTGTGCCCAGGATTCTCCAGTCCAGGGATGGCTGCAGCTGACCGATCAGCTGAAGGTGGTAAAAGGTCCTTTCAGCCACCAAAACTGGACGCTTAAGTGTCGTAACAGCCAGGTCAGAAAAGCTGCAAAAGAAGAAGAAAACTGTCTGGTGGTCCGCGTTTAATCCGCGAGACTCATAGCAGCTTCTGCCATTTCCTTGTGCTTTATTTATTTATATGCTAAATAAATGATGAAGGGCTGTTCGCATTATATAAGTGATATCATGTTTGGCTCTTTCGTTCTCCGAGCAGGAGGACACGACTATCTACTCCATGCTCGGTTTCCAGGGACAGTTTCCAACAGGGGCTGGAAAGAGGCCCGGAGTATTTCTGTGGCTTTAGAAACTCAGAGGCGTTGCCTCCCATCGTCTCTGATCAGGGATGGGGAGGAGTTGCATCTAATTCGCACGTGCTGAACCAATGCACAAACTGAATCGCAGCTATCCCTTGAAATTTGCACTCCTCTAACCAAATAAATGGGTTAATGCATTGGGGGAAAGTGTGCACAATAATGCTTATATTAGTGAAGGCAGCGTACATAAAGGCATTATATATGCAAAATTGCATACAATGATGCACATACCAGACCAGTTTGCTTACAGGACCGCCTTGCCACATTTGTGCCAGTCGGGTCTGTGGAACTTGCACTTCTACAAGTGCCACACATTGTTTTCCACATTTGTAAGGAAACATTCCTTTACTGTGGCATTCCTTTACCTTTGGAACTCCCTGCCTATTGATACTAGACAGGCACCATCACTTAACTCTTTGAGCCACCTGCTGGAAACCTTTATGTTTCAGGGACCTGTCCAGACACGTGATTTGGTGACACCTCTTTTTAAAATTTGCTTTAAACGCTTGATTCCAATTGTTTTCAGGTGTCTTTAATGGGTTTTTAATTGTTTAATTGCGTTTCTTATTTCCGTAATTGTGTTTTTAAAATCACAGACGGGTTTTGCTGCCCTGGGCTTCTTTGGGAGGACGGATGGAATATGATAATACATACATACATACATACATACATACATACATACATACATGTTAACTCATATGTGCTGGCAGGACTGTGAATTTAAAGATGTAAGGGAAGACCCAGGCTCAGTGTTAGACAGAATGTCCCAGGTTCAAACATTGGCATCTCCAAGCAGATCTGGGCAAGATTCTGTGCCTGAATTCCTGAAGAATAGCTGCTGGTTAAAGGAGACAGTGCTCAGCAAGATGTACAGTGGTACCTCGGTTCTCAAACTTAATCCATTGTGGGAGTCCGTTCCAAAACCAAAGCATTCCAAAACCAAGGCGCGCTTTCCCACAGAAAGTAATGCAAAATGGATTAATCTGTTCCAGACTTTTTAAAAACAACCCCTAAAACAGCAATTTAACATGAATTTTACTATCTAACGAGACCATTGATCCATAAAATGAAAGCAATCAACAATGTGTTGCAGTCACACAATCAATCAATCAATCAGTAGCTGAACTGGGTTCCACACAGTCACAAAAAAGAACCTCAAAAATAAAAACGCAAAATAAATAGCAAAAACAGACAGACCTCTGCGTAACACTCAAAACGGAAGTGTGGCACTCAAAACAGAGCACCTTAGGCTTCTGAAGAAAATTCACCAACCGGAACACTTACTTCCGGGTTTGCAGCGTTTGGGTTCCAAGTTGTTCGAGTACCAAGGTGTTTGAGAACCAAGGTACCACTGTACTGTGTGGGGATTCTTTTGCTGGCGCCTCCCGTGTGCAGGACGAAGTTGACCTCACACGGGATGCCAGTTGCAGGGGTAGGCAGCCTGCGGATGGGACGGCCGGTAATTCCGGAGCCTGCTCACACCGCGCCGTGGACGAAGAAGAACCGCTGGCTGCAATCTGAAGGTTTTTTGAGTTCTGTGAGTTCGTGAAGGTTGCCTCGTTGTAGAAGATTGCAAGCGTCTGTCTGATCCAAAAACTGCGAAGAGGAAAGTAAAGCTAAAGGTGGCCAAAACTGAACGGCCAAATAAAAGGTTTTAAAAGCAAAATGAAAATAAAACTACGAAGACTGCAGTCTGGAGGGTAATGGCTTTGGCTGCCCTGCATGGATGGATGGTTTCGCTTTCACTTTGCCTAGGCTTGTCACGCAACGTTCTCTCTGGGCTTTTCCGTGCGTTCTCCCCTCTACAAACAGGGAGCGGCAGCTTTTTATTGAGTGAACAACCAACGTCATAATCGACACACAAACCAATCACAACACTGTTGCTGCCCTAATTTGGGCGGGAAGCAGATCAACTGACCGTTGACTACTTTAAAGTTTGAAGCCACTAAAACCTGCGGATTGATCCAGACAGTAAAATGCCTGCTTGATCTTACTTTCACTTTCCCTTCCAGGGTGGAAGGATACAGTAAACATAAACACAAATAATCCTAAATAAAACATATTCCCACAGTACTGTGCTTCTGACTCGATACAAGGCTGCGCCCTACGTCCCAGGAAGATATAAGACAAGAGCCCAGGACATTTCAGCAAAATCCTGTAATCCTTCATCACTTAGCAGGAATATGCATATTGTGATTTTGCCCCGATACATTTGAAAGTATACGACACGCATTCAAGCATTTTAGTTTCAAATCTACTGGCAGGCAAGGGGTCCTCCAACATCCCCCCCCCCCACTTACCATTTCTAAATGGCCAGGGTCCAATTTCAGTGTTTGTTGTTTTGTTGTTCTCTTTGTGGAGGGAAGCAATTTAATTTAAAAAAACAACAACAAACAAACCAAGAACGATTCTGACTTAATTGAAAAAAGAGATCTTTTCAGGCTTGGAGCCCAGCACAGGAAGTTACAATCCAGCCCAAATATTTTTGAGCTTAGCTGTAAACCCCTGAAAAGTAAGAGTTTTATAGGAGTGAGTGCTGACAGATCCTTTGCTATTGTGGTACAAATGGTTCTGCTCCGATTACATCATTTTCCTTTGTACTCATGTGGGAGAAACGGCCCTTTATTTATGCAGCGTTTGGTTCTTCAAGCTGAAATTGTGGCAGAGAAATTGCATCTGACTCCACCCTGGATCTGATACGAATTATTGCACTTTAGCAAGAAGAAGGTGTGGGTGGGCGTTTTGGATTTCGCCAAATTGCAGATATTCGGTCCCTCCTATTTATTGCACTCATCTAGCAATGTGTTACATACCCTGCAGAGATCCCAGTAGACATGGGGCTCGGAAACCCAGAAAAGGCTCCTTGCGAGATTTCGGTGGAGGCAACAACTTCACACAACGCTTTCGCACAGGTGGGACTGCCTTAAAGTCTCTCTTAAAATAAACGGGGAAGGTTGAGGGTCTGGGTTAGAGAAGGGCTTGAATCAAACATTAAGAGAGAGCTGTGCTTGCCATTCCCCCCACAGGATATGTGGCTCATGTGGAAATTTCCTGTATCAGTGGAGCGCCTGCTTGGAGGCCAGCATGTAAGATGCTGTAGGTCTTGAACTCGGGACTCTGCAAGCAGAACCCATATGCCTTGAACTCTGTACCACTATGGTTGCCTGTCAGGATTGCACTCTGCTGTGCTTCAGTGTCGCTACTGCAAATTGCCAGAATGTGTTATTGTAGGCACAGAAACCCTCCACATGTCCCTATTTTCCAGGGATAGTCCCAGATTTACAGTTTCTGATTTAATCCTGGAATGTCCCGCTTTTCCTTAGGATGTCCCTATTTTCACCGAAGAAATGTTGCGAGCGTTGTGGCTTGGCTACTAATCTAGTTGATGTTTGATTGCCTCCATACTGCCAGATCGGTGTTGTTCTTATGGTCCATCATATGTCCCTGCTGGAGGAGATGCATCGTTTCCTGGGGCTCCTCTGATGCATCTGCAGCTAGAGCTGAGATCAGAAACTGACATGTGCTTGGGCTCATGCTTCAAAACAGACACACACACAACACAGTGACCCACTGCAATGTGCATATCCTGATGGGCACAGAGAGCTCACGTGAGCATGCACTTCATCATTCATTGCAATGGGCAGACCTGATTTGAATGCTCAGAATGTTCAATGGGCTCCACTGGGATTAATGGGGAAGCTATGTTCTGCAGACAAGCTGTATGGAGAGAAGTTTCTCTCTCTTGAAATGAGAGCCTGTGGCCGTCTAATGCAGCTGACGAGGACAGGCAAAAGGAAGTCCTTCACACAGTGTGGGGGCACCATCTCTAGGGGTCCCCGGGGCCCCAAGCACCCACAAAATTTTTGTTGTGGGTGCTTAGCCCCCACACCGCAGGGCCCTGGCGCAACTTCTGGTGCCTTGCAAAGCACTGGAAGTCATGTCCGAGGGCTTGCAAGACTTCAGGACCTGACTTCTGGTGCCACCGGCTTCTGAGGCCATGTGACGTCATGATGTCACACCACACATGATGTCATCGGCCGCTCTTGCCTTTGATGTTGCTGTGAGGAAAAGCAGGGTCAAGCTTTGAGCTTAAAAGCTGTTTATTAAACATTAAAAAATAACAGAGTGATAAAACATGTCTACTCCCTAACTAACAGATTTCCGGACTAGAGTCTTCGCGCCTTTTGAAACAGAGGAAGCCTCTAGTCGCCCTAAAATGACGCCTGCGTTTACGTCTCCCCCTTTGTTCCTCCCCCTGTCTGCTACTGACAGCGTGAGGGCTTTCTCTCTCTTCCGGAGACGTCTGCTGATGAGGGCTGCTGCTTGAAGTATCTGTACTTATTATCGGTGCTTGCTCTCTATATTTACTCTCCTCCCCCTGACTGGCTGAGTCCCAATTTTCTCTCTCTGCCTTTTCATCTATACTCTCCCCCCTCTCTTCCCGAGCAATACTTCTATCCCTGACACATGACATCATGTCATGTCGCGTTGGGCACCCATAACCTGGGGCCCAAGTTGGCACCCCTGGATAGTGAAAGTGAAAAATTTGCTGTCGAAAGGTGCGGCAACAGCCACCAACTCAGGTGGTTTTAAATAGGGACTGGCCAGATTCATGCAGAATAAGGCAATTTATGGTTTATAGTAATTATGGCTGTATATTACCTCCAAAAGGAACAAGCTTGAATACCAGGTGCTGAGGAACAACAATGGGAGAGGGGGACTGATGTGGTGTCCTGGTTGTGGGCTTCCCAGAAGCATCTGTTTGGCCATAGCGGGGAACATGCTCAGTTGGTAGAGCATGAGACTCGTAATCCCGGGGTTGTGGGTTCGAGCCCCATGCTGGGCAAATTATTCCTGCATGGCAGGGGGTTGGACTAGATGACCCTCACGGTCCCTTCCAACTCTACAGTTCCACGATTCCATGATGCTGGACCGGATAGGCCTTTCGTCTGACCCAGCAGGGATCTTCCTATGTCCCGCTGAGTGTTTGGGGGCTCCTTGCGGCTATCAAAGCTCTCTTGGAAATAAGCAAATTCATACGTATGATCCTGATTAATGCATGGTGGTGTGTTCCCCTCCCTCCTAGTGAATGTTTAAATAATACATAGCTGCCTCAGCTGTCCTGGCTGACAGCACTTTACCTAGGAAATGTGCAAATGATCAGATCATAGGATTACCCTTGGAGCGTTAATTTATAGACATTTCTGATCCTAGGGAGTGGATTCCTGACATTCATAAACCACACATGGGGAGGGACATCTAAGGTTCCTCATACGCAGTTTAAGGGCTTAGATCTAGCTACATGCACAAAGAAATCAAATATGTATATGGCGGCGGAAAGTAAGCACTCTTCTTTATCAAGACAAAAGGAAATCACGTGGTTGCAGCAGTGAGTTGGAAGGATCTGATTCAATTAAATATTAATAGATACTACTTTTCTCTAAAGCAGTTAGATGTAATATATTTTTAAATGCACCAGGAAGTGGAGAGAGATTTAAAGCAGAGAATTTTTATTTTTATTTTACTTTTAACCGCATGCATCTATAGTTTTAATTGAATCAAGGCAAGCCCAGGTTTATTCCAATAAAAAATAAAAAATAAAAATCACTTTGCAGCTCTTGGGACAGAGAACTATGAAAAACTGGAAATATTTAGGACTTGTGGAATGCAGCAAAAGAGGAGGCTCTCCAACCCCGCCTTTATCGCTCTGCTTGTCTGTTTCTGCCCTTTCCCCGGTTGTCTGCTTCTTCCTACAGTCTCTCCATTTGAAAACTGAAGTGTGGAATCAAAGGTTACTCTGGCTGTCCTGGAATTTAAAAGAAGAAGCTTTGGATCTGGCTTTTAAAACTAGACCTTTGAATGAATTAAAGGCTGTATGCTCACCAGGCAGGGAAGGGAAAAAAGGCAGTCAGCAGTGGGAGAAGGAATGCATGTCAGTATGCAGAGGGCTGATCTTTGGTCTCCATAAAAACAGCAACCATGTTAATCCATGCATAGGGTGACCCCTTGCACAGTACAGTGCTTTAAATCAGACGTGTAAGTATTATTTGCATCTACGGAATGACAACACAAGTCCGGCATCTGGTAAACGGTGCAGAATTTGGCAGCCTTAGAATCCCAGTTTTCTTTTTTGTTGTTGAAAAAGACACAAGTTCCCCAGACCTTAAGGTTGTACAGAAAAAAGCTTGGAAGTACGCTTGATCAAATATCCTTTCTAAATGATCATTTTTACAGTGCAAAGAATGTCCCTTTTAAAATTATTTGCTCATTTGTTTTCATTTCAGCTGAACGTTAGGAGAAACGTCTCGACAGTAACAGCAGTTTGACCTTGGGTCCAGTTAGCTAAAGGGATGGTAGGCTCTTGCTCAAGGGAGGTCTTCAAGCAGAAGACAGACAGCTTTGCCCAATATAAATAATTTATGTATGTTATTTTCAAAAATATATGGTTTTCATAAACATTCCCCCCAATGTATGTGTTTTTCTACACGTCGGGAAGAGCGAAAGAGATGGATCCACCTTCAGTTGTGGAATGAATAGAGCTTCTCCTCCATTCCTGGAGTGAGACCCCTCCTCTCGCTTCTAAAGTAACATGGGATGCCCAAGAAAATGAAGAACTGAATGCGGAAGTGGACTGTTGCACTCAATCCGCTGCACCACACCTGCTGCAGTTGGGACGCATGATCAGGGCTGTCTTAAGCATATCCGGCGCCGTGGTGCAAAGATCCCTCCGGTGCCCCCCCCGGCAACTCCAAAACAAGGGAGGGGGCAATGGAAAATGTCCTCTGCCTCCCCCACTGCCCCGATCCCTGGCGTGGTGGCGGCGATCAAGCAGGAAAACGTGCTGGTGGAAATGCTCTACAGCAGGGGTGTCAAACTCAAATTCATCGGGGGCCGCATCAGCAGTTTGGTCACCCTCAAAGGGCCGGTTGTATCTGTAGGACTATGTGTCCACTCTTTATTATCATAAATTATAGTCACTGCATTCAATTATTACTGTTTTTTTGTAATAATTTAAGTAATAATGTCGCGCGTGCGCACTCCGTCGCTGGGCTCCTGCTGCCGCTTCCGCAGCGACCTTGCGAGCCCGCCGGATGAAAAGGCGGCTTGGGGGCAGCTGCCGATCGTGCGCGGCAGCCCCCCCAAGCCGCTTTTTCACTCAGAGGGCTCGCAAAGTCGCTGCGGAAGCGGCAGCAGCAGCGGGAGCCCAGCGACGGAGTGCGCACGTGCGACATTTTGCGCGTGCGCACTCAGTCGTGATGTCACGACGCCCCACCCCCAGGGGGGTGCCTCCTCCATGCTGCCGCCCCGGGCGGCGCGGAGCCTCCCTCCGCCCCTGCGGCCGGTGGCGGCTACACGGGCCACATGATGAGGTCTGGCGGGCCGGATTCAGCTCATGGGCCTTGTGTTTGACACCCGTGCTCTACAGCATCAGGGCGCCCAAGAAGGCAGGCCAGGAAGGTTGTGCGCCGCCTTTCGCCAGGAAGCAGGAGGAGGACAACGACCGGGAGCAGGGCCGTCTTTAGCAGATGCAGAGGCTAGGGAGGGAAGCTCTGCGCAGCTTCCATCCTAATCCTCTGCAGGGATCGCTCTCCTCCTGCGGAGGCTTCGGAAGGAAGCTGCATGCCTGCCAGCCATATATTTGGCAGGGTGCAGCTGGCGGGCGTGGAGGGAAAGGGGAGGCTGCCAGCAAAGCCGTGCAGCTCCCCCACTTGCTAGGGCGCCCCTGAGAGGCTGGCGCCCTGGTGCAACGAACCACTAAGACCAATGGGAAAGACGGCTCTGCGCATGATGCTCCGGTGGGCACATGCAGCTGCTATATGAACAGGATTTCCCATTTATCCCCATGGCCAGGGCAGCTCTGTGCATTTTTCTCATTGAATAAGCAGACCTCTCCCCACACCCCCAGTTCAATTTACTTACCAAAGTAAATGGGGAAGCCTTTGCACGTTGAGGGGACCTTGCGCCCTCATTCCCCCCCCCCCCCCGCGCCTGATAGAAGAAATGGCCGCTGGAGTGCCAGAAAGGAATAGGCAGAGCATACTTAAGAGGATTCTCCGGAGGTCCTCTTAGTGCTATTGTTTCATGCTGGTGCTCCTCTGAACAGCACTCAAGGTGGCAGGGAGGAAGGGAAACGCATCTCGGACTGAAAGTCCTCATTCATCTAAAACTGTCAAGGCAAAAAGCTTTCAGTTCTGACCCTTTTTACACGCGCATCTGCCTTCTGCTTGACGCCTCTGCAAGGTTAGCTCAGGGCACCCATAAGACTGTCAAGAGCAGAGTCCCTTGGGCTCTCTTAAGTGTTCGGATTCGAAGGTCTGAAACTTGTTAAGTACTCCGAAGGCATCACTTTGCCCAGAGCTGTTGGTCCTTGGGCCGGAAGCGCCAAGTGATTACGTAAAAAGATATTCCAGGAAGGAGAGACACATCTTGCAGAGGAAAGGAACACACGTACACACCGCAATCCATCCATGCGCTCCACAAGCAAAATAAGCGCACGTGAATCTGGGGCCAGAACTATGTGGCAAGCTGGTGAACATTTAGATTAAAATCCGCAGCTAGGGAGGCAGGTGGGAACTTGGGTCAATTCACATTTTTTATGTGGACCTACCTGATTTGCAGGGACGCGAGTGGCGCTGTGGTCTAAACCACTGAGCCTAGGGCTTGCCGATCAGAAGGTCGGTGGTTTGAATATCCACAACGGGGTGAGCTCCTGTTGCTCAGTCCCTGCTCCTGCCAACCTAGCAGTTTGAAAGCACATCAGAGTGCAAGTACTGTAGATAAATAGGTACCGCTCCGGCACGAAGGTAAACGGCGTTTCCGTGCACTGCTCTGGTTCACCAGAAGCGGCTTAGTCATGCTGGCCACATGACCCGGAAAGCTGTCTGTGGACAAACGTCGGCTCCCTCGGCCAGTAAAGTGAGATGAGTGCCACAACCGCAGAGTCGTTCGCAACTGGACCTAACGGTCAGGGGTCCCTTTGCCTTTACCTGATTTGCACTTACTAAACAATACACGAACATGGGGTGTAAACTGAATAAAACAAACATGCAAATTAACTGAAAAATCTAGTATCGAGGCACCCTAAAAGCAAAGCCTTGGAATTCTGTACAAACAGTTTTCTGGGAATCTGATGCTTGCAAGGGGGGAAAAAATCCTGCTTGCCTCCATTTATGTTCTGCTTGTGCATCCATGAACAAAGACCACAAAGACACCTGGAGTCATTAGCACTTTCTCACTGTCTTTTGGCCACTGGAACGTCGCACCCTTCTTGCCTTGTATGGTGACCTCAGTCGGGAAAAATGAAAAAAAAATCCTTCCAGTAGCACCTTAGAGACCAACGACGTTTGTTCTTGGTATGAGCTTTCGTGTGGGGTTCCTCAGGATTTGATGTTATCCCCTGTGCTGTTTAACATCTACACGAAACTGCTGAGTGGCGTCATCCAGAGTTTTGGAGTACATTGTCAGCAATATGCTGATGACACTCAGCTCTCCTTCTCCTTTACATCCGCAGGTGAGGCAGGGGATGTGCTGGACTATTGCTTGGCTCAGTAATGGACTGTATGAGAGCTCACAAACTGAAGCTCAATCCAGATAAGCCTGAGGCACTGCTAGTGGGCAGTTCCCTAGACCAGATGGGTGGGAGCTTGCCTGCTCTTGATCGGGCTACACTCCCTCTAAAGGAGCAGGTACATAGCTTGGGGGTACTTCTGGATCCTTTGCTGTCGCTTTAGGGTCAGGTGGTCTCAGTGGCACAGAGTGCTTACCATCAGCTTCGGCTGGTGGCCCAGCTATGCCCCTATCTGGACAGGGATAGCCTCACTTCCGTTGTCTACTGTCTGGTAGAATACTGCAACACATTATACCTCTGAAGAGGTATACCTCTGAAGATGCTTCAGAAAATTTAGCTGGTGCAGAAATCAGTGGCAAGGTTGCTCACCAGGACAAGACGGTTTGAACATATTACACCGATCCCGGCCTGACTGCAGTGGCTGCCAGTTAGTGTCTGGGCCCGATTCAAAGTGCTGGCATTGACCAATAAAGACATAAACAGCTCAAGGACCGGCTCTCCTGGACCTTGCAATCATCTTCTGAGATCCTTTGTTGTGTCTCCCTTCTACATGAGGTCCTGAGGGTGGCAACATGAGAATGGGCCTTTTCTGTGGGTGCTCCGTTTTTGCTATGCTTTTCCTAAGGAGGCTCACTGGTGTGTTCATGGTACATCTTTAGGCAAAAACATTCTTCTTCAGCCCAGGCCTTTGGCTGATTAATATTCTATGTCCTTTTTTTGTAGGAGTGGGGGTTATGGGGTTGTTTTGTTCTTGTTCCTATTATGTATTTTGTGGTTTTATTTTTGTATTTTTTTGTATTTTTATACTGTGAACCGCCCCAAAGATCTTTGGATGAAGGGCGGTATGTAGATTTAATGAATATTTAAATGAATAATAACGATCGGTGCTTTTTTTCTGGGGGGACGCAGGGGAACGCATACCCCTAAACATTTTTTGAATCTAAGTTTGGCCTCATTGAGGGGCAGTATTTCAATATGAGTAGGAAAATACCCCTAAACATTTTTTTAGCGGGGGGAAAAAGGACTGACAACAATACTTTGGGAAGCAAAGTTAAGGAAACATCAATAGAACACAACTGCCCCATCCAGGAAGGGAGAATGTCCTTCTAGAAGAGGAGGAGTAGGAGGAGGAGTTTGGATTTGATTGTTGTTGTTGTTCAGTCGTTCAGTCGTGTCCGACTCTTCGTGACCCCATGGACCAGAGTACGCCAGGCACGCCTATCCTTCACTGCCTCTCGCAGTTTGGCCAAACTCATGTTAGTAGCTTCAAGAACACTGTCCAACCATCTCATCCTCTGTCGTCCCCTTCTCCTTGTGCCCTCCATCTTTCCCAACATCAGGGTCTTTTCTAGGGATTCTTCTCTTCTCATGAGGTGGCCAAAGTACTGGAGCCTCAACTTCAGGATCTGTCCTTCTAGTGAGTACTCAGGGCTGATTTCTTTGAGAATGGATAGGTTTGATCTTCTTGCAGTCCACGGGACTCTCAAGAGTCTCCTCCAGCACCATAATTCAAAAGCATCAATTCTACGGCGATCAGCCTTCTTTATGGTCCAGCTCTCACTTCCGTACATTACTACTGGGAAAACCATAGCTTTAACTATACGGACCTTTGTCGGCAAGGTGATGTCTTTGCTTTTTAAGATGCTGTCTAGGTTTGTCATTGCTTTTCTCCCAAGAAGCAGGCGTCTTCTGATTTCGTGACTGCTGTCACCATCTGCAGTGATCATGGAACCCAAGAAAGTGAAATCTCTCACTGCCTCCATTTCTTCCCCTTCTATTTGCCAGGAGGTGATGGGACCAGTGGCCATGATCTTAGTTTTTTTGATGTTGAGCTTCAGACCATATTTTGCGCTCTCTTCTTTCACCCTCATTAAAAGGTTCTTCAATTCTTCCTCACTTTCTGCCATCAAGGTAGTATCATCAGCATATCTGAGGTTGTTGATATTTTTTCCGGCAATCTTAATTCCGGTTGGGGATTCATCCAGTCCAGCCTTTCGCATGATGTATTCTGCATATAAGTTAAATAAGCAGGGAGACAATATACAGCCTTGTCGTACTCCTTTCCCAATTTTGAACCAATCAGTTGTTCCATATCCAGTTCTAACTGTAGCTTCTTGTCCCACATAGAGATTTCTCAGGAGGCAAATGAGGTGATCCGGCACTCCCATTTCTTTAAGAACTTGCCATAGTTTGCTGTGGATTTGATATCCCGCTTTATCACTACCCGAAGGAGTCTCAAAGCAGCTAACATTCTCCTTTCCCTTCCTCCCCCACAACAAACACTCTGTGAGGTGAGTGGGGCTGAGAGACTTCAAAGAAGTGTGACTAGCCCAAGGTCACCCAGCAGCTGCATGTGGAGGAGTGGAGATGCAAACCTGGTTCACCAGATTATGAGTCTACCACTCTTAACCACTACACCACACTTGCTCCCTACACATGCAGCTGTTGTGGGTGTAAGTTTGCATCTAGAAGTGCATTTGCCTCTGTATTACAATGCTCATCTGGGTTCCAGTGAACCGGCTGGATGTGTTGCTTGACCCCAGACCCCAGAGCTAAGGAAAGGATAAGCAGCAGCCCCACCACAGTACAAAAAGCCAAAACAAGGAATTATCTCCCTATGCGGTAATGACGCAGGCACTGTTTGCACACGAGGTTGACTGCTGAATACAGGAACACTGAGCCATGCAACAAGAATATCAGGAATTAGCAACTCACTTGTCACTAGTATTTAAATAGCACTCATTCCTGGCTCCATGGCATGAATCCCTAGGGCAACAGAACACAACTGGAAGTCAACTAAATTTGAGAAGCAAGTAAAGTAAGGCCAACTGTGGTGAAGGGCTTGTGGAGTCCAGCGATGGATTCCAGGCATTCCAGTGCCCACAGATAATGGAAAACCTTGATAAGGTGATTGCTAGAGGCTGCTAATGTTTTGGAATTAAAAAAACCCCCAAAAAATAGAGTAGGTAGGAGGAGAAAACTGGCAGGTGGCTGAGTGGCAAGTCCTTGAAAGAATCAAGAGACGCTCTGGAAACTATCATGCCTCTTTCAACCTGTCGTCTGGACAAATAAATTTTAAAAAAATTGAAATATGATCCCACAGTTTAGGCATAAAAGGTTCCTATGTTAGGGTTGCCGTACGTCCAGATTTTCCCGGATGCTTCTGGGAATCGGACAGCATTTTGGCATGCACAAAAAGGTGTGGCAAATCACATTTTCCTCTCTTTCTTTCCACCAAAAGTCTTTACACATGTGCCAAGAGACACAGAGCAAAAGAGGTAGTTGTTACAGCATAGAGCTGTAGCCTCTGCAAAGATTGTGCAGGAGCAGAGAACTGTACAAGCTTAGAGTGCAAAAGCTGCTCTCAAAATGGGGAGATGGGTTTTTTTTTCCTCTAGGAGGGAAGGTGGGTAGAGATATTTGATTAAGTTTGCATTTAAAGTCAAGCCTACCTAATTTGCACTCTGAAACAATACGGAAACTGAAACCCATCCAGCTACCTGTCAAAATTTGCACTGCTCCAGGTTTCGCAAGGCTGTTCTCCAGCCACGCATTGCGTACAATCAAAGAAGCATATCCTAGAGTAAATTTCAGATGTGAAAAATGAAAAGGCCCTATAGACAAGGCATTCATCTCCATAGTCAAGTACAGGTACATAGCAAAGCCTAGTTACTGACGGGGAGGGCCAAAACCAATTAATATTCCATTGTTCAGCACCTGGATAACCTCACCAGAGTTTCCCAACCTTTGGTCTCCAGCTGTTTTAGAACTACAATTCCAATCATCCCTGACCACTGGTCTTGCTAACTAGGGATGATGGGAGTTGTAGTCCAAAAACAGCTGGAGACCCAAGGCTGGGAAACACCTAAATCACCTAGAACAGGGGTGGGGATGCAAGGAAGTTCAGGCCAAGGAACACAATGGACCATCAACAGCTTGAGAGAACTGCTGGGGTAGCCCCTCTTCCACCTTCCCCAGAGCTATGTGTGCAGAAACCTCTGGCTTTTGCAAGGCTAGAATACAGCCTACCATACAAAGAGGAGGCTCACATCTGTTGCCTGGCCCACTTTTGCCTCTGCCCCCAGAAGTGGCCTCTGGAAGGTTACCCATGAGCTCATTTGACCTGTAGACTAACCAAGTTCCCCCACCCCTGACCATTACTAACTTGAAACAATGCACCCTGCTTCAGTGAGTCTATATCAGGTGTAGGGAGGATCCAGCCCTCCAAATATTGCCGAATTGTTGCCCTCTAGGGGTTGCCATTGGCCATGCTTGCTGGGGTTGATGGGAGTTGTAGTTCAGCAACATCTGGCGGACCAAAGGTTCCCCACACCTAGACTATTGTAGCCAAAGGAAATACAGTGGTACCCTGGGTTACATACTCTTCAGGTTACATACGCTTCAGGTTACAGACTCCGCTAACCCAGAAATAACGCTTCAGGTTAAGAACTTTGCTTCAGGATAAGAACAGAAATCGTGCTCTGGCGGCACAGCGGCAGCGGGAGGCCCCATTAGCTAAAATGGTGCTTCAGGTTAAGAACAGTTCCAGGTTAAGAACGGACCTCCGGAATGAATTAAGTTCTTAACCCGAGGTACCACTGTAAGCATCATTGCCATGTTTTTTGGGTTTCAATAAAGGTGGTTGCTTGAAAATCTGTGGGTGTTCCATGCCATCCATTCCTCCTTTTAATTAATGCCTCCACCCCCTTAACATGGGTGTGAAAAAGAATCCTCTGCATGTTCAGGTGAAAGTAGGAATGGACGGTTCAGTCTGTTTTCTGTCCATGCCAGCTGTGCATGTGTCCATCCCTAAATCTAATCTGTCTTGTTTCCCCATGGATCCGTGATATATTTTTTTAATGTGCCATAGAGCCTGTTGGATATTGAATCAGCTGCTCAACGACTGTAGTGGTGAGGTCCCCATCTCTGCTTTGTAGCTGGTGCTACATCCAGAAGACGTACATTGGCTGGAGGTGCAGAGATCACAAGACTACTGCTGCTCTCAAGCTGCTGCGGCTGGCTTGCCTAGTGGTGAGAGGCTCAGCAGGTGCAAGGCTAGCAGGAGGAAGGGGGTAGTTGTAGATGGTGAGAAGATTGAAGTCTCTCCTATGACACACACACACCGTTCGCCTCGGTTCATGGACTTAAAGGAGCTTTCTTCTTCAAGGACATATTCCAGCCAAACAAACAGGCCTGAGGAGGACAAAGGGCAGGGCTAGACAGGGACCTGATCTAGGAAGAGGTATTGTGGCCTGGGGAGAGTGTTGAGGGCCAGACAGAGGCCAGAGAAGGGGTGGGCATATTCAACCCCTGTTTGAAATAGAATGATGCGCCATCCCATTCACTCGGTCCAAGCACACTGTAAGTCCACACAGCCAAAGAGGCACCGTCCGGATCCCCCAAGAACAAGCTGAAAGTTGAAGCACTCGATCGCAGCTGGCCCAGGCAAGAAACGTCTAGAAAATGGTGGTGTTGGTCACAGATGGGCTCCAAATTGAAGAATCAGGCTTGGTCTTCACTCTGCAAGGCCCTTCAGAAGCCCCACGCCAATATTAAGGGAGGGGAGGAACCGAGAATCAACCCAATGGACGAAAGAAGGATCTAGAATATGAAGTCTATTATCATCCAGCAGTCTATGCTGGTACAGTGACATCTAGTGTAGGAATATAGAACTATTAAGTTTTATATGATACATACTAGAACACCCGCCCCTTTTAATGTAAAAAGAAAAGAAAATACTTCAGAAGCGCAGATCAAGGCAAGCACTTCTGCTTTATATTATCAGGGGCTGCTTCAAGCTCCTAGTATTTTGTATCCTATGTTTACTTATAGAATTTAACCTTTACCTTTTTCTCTCCTGGGAGAGAAAGGATCCAAGCTGGCTACGACGTGAAAAAGAATGAGTCTTCATGCAGTGGCAGAGGAGGGGGAAGTGGGGAAATGATATGATGTGATGCCTCCCTCCCTCTCCCCCTCCCCCCTGTCTCCATACCTCAGAGCCTGGGAGAAACAGCTTGGATCCACCCCACTGGTACAGCCATTCAGCGGCTGATTGAATATCCAACAGGCTCTTTGGCACATTAAAAGCAGCTGCTTCTTGCTGCAGCTTTCTTGTGTAGTGGAGGGAGGTTTATTGGTAGCAGCCGAGGTCAATGAACTGATTGTAGCCTACCTGCTAACCTCAGGTGAGATGGAGAACCTGAACTGCCTGCTGCTGGATCAGCTCAATGGCCCATCTGGTCATTGGCCAACCAGATGACCATGGGAAACCAGCAAAGCAGGATTCAGGCACAAGAACACTCTTGCCTCCTGGGGTTTCCAGCAGCTGCTATTTGGAAGCAATGCTGTTGACCCCCCAGTCAGCACTCATTCCCAGCCTCTCTCCTTACTTACAACCAGCCTAGAGGTGGAGCACTGCCTGTTAGCCTCCTCCATGTTGACTTTGTAGAATTCATCAAGGAGGATGGGGACGAAACCAGAAATAGTTGGCTCCACCTGCAATTGACCTCTTTGACTTCTGCCCTCCCAATGCCAATGAGCACCAGCCTCCACCCACTGAGTCACCTGCAAGTTTAGTTAGTTTTTGAACATGGACTTTAGGGGAGCATCACCTTCTCCTTTGCCCCAGGCGGCAAAATGTCTTGGACTGACCCTGCTCAATAGAAGATTACTCAAAGCAGGAATTTGATCCTGGGCTTGCTACATACAAGCAAAGAACATGTTCCCTACAGCACACTGGCTTTTATGTCCAGGGAGAACTATAAGAGACCTTGAACTTTCCTTAGTTATGACCTGCTGAGATAGCATTGGGTCTCATAGCCCCGCCACACGTGTTTGAAATGTATATCGGGTGCTTTATTTACATCTGATTCCATCAGTGGATCAATCCTGGGGATGTGGAAATCTCCAAGATTACTTCTGCTCAGGTGACAGTGACGCAACACAACAAGAGCCGTTTCAAAATACAAGTTTGCTCCTGTGGATTCACATGAAGTCGGGCTGCTGCTTGCTAAAATTAGCCGCACCTTCACAATCATAATTTGTGTTTCCATACTGAATAATCTGAACCCTGATTAACAGCAACAGATATCTGGGTTGGCGTTTCTTTGGGTTGGTTTTTTTTTTTTTTTTTGATAACTTTTATAGGCAGACTTCCTTTATTGGCCCTTACCAACATTGGCATAAATAACTGTTTTATGCATTTATGCTGCTGCCTTAAAAAACAATCAGGGGAGGAGGAATCTACTCCTAGACCTGTCAGCTCTGACGCTCTTTATGCTGCATGTTATTGTGGGTACGGCTGTTGGAGAATTCTGATGAGAATGGAAATAGGAGCAGAGATTGCCGCTGTTTGTTTATTTGGCCCATGTCTGGAATGGAACGCAATCCAATGAGTAGATTATTACGGTATTTTCCTTGTGACTCCTTCCAACTACAATTCTGTGATCCTTCTGCAACAAATGCATTCACTGGTACAGTGGAACCTCGGCTGTCGAACGCTTCAGAAGCCGAACAATTTGGAACCCAAACGCCAACAACCCGGAAGTGAATGCTTCCATTTTTGAACAATTTTCAGAAGTCGAACAGCTTCCGAGGCACATTTCTCCATTTTTTCAATAGATTTTGCCGACCGGCAATTGCGCCTCAGTTGTCAAACATTTTGGAAGTCAAGCAGTCTTCCGGAATGGATTACATTCGACAACCGAGGTTCCACTGTAGTCTAAATGTGCAAAGAGAAGGATCGATCCGGGTGGAGAATTCCACAACTGTGATGCCACCAACCAAAAAAAATCCTGGCCATGAAACAGGAAGCTCTGGAGCTGATCTCAGAGCTTGGGTAGGTTTGGATGTGTGCAGATGTCTAATTGCATGTCTTTTGTGCCCGGCTCTGTTTGGTGGCTCTTGTGGCTTGAGAAAACAATGAAAACAAAGTAGACCTCACAAGGCTGAAGTCTTCCTGGCCTAGGTGGGGTGGGTGAAGCAATGCTTCACATCCACTGGTCCCACCCTGGCTACGAGCCCTGTAGAGCCTGTTGATGCCTGGCTTACTGCACTGGCAGAACCATAGCTGTCAACTTTTTCCTTTTTTTAAGGGAAATTCCCTTATTCCGAATAGGATTCCTCGCAAGAAAAGGGAAAAGTTGACAACTATGGGCAGAACGATGCCTGGCCTCTGCATGCGGCAAATTATAACACACCCCTCCCTTTGCCCACCCTTGCAATGGCCAGACAACATCTATTTGTTAAATGGCCCGTGCTCTTTGTCTCTTGAATCACGTGCCAAGCTGCCACTTTACGCCTGATCAATAACGATTAATAATTTGGCGCCTTCCATTTGTTGTGTGTGTGTGTGTTCCTTTCTTCTTTCGCGCCATTACTCCAGAGCCCTCCCCAAGAATCTTCGCTCTGAACACACTGTCCCTTTTCTTTGCAATGAGGCTACAAGCCATTTATTATCTAAGTAACTCCCATGCACTCTTGAGTGCCTTTGTGTCGGAGGGGCAGTGGAAGGGGGGGGTGGAGCGGGGCGGGTAGAGGCTCCGGCAGCTTTAAGTGAGCCTCTTTGTTAGCTACTCCCCAGCAGACATTTAAGCTGGTAGGACTGGAGTGTCCTAAGGAAAACTGAGTGAAAGCACTGTCTTGAGCCCATAAATCTGCATTAGCTATGGTAGTTCTAGCAGTGACTTGTGCCACTGCATCCAAAGTGGCATTGTAAAGGCTATATCCATCACCAAAGGAAGCCTAACAGAAAACAGAAGAGGAGGTCTGCTTTATCAGGCCAAAATGCCCATTTAGTTTGCAGTGGCCAACTAGATGCCAATGGTAAGCCTGCAAGCAGAACCTAACCAAAACAACACTTGACATTTCCAACATCTGATATTCAGAGGCATGGTGCCCACAGCAGTGGAGGTAGAACAGAGCTCTCAAGGCTGCAGTCTATGGACACCTTATCTTCTATTAATTTGTCCAATCCTCATTTAAAAACATCCAAGTTGGCGGCCATCGCAGCTTCCTCTGGCAGCAAAGTCTGTAATTTAACTATAAGCAGTGTGAACAAGTATTTCCTGTTATCTGTCCTGAATCTTCCAAAGTTCAACTTCATTGGATGCCCACAAGTTCTGGTGAGGACGGTTTTCTATCCAATTTCTCCATTCAAAGGCATATCATTTCATAAACTTCTTTCATGTCACCTTTCCCTTGCCTTTTTTGCAAAGTCCCAAAGGCTGCAATCTTTTCTCGCGGGAGAGCTGCTCCACCCCCTTGACCATTTTGGTTGCCTTTTTCCCCTGAAGTTTTCCCAGCTCTACAATCTCCTTTTTGAAGCCAAACGACCATAAATGTCTACAGTATGTGGTTGCACCATAGGTCCTTGTGGACCACAAGCTTAACACGAGTCAACATTGTGATACAGCAGCAAAAAAAAAAAAAAAAGCTAATGCTACTCTAGGCTGCATCAACTACAACTAATCCAGAATGCGGCAGCTAGACTTGTTTCCTGTTTGGCAGGGGGTTGGACTGGATGGCCCTTGTGGTCTCTTCCAACTCTGATTCTATGAGGTTGGCCACCAAGATCATGGAACACTGGTCCTGGAAGACCTACGTTGGCTCCCAGTACGTTTCTGAGCACAATTCAAAGTGTTGGTGCCAATCTTTAAAGCTCTAAACCGCCTCGGCCCAGTGTACCTAAAGGAGTGTCTCTACCCCCATAGTTCAGCCCAGACACTGATGTCCAGCTCTGAGGGCCTTCTGGCGGTTCCCTCCTTTACAGGTTACAGGGAGCAAGGCAGAGGGCCTTCTTGGTAGTGGCACCCGCCCTGTGGAACGCCCTCCCATCAGATGTCAAGGAAATAAAAAAACTTTCTGACTAGAAGACATCTGAAGGCAACCCTGTATCAGGAAATTTTTAATGTTTTACAATTGTTTATGTGCTGTAAGCCGCCCAGAGTGGCTGGGGAAACCCAGCCAGCTGGGTGGGGTATAATAATAATAATAATAATAATAATAATAATAATAATAATAATGAAGCATAATGTCCAGATCAAGGGAATTAATAGGAACACTATTCTGTCTTGGTCAGAACACACTTGGAGTACAGTGTCCAATTCTGGATGCCACAATTTAAGGAAGATATTCACAAGCTGGAAAATGTTCAGAAGAGAGCAACCAAGGATCTGGAAACCAAGCCTTATGAGGAAAGGTTGACGGAGGTGGGTATATTTTGCCTAGGAAAAAGGAGACTGAGATGTGATATGATAGCCATCTCCAAATATCTCAAGGGATGTCACATGGAAGATGGAGCATGCTTGTTTTCTCCTGCTCTGGAGGGTAGGACTTGAACCAATGGCTTCAAGTTACAAGAAAGGAGAACTAAACATCAAGAGGAACTTTCTGATAGTAAGAGCTGTTCAGCAGTGGAACAGACTCCCTCAGAAGGTTGTGCACTCTGCTTCCTTGGAGGTTTTGAAGCATAGGTTGGATGGCCATCCATCATGGATGTGTTAGCTGTGATTCCTGCATTGTAGAGGGTTGTACTAGATTACCCTTGAGGTCCCTTCCAACTCTACAATTCTATTATTTGTATGGCAGGAGTTATTATACAAATCAGGAGTTTTCTCAGGACCATGTTGTATGTTACATCGTGTTCTGTATATGTCCGTCCCATATAATGAAAACAAAATAAAATAAGAAATTCCTTCCAGTAGCACCTTAGAGACCAACTAAGTTTGTTCTTGGTATTAGCTTTTGTGTGCATGCACACTTCTGCAGATACCACTTCTTCAGATACCATGCACACTTCCATATAATGAAGACCCCCAAATACAACAACATCTAAATATATTAACTGGCTCACACTCATCCTTCATTATCATTGCCCTTCCTATTCCCAGGCCATAAAGGAAGGCTGGAGCTTGGAGTCAGAAAGAGAACTATTGTTTTAGCAGGCTCTCAGTCATGCCAGGGACCATGCAGGTTTTTCCATGTGCTTTGTTCCATGTAACTATTGGGGCTAATAATTAACTATTAGTGATGGGGAAGACTTTGATTCAGTTGACAATTAAGGCAAATCTACCTAATTCACACTTTCTGGAACAGCAGAAGAACAAAAACACAGCCATACTTTGAAATTCACACTTCTCTGAATTTTGTAATGCAGATCTTCATCCAAGTTATGTGTACCAAAATGCATATGCTAGAATGAAGCATGCACAAAAAAGCGTATATTAGTGAAAACATACAAAAAACTCATTATATTAGGGGGGAATAAGGGAAGTGGCATGCGGATGTGCACAGTAGGAGAAATTAGTACTAAAATGATGATGAATTTTCATAAGGACTTGGGGGAGGGGAGTCACGCCCTGATGTAAAAATCTGGATTTAAGATTGGAAAAATGAGGAACTAACTGAAACCAAAATCGGCAGATTTGCCTGTTTCTAATACCTTTTTGAATCATCCATAAATCTGTCTCACCCTTAAATAAAGAGAGAAACTATATAAGAATGATCCTCAGCCTTAAGAGCCATGAAATTACAGGAACTGGCTGTGTGATTTTAAAAGGATGTTTACTACGACGTGTGGCTTTCATTCCCACAGCTAAATGTGAAATTGACAATAGTAATGGGAAACAGGAGGACTGTGGGTGGACTAAGATGGAGACCGAGGCCTGAGAGAGAGAAAAATATTTCAGTGTTCTGAGGACAAGCAATTAATTTTACTGCTGTTTCCAAGCTATGTTTGCCTAGCTCCAGCTATGAGCATCAGACTGCACACCATGTTTTTCCTCTCATGAGCGTAAGAATGAATGAAGAACCCAGCTGAATTCGGTCGAAGACTCACCTTGTCCAGTACTTGTCCATCAGAGGTCAAGGAGATAAACAACTACCGTGTTTCTCCTAAAATAAGACACCGTCTTATTTTTTTTTCGCCCAACAAAACACAGTATGGCTTATTTTCAGGGGATGTCTTATTTTAACGGTGTCGCATCGGTACGCTGCATAGCCACGCCTCTCCAGGCTGTTTTAATGGGAGGTACCACGTCACTATGGCTTATTTTCGGGGTATGGCTTATTTTTGGGGAACGGCTTATATTTCACAAATGCATAGAAACCCTGCTATGGCTTATTTTATGGCTATGTCTTATTTTAGGAGAAACAGGGTACCTGACATTCAGAAAATACCTGAAGGCAGCCCTGTTTAGGGAAGTTTTTAATCTGTGATATTTTAATGTATTTTAATATTTGTTAGAAGCCGCACAGAGTGCCTGGGGAGACCCAACCAGATGGGCGGGGTACAAATATATTATTATTATTATTATTATTATTATTATTATTATTATTATTATTACTCGGCTCTCATAGTGACCAACCAGCTTGAAAGCTTCTATCTGAACACGAGATCACTCTCTCCACTTGTGATCCCCAACAACTTGCATAGAGACATACTGTCTCTGACAAAGGAGGTAACACACAGCTTTTGAGGTGAGTAGCTCTCCACTTACTGCAGCTCCCATCAAGCTACCTATCCGTTCTGACTGCTAAGAACACCAATTAAGACACTTGGTTTGATGCTGACTTTGTGTAACGTCAACCGTCCCTGCACGAACTTCTCTCTGCTGCTGGGATTATGCATGCTTTCGTAGCAAAAGCTGAATGATATAATATTTGCATTATCAGCAGGCTAAGACTTGTGATCCAACAGAATGAGGAACCGGTGAAAAACCAGGAATCCCCCAAGATTATGTGTTGCAAGCATGCAAAAAAGAAGATATGCATTCTCCTGGTCGAGGGAGGGCAGATGCCAAACACTTCTTCAAATGCTAGAGGAAAGAATAAGGATGATCCAAGAAAGGAAGCTGCTTGCAGCTGACACTTTCACGGATGGGTTTGGGAGTTCCCTAGTACGGATGAGTAACATGCCCACCCACTGAAGACCGAGCTGCTATTTACAGCCGTGCCCTTTAAATGCTAACTTCCAAGAGAAGTTGTTAACTCAGAATGTCAGAGATAACACATTGGAAACGGAAGGATAAATGTCCTAGTCACAATGCTACACCACATCCCTCTCGCCAGCAAAGTCAAGTCAACAGCCCATCTGCTTCGCCATCCTTTTCACACAGTGGCCAATCAGATGTCCGTGGGAAGCCCACAAGCAACTGGTTTTCAGAACCACACTGACTCCAACAGAAGAGGGAGAACACAGCCATGGTGGCTGGTAGCCCTACCCGCCATAAAATTATCTAATCCTTTTTGAAAGCCATCCAGAGATGGTGGCCATCACTACTTCTGGTGCGATAATATATATCCAAACTTTTCCAACCTAACGCCCTCCAGATGTTTTGAATGACACCCCCAGCCAAGGCAGATGTTTATATAATGGTGGAGGATTACAAATACCTAGCAATAGTATTCCTCTCCCTTCATATCTGGGGACGTGGTGGCTGTTCACTCACCACCTTTAAACAGTGTGAACCTGGAAGATCTGCTAGCAAACAGTAAGGTAAAGGTAAAGGGACCCCTGACCATTAGGAACAGTCATGTCCGACTCTGGGGTTGTGGCGCTCATCTCGCTTTGCTGGCCGAGGGAGCCGACGTTTGTCCACAGACAGCTTTCCGGGTCATGTGGCCAGCATGACTAAGCCACTTCTGGTGAAACCAGAGCAGTGCACAGAAAAGCCCTTTATCTTCCTGCTGGAGCGGTACCTATTTATCTACTTGCACTTTGAAGTGCTTTTGAACTGCTATGTGGGCAGGAGCTGGGACCGAGCAATGGGAGCTCACCCCGTCGTGGAGATTCGAACCGCCGACCTTCTGGTCAGCAAGCCCTAGGCTCTGTGGTTTAACCCACAGCGCCACCCACGTCCCTAGCAAACAGTAGTGGCTAATAAACAGAGCTGTGCACCAGAAAGTCCCTGCTTCAAATCTCATCTTCTCAAAGATCTCACTTTGGCAAGCCTGTCACAGTCTAAGCCTCCTTGTGTTAATTTTATGGTTGTTCAGCTTCCTTCCTTCTTTCCCTCCTTCCTTTTCTTTCTTGAAATTCATCTCCCTCCCTCAAAGGCAGATGTGAACAGAGCTGATGTCATTACACTTTAAATTTCATGTTGTTTTATGTGAGGTTCTGTGTTGTTGTTGCTGTTGTTGTTGTTGTTATTTGTTGCACTAATAAGGTTTTAATGATTGGATTGGATTGGATTTGCCTGTTTTATTGATTTTTGGAAACTGTTCAGGGAACTTGGTTGATGGGCATCTAGAAACAAAGCAAATGCAATATGGAGATCAATAACACCTGCTGATCTAGCACAGAAGAAATGCTAAATTTTATTTCTGTGGTGCAGCAGTTGGGGTGTTGGGCTAGGATGTGGAAGACCTGGGGAGGCCAGTGTTCAAAGCCCCCCTCAGCCTACTGAGTGATCTTGAGCCATTTGGTATTTCTCCGCCTCACCTACCTCACAGGGTTGGTGTGAGGATAAAATGGAAAAAGCAAAGCACAATGGATTCTCAAGCCATTCTTTTATCATTTGGCAGAAGCCACAAATAGCACAGTTAACAGTGCTAAATATTTATTAGGAAAGATTAGGCCTTGGCTGTCATCTTTGTCTGCAACATCACACATGCAAACTTTCATATACAAGTTGGGCAGGAATACAAAGGATTTGGTCCTGCTCCTACCTGCATCCCCAGAAGGAACCTCACATAAAAGAATCCGTATCTTTTTAGATAGTGTGACATGTTTTATGGTGCCCTAAAGGCCAGTGTTATTCACACTGACAGTGGCTTTCATTGGAAAGGTTGATTTATAGGGCATGTGAGCAGTTGCAGTCTGAGGTGAAAAGAACTGGATCCCCTTCAGTCAAAGCAATTAGCGCGTGCAAATTATGTAAGTAATCCTCTGGGTGAATGATTCTACAATTCTATTCTAGCACCAGGCAACTGAGGCAACTGCCTCAGGCGGCAAATGCTGGGAGGCAGCAGGGATAGTCTCCCAGGTGTTCCTACTTAACAACAACAACAACAACAACAACAACAACAGTAATAATTATAATAATTTTAATTTTCTTATTTAAACCCCACCCATCTCTGGGCGGCTCCCAGCAGAAGATAAGATAAGATTTCTTTATTGAAATTGTACAGGACAATGAAATTGGATGCAATCCCATAAAAACAACATAGAACACACATGATCAAACATTAAAAACTTCCCTAAGCAGGGCTGCTTTTAGGTACCTTAACCACTTAAAAGTCATACCCTGTTGTTGGACAGAAATGTGTTTATGCTACATGGTCTGTCCTGCACCCCTCATTCATTCATTCATTTAATATACTACCTTTCATCTGAAGATCACCGGGCAGTTTAAAACATAAAAATGCAGAATAAAAGCAAAATACATATTAGCAAAACACACACACACACACACAAAATACCTCCCATAACCCACCCATCCCAAACTGTTGCCCTCAGGTTTGGCTACCCTATTGCCATTACTGAAGTAAGATTCCAATATCAGTCCAGTATTTTTCTAGACTGGAAGGGGGGCACCAAGCAGAAATGTATCTTGTGCTGACCCTAGCTTCTTTTGAAGAGCTGGGGAGTGAACTGCAATCTTTAAACCAATGAGCTGTACTAAAAATAAAATAAAACATGGATGTATAGTAGGGATGGATGAGTCTGTCGATTTTGGTTCCTTCCCATAGCTCCTTTTCCCACACTTAAGTTCAGTTCTCCACATTAGTTTGCTTTTTTCATCAGTTGACTGCAATTTTTTCCCTTATGTACACATTTTTGTATGCAATTTTGCCTAATGTGCTTCTTCCTCTTCTTCTTCTTTTTCAAGACAGTTCTCCCCAGGGCTTTTTTATTCAGCTAGAACTCATTGGAACTCAGTTCCAGTACCTATCAGGAGGGTGCTATAGCACTGGTTCTCCCTAATATATAATGTATAATGTACTTTTCTACATTATTTTCACTAAAGTGTGCTTTTTCTGGATGCTTTACCCCGATATATTCATTTTTGTACCCCTGATTTGGCTGGAGAACTACACTGCAAAATTCAGAAAAGTGTGAATTTCAAAGGCCGGCTGTGTTTTGGTTCTCATATTGTTTTGGAAAGAGCAAACTGAGCATCAGGAAGAACTTTTTTGATGGTAAGAGTTGTTTGACAGTGGAACAGACTTTCCTCAGAAGGTGGTGGACTGTCCCTCATTGGAGGTTTTTAAGTAGAGGCTGGATTGCCGTCTGTCATGAATGCTTTAGTCGAGATTCCTGCAATGCAGCGGGTTGGACTAGATGACCCCCAGGGTCCCTTCCAACTCTATGATTCTATGAAATTAGGTTAGGTTCATGTTTAAATGCAAATTGAAATGAATTTCTCCTCCAGCCCTACCATGGTCTCTCACACATGTATGCACCTTGTTAATGCCACCGCTAAATTCACTTTGATTTCACCCCCGCTTCCCACTAATATAATAGGCACAGTGTTTAACAGCATGCACAGACATCATTAATGCCATAGATTGTGCATTATCACCATTATGTTCATCAAGTATCTATGTACACCATTCCTGCTGGCTATATTTGGTAGGTGCTTTATTGCTTTTTGGATATAAAAGAGTTGCAAGTGAAAATAATAAGCATCGGAAAATGACCTTTGGCTATGGTGGTTGTTGTTTTTTACTCGTTTACATTTCTGATATGTTTCAAAACAACATTATTGGATTGCTGCTATGTTGTTAGTGGTCCCTGCTCCTGCCAACCTAGCCGTTGGAAAGCACATAGTGCAAGTAGATAAATAGGTACCGCTCTGGCGGGACGGTAAATGGCGTTTTCGTGTGCTGCTCTGGTTTCGCCAGAAGCTGCTTAGTCATGCTGGCCACATGACCCAGACAAACTGTCCGCGGAAGCAGACCAACACCGGCTCCCTTGGCTTTTAAAGTGAGATGAGCGCAGCAACCCCAGAGACGTTCGCAACTGGACTTAATTGTCAGGGGTCCCTTTACTTTTACCTTTTAAGCTTTCCATCAGTGCAAGGAAGCTTTCCTTTTTTCCTACTGCATACCCATTTCTGTTTGGGAGATTACCCCGACCCTCCTGGAACAGATTTGGAAAAGGCACAGGGCATGCACACAAGGAGGAGAAGGGAGGAAGTCTTATTGCACAGGCAAAATTCCTTGCACTGACAGTACGGGGGAATTGGATGCCATCTTTTATTTTCTGCAAGCTACTCTGTGTACAAATTTTATTTGTAGAAGATATGGTATATAAATAAGCCTGACTTTGACTCTAAGAGGAAGAATGAACAATGAAGCAATAATACGAAGGACTTTATTGCAGAGAGTGAATTGTTTCAGGATTTCTTCCAGAAATTTTAAGTCCAAAAACACTCTCATTGTTTCGTTTCTTTTCTTTTTTAGGGTAGAGCAGATAGCTAGAGGCCCACCCTGTTAAAGGAGTGGACCCTTACTGATAGGAACTCCACCTCACACTGTAAATCATCCAGAAAATTAATCTCAGTTGGCCCAACTTGAAGCCCCTAAGTTTCGCTTTCTTAGAAGAGGACATTTGAAAAGAATTTGCTCCACCCTGTATCGCTTGCCAACCCAAGGAAGGCTCTGTTTCATTTCCCAGAGGTAACGATTCTAGGAAAATTGTCCTGGTGGCTCGGAAAGCAGAGAGCACAGGAAGTGAGGATTTTGAGACCTGCCTGAGAACTGAAGCCAACTCACTGGAAAGAAGCCATTGGACACATGTTAGATAAAACATTCCCTTCCTCTTCACCAAGGATGACTGCTTAGGGAACAAAAGAAATTAACGAGCGAACATTCCCCACATATGAAATCAAGGGTTTAGCATGGTTTGTTCTTTTCAGTACAAATTGTGAACCTTTCTTTTTCATTCATCCAGGGCAGCCTTCCCTCGGGGGGGGGGGGGGATAATTTGTTGAGCGCTCCATGCTGGAAGTGGGTGAGCTGGATTTCCCCTCTCTTGGAATACTGGCAAACATTGAAAAATGGTACACCCTTTGTTCACGGAGGAACTAGGCCTTCAGTTTTTGGAAGAAGCAGCTTTCCTCACAAACCACTGCTGGGGAGTTGCGGTTAAGGAGATATTGGTAATGTTCTTTCCAGCGCAGTGCAGTAGCTTCCACAAGGGCTGACATTGATGCCAAAATCCAGCATCGCCTGAGCTCTGTGAGTGCAGCTTTCTCCTGACTGAAGTGCAGTGTTTGAGCACTGGGACATTATAATAAATTAATAATAATAATAATAATAATAATAATAATAATAATAATAATAATTTGTTTATACCCTGCCCATCTGGCTGGCTGGCTTCCAACAGAATGTTAAAATACAATAATCTATTATACATTAAAAGCTTCCCTAGCTCGGGGGTCGCATAACTACCGGTAGTTAGCATGCCAGAGTCTCATTCGTTATCGGAATTAACCAGACAAATCACTCCACCAACTAAGAACGGCAATGCACCACCAACCACAGAATCAAGAAAGAGCTATCCATCTGTCAATCCTTTCCGTGTCTGGGCCAGGTGAGCTTTCCCTTTGTAAACAACCAAAATGCTTGTTTACAAAGCTACTGTACTACCAACCTTACTGTATGCTTGTGAAACGTGGAACACTTATAAACGCCATCTCCTCAAAAGATTCAATCAACGGTGTCTCCGAAAAATTTTACACATCACTTGGGAAGACAGGCGAACTAATGCCAGTGTACTGGAAGAAGCAAAGATCAACAGTGTTGAAGCAATGATTCTTCAACATCAGTTTCATTGGACTGGTCATGTTGTGCAGATGCCTGATTATCGTCTTCCAAAGCAACTACTCTATTCTGAACTTAAAAATGGGAAACATAATGCTGGTGGTCAACAAAAGGTTTAAAGACTATCTAAAAGCAAATCTAAAAAAATAATAATATGCAGTATAAATACCAACAATTGGGAAACACTTGCCTGTGAGCACTCCAATTGGAGAACAGCCTTTACCAAATGTGTCGTGGGCTTTGAAGACACTCGAACTCAGGACGAAAGGGAGAAACGTGCTAAGAGGAAGGCACACTTGACAAATCCACACAGTGATCAACTCCCGCCCAGAAACCAATGTCCCCACTGTGGAAGGATGTGTGGATCCAGAATTGGCCTCCACAGTCACTTACAGACTCATTGTTAAAACCATGTTTATGGAAGACAATCTTACTCGGCTACGAGTGATTGCCAAAGAAGAAGACTGTTGGGGAAATTTGAAAAGCATATTTAGATATGATGTTGTAGTCTTTCTCAATGAAAAGTTAAACAAAAATACACACTCAGTGGACCTAAGTCCATAAATGTGTGTCTAATGTAGATCTCTGGATCTTGGTAACTGCAGAAACAGAGTATAGTCTGAAGATATGTGAGGCCATCACTTTCCTGGAGCTAAGCAGGTCAGGATAATCCAGAGTCTTGTGAATCAGTTTCCTCATTAGTTTCCCGGTCATCTGATCATTCATTCATTCTTTTTTCAGTAAATGTGTTGTTAATGATTTGTTGTGCAGCTTCCGGGTGCCTCCTCTACAGGAAGTGCCTCTGCTGCAAGGGCACAGCATTTCTGCTGGATGCAATGACTTTGCTGCTGGGGAAATGCATTTCTTCCTCTAAGTAGCACGTCCATTTCTGTTGAGAGCGCTGCATCAGCTTAAGATCAGACATAAGATATTCAATTTACGTGGGGGGAAGGAATAAAGGGGAGGGAGCGAGGGAATGTTGCAAACTGAATTTAAGGCTGGAATAATGAGGCACTTAGGTGAAACGAAAATTGATAGGATTCGTCCATCCCCGAAACAAGACCACCGGTCCAAATGGCTTCCGTTCTCCTTGCAATTGCGCAGAAAGCCATTGCAACCCGGCTATCCAAAATACCGGTACCACTTCATCTGGAGAGGATACGGATTAAACCAGGGCTTTCTGTATGCAAAGCAGCTGCCATGAATGTATTGGGGCCCCTTTCATGTTCTTCCCTTTAAAGGGCAGCTTCTATAGCTCAGCTAAAGAACACAAAGGCACTCCAAGCTGGGGAAAGTGCTGACACAGGGAGCAAACTGACTAACGCACAAGTGCATTGAAGAGCCTTCGACTACAGTGGGCTTTAATTCATGCCCTGACACTGCCAGCGCGCTCTGCATGCCAAGTGGCTCGGGCTCTTGACTCCTGAGTGCTTCTCCCTGGCCTCCTTCGTGCTATTGCCATCAGTCTCCTCCTTTCCTCTTTTCTCCTTTGTGCTTTCTCAGAGGGAGTGGGACAGAGAGCCTGGAGCCAAAAACAACTGATGGGATAATAATAATGGGAGGGGGGTCATTGCCAGGGTAGCCTATGCCTGATCCTCCCAGCAACGTGGGGTTGGGGGTGGAAAGATTGCAACGGAGGCCTTCTGAGGGCACAGGGATGAAAATGAAGAGAGAGGGAAGGGACAGGCGAGCATTCCATAGGAGCCTGCGGGGAATCTGGGAAACACAACACACACACACATATAGATGAAAGATAGTGTTCGATAGTGGTTAGAGCACAGCTTTCCAAACTGTGTGTCGGCTGCAGGGTGTAGGTGTGTCATGTGAACGCTCCCCATGCTCCTCCCAGGACTGGAAAGGGGTTAGTTGAACCTCCGGTTTGCTAGTACAACGGAATTACTGTGTCGCGAAATGATGCACGTCTAAAAAGTGTGTCACCAACGTGAAAAGTTTGGAAAGCTCTGGGTTACGAGGGTTGGACTTAGGTCCTGGGAGACCAGGGTTCAAATTTGCGCTCAGTCCTGAAACTCACTGGGTGAGCTTTGGCCTGACGCTGACTCCCAGTCGAACCTACGTCACAGGATGGGCAAGGTTACAGCACAGACATGGTGGCTCTCGCCTCTCTAAGGATGCTGCCCGCATCCTCAGGCTTCACAAACTGAAATGCTTTCATGGCCACAGGACAAGTAACAGCCAGATACATCCACAGGACCCGATTCAACGACAGCACTCAAGTCAGAGCGGATCTGAGCAACTTTGTCTGCAAAGTGTGCTGCAAATTTTTCACAGCGGGCTGTCGAGTGGGCTTCTTGTGGGCCAGGGTGCATAGCCACATAGAAGTAACTCCTGTTGAGTTCTTTAAGGCTTACACCAAGGTACCTGGGTACAGGGACTGCAGCCTTAAAACTGTTGCTTAATTCTCCCAAGGAAATCAACCAGACATAACTAATGTATTTTAATATTTGTTGGAAGCCGCCCAGAGTGGCTTGGGGGACCTAGCCAGATGGGCGGGGTACAAATATAATAATAATAATAATAATAATAACAACAACAACTACTCTTTGGGCTAGATTGGGCGGTTTGTTACCAGTATTAATATGGACATGCTCTTTGGAGAGGTGTATGTCCAAAGTTGGGTGCGAGACGCTGTAGAAAAAGATTCAATATGGAAGATGTTATGTACTGAGTTGAATAGGATCCAAACTGCAGCAGTCTGATTGGTCCTAGAACAATAGGATTGAGATTGCAGCAGTCTGACTGGTCCCAGAACAATAGGATTGAGATTGCAGCAGTCTGATTGGTCCCAGAACAATAGGATTGAGATTGCAGCAGTCTGATTGGTCTGCAGGAGCCACCCAATCCAGCTCCAGGTGGAAGTAAATCCGCACTCTGATTGGCATACAGGAGTATCCCGGAATTAGCCAATCACATGGGGCCCATTGTGTAAATAGTGTATATAAAGCAAACGTTTTGGGGGAACTACATTCCTCACTACTATGAGCTGAATAAAGAGCATGAAAATCACACTGGACTCCGAGTATCTTTCAGAAGATGAGCTGGAAGTAACATTTGTTAAACTTATGGAAGTCAATTACAGATTTTGAAATAGTTAATAATGGATTTTGGGATGCACCTAGGAGCATAAACTCCACAACTCTGCTGTGAATGCATTAGAAAGTGGGGGGGGGGGGGAGAGAGAGGCTAATATACAATTGCTAGCTAGCTAGCTAAGCTTGTGGCATTTCCATGCAAAATGACCTTTAAGAGCCAAGAAAATGTCATGATTCAGCTTCTGCGAGGAGACGTTCTGCAAAATCCTAATTAAGAGATTGTATTAAGCCTTCAGCTGGCAGAAAGAATTTTGTCACATTCATACAAATGCGGGACAGCAACTCCGTGGGAATTTGGTTTCCATGAATTTGGAGAGAATCGTTAATATATGTTGATTACTTTAATTGCTAGCATTTAAAATGAGTACACAGGCCTTCAAATTGGGTGCAAACAATATCAGACAAAGTTTAAGAAAATGGGAACATAGAAAGATGACTTTTGCCTGGGGGTACTATGGTGCTGGAGGAGACTCTTGGGAGTCCCATGGACTGCAAGAAGATCAAACCTATCCACTCTCAAGGAAATCAGCCCTGAGTGCTCACTGGAAGGACAGATCCTGAAGTTGAGGCTCCAGTACTTTGGCCACCTCATGAGAAGAGAAGACTCCCTGGTCAGTTTACAACCCTGCTGGAATTATTATTGAAAATCCCAATGGTGTTAATTCAGCCGAGGTGCAATATTCATCAATCGCCAGCTCTCTCTTCAAATTTTCCATCAGGTATGATACCCTTTAGGAACATGGTTACTACTTATAGCCTCCGGCAGGAACAAAGAACAGCCTTTTTCAATCGCTTCTAAATTTACATTATGTCCTTGCTCTGAAAAATAAATTTACCTCCACCTCCAGCAAGCTTCCTACCTCCTGCTCTGGAAATGAGAATTATGCTGCGACGTAAACGTGGAACAAGCTCCGCACCAAAAAAGGAAGGCCTGTCGTATCATGGCAGGTTACTATAGCAACAATGGGAACAGCTTCATTTTTGGACTACAGATCAAAAAGCACAGCTACGAACGCCTCACCATTTGTGCTTCTCCAAAACAAAAAGCAAAAATCAACCAAACAGGAGTCTTCTCAGTTTTTGCCCTGAAATATTTTGAAGAAGTGTGCATGCACACAAAAGCTTATACCAAGAACAAACTTAGTTGGTCACTAAGGTGCTACTGGAAGGATTTTTTTTTTTTTTTTTGTTTTGTCAATGATAAAATCAGTTTCATCAACCACAGGTCCCTAGGAGCTGTTGGACTACAAACCCCATCATCCTCAACCAGTCTAGCCAATAGTCAGGGATGATGGGAGTTGTAGTCCAGCAGTGTCCGGGGACCCAAGACTGCAAAGCACTTGAATTGACTTTTAAAACTTCATTCAAGGGATGTCTCGAAGTCTAATAGCTAAAGAGATTTCCTTAAAGAGAGCCAGCGTGGTGTAGTGGTTAAGAGCGGTAGACTTGTAATCTGGGGAACCGGGTTCGCGTCTCCGCTCCTCCACATGCAGCTGCTGGGTGACCTTGGGCTAGTCACACGTCTTTGAAGTCTCTCAGCCTCACTCACCTCACAGAGTGTTTGTTGTGGTGGAGGAAGGGAAAGGAGAATGTTAGCCGCTTTGAGACTCCTTCAGGTAGTGAAAAGCGGGATATCAAATCCAAACTCTTCTTCTTCTTCTTCTTAGTGAGCTCTAATACCTTGGAGAGGATCACAGAATCACAGAACTGTAGAGTTGGAAGGGACCCCAGGGTCATCTAGTCCAACCCCTTGCAATGCAGGAATCCTGACCACAGCCATCCTTGGGTGGGCTCGAACCACCAACTTTCTGGTTTAACAGTCAGATGCACTGACTCATTGTTGCACAGAGAACACGATCGTTCAACAACTTTGATGGCTGGTGCCTACCAGCAGCTGAGCATCTCTCTCTACCTCCCTGTGTGAGGGCTGAGTTCAAAGAGAATGAGAATGAGGGTATATATAAGTAAGCACCTCTTCCACTATTTGCCAAACCATGCCTTGAGATCTGCTGGACAGACCCTACTGATGGTTCTGCCTGCAGCCATGACCTTTTCAACATTCACTGCAGATGTGCTTGTTCAGTTTAGCCCTGGGGTCAGCAACCTTTTTCAGCCATGGGCCGGTCCACCGTCCCTCAGACCATGTGGTGGGCTGGACTATATTTTTTTTGGGGGGGGGGGACGAACAAATTCCTATGCCCCACAAATAACCCAGAGATGCATTTTAAATAAAAGCACACATTCTACACATGTAAAAACACGCTGATTCCCGGACCATCCGTGGGCCGGACTGAGAAGGCGATTGGGCCACATCCGGCCCATGGGCCTTAGGTTGCCTACCCCTGGTTTAGCCTTTGGGGACTGTGGATACAGATGGCGAACCTCAGGCCTAGGGACCAAATAGGGATTCTCCCTAGGCCACACACTCTCCAGAGCCATACCCCTTCCCCATTCCTGCTTTGCATCCTCCTTGAGTACTTTTGCCAGGCTGGAATGTAACCTTGAGCTCATATCATGCCTCTTGCTTCCCTGGATGGAGGACAGAGAAGGGTGGGTGGGTGTCAAAAAACAAACATACTGTACCAAAGTGAAGTTCGCATTTGTTGCCCCACTCACTTTTGCCCCTGGCCCTCACAGGCATGTGGCCCTCGGAATGTTGCCCACAAGGGAATGTGGCCCTTGGGATGAAGGCATTTCCTCACGCCTTTTCTAAGGAAAAGCTGTTTGCATTTGGATGCATTAACGTGGACTGTGCTTTAAAGAACGACCATGTCTTTCTGCGCGCTGGCTTGACGTGCGCTCTTAAAAATAGCAATAATAAAGGACATGAAACAGGTGGCATTTTGGTGATGCAAGAGTCCAGTATCCTCTCCTCACACTATAAAGGACGTCCCTTCTGAAATGCTTTGCCCCTAAGAAAAAGGAGGAGCAGAAAGGTGCACATTGTATTGCTTGTGACAGCATTCTGCTGGGGTGATATATTTACCATAATCAATGAAAATAAAAGGGGCTATATTCTCTTAGGAAGCTGTTTGGTCAGACCATTGGTCCATCTAGCTCAGTGGCAGAGCTTCTCCAGGATTTGAGGCCGGGTTCTCTCCTACGCCTACCTGGAAATAAGGGGACGCGGGTGGCGCTGTGGTCTAAACCACTGAGCCTCTTGGGCTTGCCGATCAGAAGGTTGGCGGTTCAAATCCCCATGATGGGGTGAGCTCCCATTCCCCTGTCCTAGCTCCTGCCAACCTAGCAGTTCAAAGCATACCAGTGCAAGTAGATAAAATAGGTACCACTGTGGCGGGAAGGTAAATGGCATTTCCATGCGCTCTGGTTTCCGTCACAATGTCCCATTGCGCCAGAAGCGGTTTAGTAATGCTGGCCACATGACCCAGAAAGCTGTCTGTGGGCAAATGCCGGCTTCCTTGGCCTGAAAGCGAGATAAATGCCGCAACCCCATAGTCGCCTGTGACTGGACTTGACTTAACCGTCCAGGGGTCCTTTACCTTTACCTCTTTTACCTGGAGATTGTAACTGGGACCTCCTGCAAGCAAAGCAGATGCTCTAACACTGAGCTACGGCCCTTTTTGATTGGCAACACAGGGACTATTAAGACGCAGTAGGAGGTAAGATTCCATGTTGCAGGGAAAGAAGAGATTGTCTCAGGAGGCAGCTAAAAATAGGTGAACATCAATGAGAAGTGTAGTGCATGTTACCATTACCCATCAAACAGCTCCACCTAGAGCTCAGAAAGTTAGGTCCTTTGAGAAGCCAGCTTCAGCAAGACTTGTTTATCCATAAGCTTTCTAATTTTATGTTCAATAATACTTCCCATCAGTTTTCCTAAAACAGGTGTTACACTAAACAAACCATAAGTTCCTGGATCCCCCAAAATCCCTTTTCAAAAATTGCTGTTACACTGCCCACTTTCCAGTCCTCTGTTGATCTTTGAGACAAGGTACATATTTTTGTTAGAAAATCAACATTCTCGCATTTTCTCAGCAACTGTCCATTTACATTCCTGTATTGCAGAGGGTTGAATTAGATGACCCTCAGGGTCCCTTCCAACTCTACAGTCATGATTCTATACATATCCATTAAATCAGATAGCGCTGTGCTCAATATTGGTTTAACAACACCTACAGCTTGCATCAGCTCCTGGGTGCCACTTAAGTCCAGGGTTGCTATGGGGAACTGAAGTTCAACCATTACTCTAGCATTTCCTCTTTAGGATGCTTCTTCGTTTTCATTCTCCATCTCAAGGTGACCCTGAGCATTTTGGCCAGGACAACATGCCTCCTCCAGCACTCAATTATTCTTGGATCCTGGTATCACCACCCACAGTGATTCTGTGGGGTTTCAAACTTGCTAAGACTCTGTGTCCTCTTTTGACATACAGAGCAACACCACCTCCGAAATGCCCTTCTCTGTCCCTTCCTATACAGTTTATATCCAGAGATAACTGTGTCCTACTGGTCCTCTCCAATCCTTTATGCCCACTGTATCTATGTCTTCTCTAAGACCCAACCCTCCAGCTCACACATCTTGGCTTGGAAGTTTCAAGCATTAGCGCAACAACACATAAATAGGGCCTCTCTCCAAATGTGCTTGATACATGCATTTTACCCTACAGAGCTTTGGCTCTCTGAATTGCTGCTGTGTGCTCCTGCCCTCTGTCTACTTCTACCTCACCCACACCTGAACAATCATAAATATTTTCCCCCTCAACCTGATGATTTGTTCTGAATCAGCTCCTCTCGACTCCCCCCATGCAATCAGTTTAAAAGCTGCTCTGCCACTTTTTTTTTAAGCACCGTATCTCTGGCTCTATATCTGCGTCCCCAGACCAAAAAAAAATATGACATTCCTATCTTGAAATCAAAACAACACATAAATTAATGGCCCCTTCACATATTATGCGAAACGATCAGCTATCTTGGCAGAAATACAGCATTTCTACCAAACTAATTGCCTCTAATCAGCCTTACACAACAGAAATTAGAGTGCCTTTGATTTATTGCATTCTGTTTCCCCAGCATTACTCAGTACTCTCGTCTTCTTCCTTCCAAGTACTAGACTAACAAGCCTCCGCCCTTTGCTCTCACCCTTTTCATCTTGGCACCTGGCCACGTTTGGAGTTGTTTTTAAACCATTATAAGAGGAACCTGCAGCAAAAGGGACTGTACCCTCACCTCCCAGCAGGACTGCTCAAGTTATTCAGGATCCATCCCAGGCCATCCAGGATGTTCTCTGGGGATAGCCAATATGGAACCATCTTGATGTTGTTGGACTACAACTCCCACCACTCCTGAACACTGGCCATGCTGGCTGTGGATGATGGGAGTTGGAGTCAAATATTCTCTTGAGGACACCATATTGACTATGCCTTCTATATAATGAATGCATGTATGCCATGAATATGGAGAAATTCAGAATGTGGTTTGGGGTACAACTTAATAAAAAACCCACCAAGTTTCTATCCCTCATTTTTTGAAGATTTGTTCAAAAGAGTGTGAGCAGAAGCTGATGAAATCTCTGAGGTCAGAGGGGTGTGTGAATACAATTCTCAGTGGCAGGGGCTGGGACTTCAGTGCCAAGCAGAGTTCCTTGACCCACTAAATTATCACAACCAAAGTAAATAAAGATCCATAGTAAAAACAGCAGGACAAATCATGCAAAATAATCACACAGATGTGTATCAATCTCGGCTGGTGGGAGTTGCAGTGTGGAAAGCATCAGGCTATCTGCAAAAAACAACTCTATGGAACTCAGAACTCTATGGAACCCCTTCTCTCCCTATGGTGCAGATTCAGTTCATTCTTCAAACAGCTTTGCAATATTTTCCAATGAAAAAGCTCCGCCCATTGTTTCTTCTGACTCCGATAGCTTAGGCTTGACCCATAGGCACAGCTGGGGCTACTGGTGATGTATGGCCAAATGGGTGTATGTGGAGCTGATTACATCCAACCTTCTCATCAAAGATCACATGTGCTTGCCTACGATGTCATCAGCAAGCTCCCAAACCAAAAGGGATCTCAGCAGGCCCCAGCTCCACCTTGAATGCCACCCATTGCTTGGGGCCAAGAGACATGGGCTAGTCGTCTACAGGTCCCCCCATCTTTAGAAAGCTGGAAACAGCTATACAGTATAGCAAAGTAAGGAGGACTCTTAATAGGAATCCTTAACATTTCCTGGCAAATATAAGCCCTAAGGGGGTCTTCTAACAACAGCCCCTCCTTTTGAAGGGCTTGGGCAGACTTCAGATTGTTTAGGAAGGTGGGCGTCCTCAGAAGTCACATGTCACCTCCATAAACGGAAGCCACAGCTGCAGCAATTATGCTGGTTCCCTTAATAGGAAACCATTTGGCGAGAGACTGTTCTGTCTCTGGGTGCTTGTAAGCCATTGCTATTTTCAGGCGGGATTCAGTCATATGCCAGCAAATCCAGGTGGTACAATTAAAGCAGATATGGAGCTCTTGCACAACACTGGGAGAGCAGGCTTCAAATCCCCACTCGGCCATGAAGCAAGTGGCCCGGTCACCATCAAGTTACAGGGAGCCAGGCAGAGGGCCTTCTTGGTAGTGGCACCCGCCCTGTGGAACGCTCTCCCACCAGATGTCAAAGAGAAAAACAACTACCAGACCTTTAGAAGACATCTGAAGGCAGGCCTGTTTAGGGAGGCTTTTAATGTTTAATAGATTATTGCATTTTAATGTTCTGTTGGAAGCCACCCTCAGTGGCTGGGGAAACCCAGCCAGATGTGCGGAGTATAAATTTATTATTATTATTGTTGTTGTTGTTGTTGTTGTTGTTGTTGTTGTTGTGAGGGTTGTTGTGAGGATGAAATGGGGAGAATCATGTGCACAGCCCTGAGATTTTTGGAAGATAAAAGTGGAATATAAATGTGATAATAAAATAAAATATCAGACATTTGCAATAAGAAGTGTGACAGGGAAATGCACTGAAAAGAATGGAGTAATAATTATTTGACGCAATACTGGAAATGGAAAACCTCCCCAAGAAACACATCAGAATGAATGCTCGATAAACAGCCAATGTTGTCTAACTTCCTCTACACACTTTGTGCAAATGAATTAGGGTGAATGCTTAATAAGCTGGTCATCTGGAAGTGACAACAGAGCCAACCTCTCTAATTTACATATCTAGGGCAGTATCCAACGTAATAGTTTCACGTGTGCAGATTACCGCTAGCACAATGGGGAAATTCTCCCTCTTCTCCCTCTGCACGCCACCCCCAAATCTGATCCAGAGGGTTGAGAGAATCCCCAGAGCAGATATAGGGGGTGCCAGGGACTGGGGGAGCTCCACAGTGCTAACAGACATCCTTGGCTTCACCGAACTACTTACTTAATGCAAGGTTGAATATAAGTCCAAGTGAGCAAATTGTTTCATTTAAAACCTGGAGGAAGTCCAGTTTAGAGCTTCAGTATCATTTCCCCAAACCATTTTGTTAATCGACAGAAGCGTTTTAACCAATCCAGCAAGTTAGTGAAGCCAGCACAGCACACGTTTCAGGAAACGCTGTACTTACATCTCCTGTACTTTATCTTCTGGACCCTGTACCTGGCCAGTAACCGTCCCTTGTCTGGTATTTTTAACCCAGCCAACTACTCCCATTTTCCTAGCTTTATCTTCTGTATACTGGTTGAGGGTTGCGGGTAACAGGGGGGCGGGGTGGAAAAAAGAAGAAGATACACAGATTTTATGCAGTATCTGAAATCATATAATGCAGCTCAGCCTTAAAACAACACATTTCTTTCTGCACAATTTCCCCCCTAAGCATTCAAGAGGACCAACAGACATGGAGTTGCATCCCACAAGTGTCATATCTTGCTTTGCAGAATGTCTGAATGCCGTGTGGAAGTCTCAAGAGTTTCCTGTTTCGTCCAAACCAAGAAATTATGGTTACTGGCTGTGAAACAAGCCATGATTCAAAAACCAACTTTATAAATGATGATTTAGGATCCTGGCTTGTATAGAAACTGCCCACCAAAGTTTCCTGGTTCAGCAAAACAGGAAACTATGGTGGGTTAGCAATCTTTGCTTTGCATCCAGGTGTGCAACAAAGAGAGCAGCAAAGGAGTTGTGTACAAAACCAAAAGGCTGCTTCATATCTGGCTTATTAAACACAGATGTAAGATCAGGCATAGGCAAACTCGGCTCTCCAGATGTTTTGGGACTACAACTCCCAACATCCCTGACCACTGGTCCTGTTAGCTAGGGATGGAGTTGTCCCAAAACATCTGGAGGGCCAAGTTTCCCTATGCCTGTGTAAGATCATCCAAGTGTTGACATGGGTGCTTAACAATTTCAGTTAGAACTTTATGATGGGGCCTTTCTTAGAAGAGTGAATTTGAGGTTACATTCTCCCACTGCTCTTTAAAAATAAAATTTTACATACTTTTACAGTACACTGCTTGCACTTCTATTATGTTCCTGTTAGCATAATTTGCAAGGCATCTTAAGTTTAGATGGACAATGTTGGACTGCTAAGGAAAAAAAGACAAGTTGCATGCTGCAATAAGCCAGGAAGTCTTCATTTAACTTTCATTCACTGTTAGCCTTCAAGCTGGGAAGCCGTGGTTACCGAGTTCAGAACAAACCAGAATCTATCCATGATTTGAAGTTGGCGTAAGAACTTGGTTTGTTCCAAACTTGCTCACCACAGTTTCCTAGTTTGGACAAAACTGGAAACTATGTTTAATGGAAGACTTCTGGGTTTGATAGCAGGACACAAAGAAGGAGAAGGTGTTGCATGTGCCAGAACAAAGCTCATTAGTATCTGAATAAAGTTATTAACTTGCTTTGGGCACACAGAACATGTTGCATAGTTCATTGGAATCTACTAAAAAGAGAAAACTGAATTAGCTCAGTATATAGTTTCCGACTTCCCATCTTGAAAGCACGTATCATTTTGTTTCCAAATCTCCCAAACCCCCAGATGTCCAAAAGTGGCAAAAGAGAATGGGTGGGATCTTAGCTGCAAAGAAACTAGCTATTAAGAAAGAAATTAAACCATTAAGGTCCATTTCTTAAATCACTTGAAAATCTCTGGAGCTCTACTTTCATTTCCAACACCAGCATATAAATAAAATCATGTGCTCAGACCAAGACACAAAGGCTAAAATTTTCCAAAAATAATTATCAAGCTATCTACAAGCTCTCAGTAACACCACTTGAAATTATCAGATGGACCTCTGGCCCAGAGAGAGACCCTCCACAAGCTTTGAATAGAGGCAATAGAGGAATAGAGCCTTGTATAGTTTTCAAGGGCATTGTATTTTAACAGGAACATGTGTCCACATTTACAGTATTTACAGTAGAACCTGATTTTATGAACTAATTGAGGAGATAAGAGTTCATAAAATAAAGTTCAGAAAACTGTGCTTTTGAGCATCACAGCAGCTACAGTGCTTTGAGAAAGACAAACTGAAATGCTTATTGATTTATTTTTCAGTCATACAGTGCATTATCAACAGCAACAGATCTATCATTGGACTATGTCAAGAATCAAGTTTTTTATTATTGTCTTTTCTTGCTGCCAAAAGTTCTGATCTTATTTTTGTTTCAGAGAATTCGCTATCTTCTTTGCAGCCAAATCTCTCAGGCTTTTCAAAAACAGGAGCTGTACCACATCGCTTTCTTCTTGATCTTCCAGCCACTGCAGAGCTATTTCTAATGCGTTGTAAGCTTCCGAATGTGAGGGTCCAGGAACGACAACGGTGTTGTAAATGCTCTCGGCGTCAGAGTCCTCCTCTGTTTTGAAATCTGTAAATTCTTTTTTGAGGCACTGAGCAGCTGGCTGATCAGCAGAAAGCTTCTCATGATGAATACCAAGGTGGTGAATCCCATGGCGAGACTTGAACCGCGCCAGCCATCCTGAGCTAGCCTTGAAATCAGGGTTGCCGTTCAATTTCCTGTTCATTTCCAAGGCCTTTTCACATAGAAGTGGGCCTGAGACTGGCTCGCCAATATTTTTCATGTGGGAAAACCAAGCATAGAGAGCATCTTCCAACGTCGAGTTCTTTGCACATTTCATCGTCTTCCGCTTCTTTTTGCCATTTTCGCTGCCCATCATTGAGACAAAATGCAGGAGTGTATCTTTGTTTTTCTTGAGTTGTGAAATTGTGGACTTCCCAATTCCGAACTCCTCTGCCAACACTGTTGCCGTTTCGCCTTTCTCCAACCTTTCCACAATCTCTATTTTGCTTTGGAAAGTGAGCACTGTTCGCTTGCGTTTCTTGGTCACTGTGAAAAACGGCGTGTTGCTCATACATAATCTTTCCATGCTGTACGTTTGGGAGTATGGGCCACGGGGAGATCAAGGGGCAAAAACTCTTAAGTCTATGAGACCTTTGCACAAAGTTAAAGTTCATGCACACGTACCGTGGTGCTTTTTCCTCATCTGGTTGAGTAAGATGGCTCATAAATGTATTGTTCATACAACTAGTTTTCATAAAATCAGGGTTCTACTGCATTTTATAAAAAGGATCTCCGTTAAAACACATACCACAGACACATAATACTTAACTGTTCAGATTAGCTTTGAAAACTTGGCATTACAGACTCTTGGGGTCTCTGTACAGGCCATAGGGCTTATTTTTATTCTTAGAAATATGATACAGCAGCGGTGAAAGATTGATGTACTTCATGTTGTCTTACCATTCTGAAACATACACCTAGGAAAGAATAAAAAGAACATTAAAATAAATTAATGTTTTTTATTCAAACTAGTACAACAACATTTTAGCATGTTCAGGAAACAAGACGCCAGAAACACTGATAGCAAGTGGTGCACGTTTGCCACAAAGTTTTTGTTGTGCTCGATATAACTATTTGCAAATTGACAGATGATTAACTCCTATGTCCTCTGATGTAGCAAGCGAGCTATAGATTTGCAGTAGAAATGGGTGTGTGTTTCCATCATGAAGCTCAGCTGTGTGCCACTGATCTTTATGTGTCTGCTGGATTTCATGGAGATACACAGCCATATGCAGGGGGGATTTTTATCTATTTCTATAGGTTTTGATGCAGTTGTTTTATATTATTTATAAAATAAATGTTTGTTTTTACAAGAATCTTATAGAATTGATTTTTGTCAGCATATGTGTGGTTTTATTTGTGATTGTGATTGTGTGTGTGTGTGTGTGTGTATCAGCTGCTCTGAAAGTCTCATTGAGCCAGGCTATATAAAATAAACATAATGGAATAGTTATATGCAACAAGAGCTGAACTGAGACTGGAAAATGTCATTTTTAAAGCTTTTCTTTTGACTAGCCTGTTTTCTGTAGCTGGGGAAAAAGGATGAAGCCAGTACCATGCAGGAAACGTAACAGCCACAATTATTTTTGTCCACTACCTGGTGCTGTTGCATTCACTTTTTCCATTCTCCTCCCTGATTATCCTGCTTCCTACTGCCAATTAGCAGGAGGGAACAGAAAGCCCATTACTTTAAATGGCATATGCTTTACTTCCCAGTGAAATCAATGGGATTAAATATCTCTTGATGTATCTTGCCCAGTGTATGAAACTGGTTACCATTCCTTGTATCTTACACCATGATAACTTTGGTTGAGCACCTGTGGATGAAAGCTGCAAATTTAAGGATACTTGCAATGCAGGAAACTCTGTTGAATATAACAGGATGAATTGTGTCACAGTAAACTTGTTTAGGATTGGGTTTCCAACTCATATATACAGTATGAGCTGAATTATGTAAGCAAATAAATTTAACAGTGAGGTTGCAACATCTTATAATATAAAGTTATTTGTTTCCCTGATGATAGGTCAATTAAGTTCATGAAAGGGTTACAGGGGGATCCCTATACAACATATAATTTATATATGGTGGATCCAAAGTCATTGTACATACATTCTTAACTTCTATGTTATGGATTCTCTTCACATCTAGCCACACGGTCTCTATAATGGCCACCTTTTAGCTATGGATCCTATATACAGAAGATAAAATTTTCCATGTCTTCCCACTGTATAATCTCCACCACTCTGCTGAAGCAAAGTACCGTAGGTTCAGATCTGTTCTGTCCCTGGATGGGAGACTGAGAACTACATGCCTTGGGTGGTCCCAATGATGGAAGAAAGGCAGAATTTAAATGTAAGAAACATAAAATTAAATAAATTTTCAGTAGTGGCCCCACAATGGTGAAATGCCCTTATCATCATGCGCCACCCTTAGAATGCAATCCTATACACACTTACTGGGAGTGTCCGATTGAACTCAATGAGACTTACTTCAGAATGGACATCTACAGGATTGTGTAATCCTAAACCCACTAATGGGGAAGCAAACCCATTTAAACTCAATAGGATTTGCTTGTGAGTAAACATGTCTTTAACCTACAGGCACAACTGCTCCTGTTCACACCTCATCTTTAATCTCTCCCCCCCCCCTTGCTCCATTTTGTCACTCTGCTTCTCCCTGTGTATCTGAAGAAGTGTGCATGCACACGACAGCTCATACCAAGAACAAACTTAGTTGGTCTCTAAGGTGCTACTGGAAGGATTTTTTTTATTTTTTATTTTGTTTTGACTATGGCAGACCAACACGGCTACCTACCTGTAACTGCTTCTCCCTTATTCATTACCAATGTTTATTATTTGTTTAGTTAACCAGGCAGTGTGCAACGTTATTCACTGACGAAATACGCGCTGAAGGGTTCTTTGAGGCAAGAGGTTCTTGCATTTCCTCTCCTTAATAACAGCAATAACAACCCTATTAAGCCATTAAAAAAAAAGTTGCAGTCTTACACTGGCTCCTCCTGAAACCAGCAAGCGAAGCACGAGAAAGAAAGAATGTGTGCGTGCGTGTGTGGGGGGATTTCTTACAATCGAAGCAACGAAATCAATTGGCGTTAACATACCCAAAGCAACCACCTTGCACGTTTTCGCTTTCCCTGCACGTTGCGCATGCGCAGCAGAGTCCCTGCGTAGGTTGGGAAGCTCCACTTCTCGCTAGCGGAGGAACTCTCCGAACGTTGCCCGTAACCGCACATGCGCCTCAGGCGACGGTACTTGCCGCCCGGCTCGCGCATGCGAATTCCCTCCCTTTCTCGCGCCCGCTCTCGGTAAGCTTCCACAGCCTGAGGGAACCTCGCGCATGCGCCCTCTCTCCCTTTCCCCTCTCTTCCCCTGGTAATTCGAATACACTCCCCCTCCCCCTCTATTATTATTATTAATAATAATAATAATAGCCCGGCCGCTGCTCACCCTGCACCCGGCCGAACACTTCGTAATCCACCGACTTGAGGACCCGAGACATGATGAGGGAAGCGAACAAACCGCCAGACCCGGCACTGGAGACCACCTGCCCGCCCCCCCGCCGCGTAGCGTCACGGGTGGGGAAAGGGCAGCGAGAGCACCGAGGAGAAGACGCGAGAGCGGCTCCAGCAGCCTCAGCTGGCGGAGGTCGCGACGGAAAGTCGGGAGGCTCAAGCTTCGCGAGATAGCGACCGCCCGCCTAGTCCGGGAGCGCAGTCGCCACCGGCATCCTTTTATCTCTCCGAGGAGAAAGGAAGTTGGGAGAGCCTTTACTTCTCCCTAAACTCTCTGCTGGAGGGATAGGATGTGGCCGAGGGAGGGGGAAGGGATGCAGGCTGGGCCCCTTACGATAGGGATACCGCGTTAACTCCCGCTCCGCATTCTGCTAAAAAAGAACCCGGTCGCTTGGTTTAGCGTTGGCGGCACGTGCCCTTTGGAACTCCCTGCCTCTTGATGTAGAGCAGTGCCCTTTCCGGCCACTGCTTTGAAAGCCTTTTCTGTACCGAGTATATAAGATCATTTCCCAGGCATGGGCGGAGACAGGGGTTTTTATTGATAAAAATAAATAAAAATCCTTAACTGAGGTTCTGCCCCCCCCCCCACCGCGCAAAAAAAAACATAAAGCCTGCCCCGCCAACAAAAATCCTGGCCACACCCATGTTCCCAGGGCAGCTTTGACTGACACCACTTCTCTTAATTTTCAGTGCCAGGTTATTATTTTTAATAATAATAATAGTGGAACTACGGAACTCACTGCCACAGGAGGCAGTGATGGCCACCAACTTGGATGGCATTAAAAGAGGGGTGGGGAAAATCGTGGAGAAGGCTATACAGAATAATCCGCTATGGAACCTGGGGAAACAGCTCAGTCACTGTTAGCATGAGCTACCTTATCCTTGGGGCTTTGGATACTGGGTAAGGAAGTGGTAAGGAAGTAATGGATGAATAATCCGATTAACCAGAATGGCAACCAACTAATTTGGCAGCTGTTGCTTTTTTAAATAAGAATTTTTAAAAAGTATACACAATATGGGAGACTTGCCCTTCTCTCTCATATGCTGGAGAAAATGCTTTGATACATAATTCCCAGCATTTCAAAAAGGATGTGTTTTCCTTAATTCTGAAAATATCACACACACACAAAAATGTATGCAGATTTAATTGGCTAATTTAAGAAAGGCATATGATTAGTTGACATTATTTAATCAGGTACTATCCGAAGATAAAATTAGGGAATGTTTCTAGCAGAAATCAGAGCTGAGATGAGAGGAAGCGGAGGACATCAGATAAATTTAGAAGCAATACCAAAGAAATAACCTTAACTAACACCCAAAGAGTATTCTAGGCATCCTGGAGACTCAAAGGTCGTATTTTGCATACTGTACTAAATTACCAACCAACAAAGGTCAGTTTTCTTCCTGAAGCACATGCAGGGTAAACTCACAGTTTGTTTTTGTGAGTACAAAATAATATTATGCAGGGAGCTCCAGATATGGCTGGTGTAGGATGGTTGGAAAATGCTTTGTTGGTTGATGCCCCCTGCCAGGAATGCATTGCAAGTCAAGCCATGAAGAAATTTTAGAGGCGCAATTGACAGTTTTTAAGGAACAGCAACCATCCCCTTCAGCTCAACAGGTACATGAGACCCATTTTTTCGAAGGTGATTCTGATTTTGAGTTTGGCACAGAGGAAGAATTAAAGGCAGGCGTAGGCAAACTCGGCCCTCCAGCTGTTTTGGGACTACAACTCCCATCACCCCTGGCTAACAGGACCAGTCTTCAGGGATGATGGGAGTTGTAGTCCCAAAACATCTGAAGGGCCAAGTTTGCCTATGCCTGAATTAAAGAGGTATGAAGCAGAACAGTCTCAAGAGCAGTGGATGGCTACAGTATGTACACTGCCAGAGCAATAGGCTAAGGCAGGCATGGACAAACGTGGCCCTCCAGATGTTTTGGGAGTACAATTCCCATCATCCCTGACCACTGGTCCTTTTAGCTAGAGATGATGGGAGTTGTAGTCCCAAAACATCTGGAGGGCCAAGTTTTGCCATGCCTGGGCTAAGGGGAGGGGTTGCAACAGGCAAAACACCCCAGCAACCTCCTCCTGTCAGCCCCAGCCAGTATTGCCAATGGTCAGGGATGATGGGAGTTGCAGCCCAACGGAATCTGAAGGGGCACAGGTTCCTCACCCCTCTCCTATGGGCTATGCCTGGGTTCTGCCACTGGAAGACAAAACTACCCAATGTAGGCAGCAAGAACTGTGTACAGTCGTACCTTGGATCACGAACAACTCGCGACTCGAACGTTTTGGCTCCCGAACGCCACAAACCCATAAGTGAGTGTTACAGTTTGCGAACGTTTTTTGGAACCCGAACGTCTGAGGCAGCTTCTGATTGGCCGCAGGAAGCTCCTGCAGCCAATCGGAAGCCGCGCTTTGGTTGTCGGAACGTTTTCAGAAGTCGAACGGACTTCTGGAACAGATTCCGTTCGACAACAAAGGTACGACTGTACATAGATATTCAATTAGCATAATAATAATTCACCATTTGAGCCTAACCGAATTTCATAGAATCATGGAATTGAAGTTGGAAAGGGCCATGGAAATAATCTAGTCCAACCCCCTGCAATGCAGGAAACTCAAGTACAGCATCCAAGACAGATGGCCATCCAAACTCTGCTTTAAAAAACCTCCAATGAAGGAGAGAAAGTTCTTCCTGATATTTAGATGGAATGGGCAGTGGCAGAGGAACCCTCTCCGGCACCCGGGGCAGCACAGGCCGTACAGACTGCACATACGTGGCAGCCCATACGGTCGCCCCTATGGACAGTGCGCGAGAGCGGCAGCCCATAATGACGCCCGTATGGCCGGTGCGCGAGAGCGGCAGCCTGTATGCACGCTGCGCCCATACGGACTGCACGCCCCCTCGGCTGCTCCACAGCTGGGGGGAGGCAGGGGCCATCTTGTCACCCCTCCCAGAGTGGCACCCAGGGTGGACCGCCCCCTCCGCCCGCCCCCCCTCCTACGCCCCTGGGAATGGGCTGCTCCTGGGTTTTTCTATCACTGGAAGATGGTAAGCAGAGTTTCCATTGTCAGAAACAAAGACAGAGTTTGTCCATCACCATCCTATTTGTCCGAGGTGACTCTCGGGAGAAAGGCACACCTGGGTTCTGTCACGGTATCCAAATCAGATAAAGTTATCATTGTCTCGGGGTTTGTACAGGTTCAAATATCTAGCACATTTCTGAGTTTATGGGAAGCGACTCTAAAAGGTGTAAAGATTTGATGGCTCTGTTCCTGCAGCTTGACGTGCCATGTGGAATCAGGCAACTGTGTGGGGTCACAGTCAACAGGAGCCTTTGAGAAGAGATGTTGACTTTTGATGCTATGAGAAGGGGCTTTTTGTTAAAATGGTCAACTTTTTTTTTTAAAGCATCTTTTAAAACCCTAACTTAAAAAATCATGAATTCCACACTCCAATCTGGATCATAAATCCAGAAAGGAACTAAAACTTTTGTAAAGTTTGCAATTCTGCTGCAGATTGGATTCCTAGAGACTCAAATTTTGGGGTTATTTAAAGCCATCTGAATTGGTACTTGGTAGAACCGTTGTTTCCTAGGAAATGGGGGGATTAATTGTTGCCCTTTTCACACTGTGGTGGCAAACGAGGTGGGAGTCATGGGACTCATGAAAGAACTAAAGCGACAGGGAAGTGTGTGGGTTGCCCCAGTCGTGGCTTTCAGTAGTGGTGGGTTGCCAGCAACTACATCCTGCAAAAGATTGACGCTGTTTAATGCGTTTTCATTAACGACATGCGCCCTGTGTTTCTTCCTAGAAGCAACAAAAGAAACTCTCATTAGCAGCTCAAGATTGTGAGGCATTAGGACTCTTCCCAGCAGGCATTTCAACCAAATCTTGCTGAGTGGATTCTGTGATTGACAGAAAACTTCAGACCACAACTTGGTTTCACGCAATGCATTCACTTCCACAGGACAGCAGCTCCAAATTGAAATATTGTGTTGAAATATTGTGTGTCTGACACCAATGGAACAAATGATATTTTATTCAGGTGTTACTGGCTTTTAAGTGAACCTTTATTTTACTTTAGCTCCAACTGCAAACCCTCACAGTGCAGCTTACAATAGAAATGTTAAATGCAACACAATCAAAGGACATTGCTTCCAGGTCTTTAGATCATATGGTCACTGTTTGCAGGCTTTTCAGAATGTTCTTTGTTTTGTTTTTTTAAGTTTTGTAACCATGAGGACTAGAATCACATTTCTGTGCATTGACTGTCCTGTAGCTGAATTAGTCCCCATTCAGCCACAGTGTTGTTGTTGGGAGCCAGTGTGGTGTAGTGGTTAAGAGCGGGTAGACTCTAATCTGGTGAACCGGGTTTGCGTCTCCGCTCCTCCACATGCAGCTGCTGGGTGACCTTGGGCTAGTCACACTTCTCTGAAGTCTCTCAGCCCCACTCACCTCACAGAGTGTTTGTTGTGGGGGAGGAAGGGAAAGGAGAATGTTAGCCGCTTTGAGACTCCTTTGGGTAGTAATAAAGCGGGATATCAAATCCAAACTACTCCTCCTCCTCCTCCTCTTCTTCTTCTGCTACTACTACATACTTTCATTCCATTGCCTAGAATTGTAGAGTTGGAAGGAACCATTGAGAGTCATCATCTAGTCCAGGCATGTCCAAGAGACTGCGATCTACTCCCAATATAAAAAAAAAACTGGCAGTGATCTACCCATTGTCATTGGAGGGAGGAGGAGCGTGCGTGGGGTGGGTGGATTGCCCAGAGTTGTTGAGCTTTTTGGGGGAGGATTGCAGAGCTTTTTAGCCTTTTCCCGTAGCTTTTTGTACACAATAAGGATCCCGCGATCTACCAGAATCAGCCGGGGATCTACCGGTTGGATCACAATCTACTGGTTGGAAATCCCTGATTCTACTCCAACCCCCTGCAATGCAGGAATCTTTTGCCCAACGTGGGGCTCAAACCCATGACCCTGAGATTAAGAGTCTCATGCTCTGCTGACTAAGGTACCCAAGATGCAGCAAACTAATGAGTAGGTGGAGGTTTCCAGACTAGCAGACTCGCCAGATTTCTGCAGGCTAATTGCTGGCATCGGTCCACCAGAATGGAGTGGTGCTTATTCTCACAGCACTCTGGAAAGAGGTTCTTTTGGTTTGGATGCACAAAGGCATCAGCCCATAGTGGACCACCTATGTCAGGCACCCCCAAACTCGGCCCACCAGCTGTTTTGGGACTACAACTCCCATCATCCCTAGCTAACAGGACCAGTGGTCAGGGATGATGGGTATTGTAGTCCAAAAACAGCTGGAGGGCTGAGTTTGGGGGTGCCTGATCTATGTAGTGTACAGGGATGGTTGCAGAATCAGCTCAAGCTGTGCAATCTGTCTTCCCATTGTACTTGTAGAGATATCGAGAGGGAGGGGGAAATGCGTCTCAAAGGAACAGTTTGGTTCACTGCTAAAGGAAGATGGCACACAGGCACATTGTCACTGTTGGTGCTATCTGGATGGATGGCTATTGAAAGATATGGGGTTGACATTTGCTTATCAAGGAGAGAATAATGGATAAATGATTCTGGCCCATGGTGTATTTGAATTTACTCATGCCTACCTTCCTAGGTTGATTTTGTGATATGTTAAAATTAGTTTTGGGGGCTAGAGGCAGTAGCACTCAGGAGGCTTGCCAAAATAGCATTTTAGAGGAAGCCTTCCAATTGAAAGTATGACATGATAACCGTAGGCGGAAAGTAGTATCAAGTAATTTACACTCTGGTCCTTGGGCACAGTTGAGTGTTAATTCCTTGTGAGTCCTGGAATTGTAGCATGCAAAGAAGGTGTTTGTTTCCTAATTGCTGTAATAGGAATTATTAATGGAAAGAAGGTGTTTGCCTAGAATGCAGCTCAGAATCATCACATCTTATAGGCTGGTTGAAAAACTTCCTAAATGGAAGGTGGCATTGATGGCTCTGGTGTGAGTTGAGCTAAAGCAGCAAGCTGTCGAGTGCAGAAATGTGTGAACAGTTTTGCCCTGCCGACAACCAGCAGCGCTGGAAATTCTCTTCAATGGGAGCGTTGTGTTTCCTTCACGGTTCTCCCACTTGGATCGCTCCGTTTGTTCTCCAGCTTGAATGCCAGGAAATGCCAGGTGGCTGTGCTATTTCGAATACTATCAATCAGTATTCCTCCCACTTAACAAGAAGGAAGAAGTTAGGGTTGCAAGCTCTGCAGATGGGATTTTCAGCTCAGGATGTGAAGCTCTCCGTTATACGAGTCCGGAGGAACCAACTGCGCCTTTTTCGTGCCAACGGCAACCAAGATGTGGTGAAAACTTGACAGATGGATTTTGTACTGATTCATAGCCTGTGAAATATTTATTATTGAAGGTATTGCCATTTCCCTAGTGGCTTAGTAGAAGCTTGTTGGGAGAAGAGAGGGGAGTTTAAACCATTTCCTTTTTTAAACAAAAAATGTGCCCCCAGCAGTAATAGGTTTCTGAAACATTCAGCTTCATCAATTCAAAAACCTCTCTTAAACTATTCAGAGCTCTGCATTATTGTTAACAGCAGAGCTTGATGCATTTCTGAAAATACCGGTACTTGCTTTCTGTTTATACCGTCTGAAAATAGCAATCGTGCTTGTGAATTTAAAGCATAAAATAGTAGTTCTGTGCAATAGAAAAGTATACATCTCTGGCATACAGCTGCATGATACCCAGGGTCAAAGAGAATATGGAAATGGAGTGGCCATAGAAACATGTGTAAGTTAGGTTTATCTAGCCAATGAGGCTCACACTTTCGGATCTTGAGCTCTGGCTGTCATTTTAATGATGAAAAGCTCCAGAAGGCTCTCTCTAGCCTCGATTATTGGGCAACAAAATGGCAAATGAGATTCCAGTGTAGGTAACTGCAAAGTGATGCATACTGGGAATCACATAAAAACTGATGGGGTCTGAAATGGCTATAAAATGGCAGATAAGAGGTATTGAGAACAGTGGATAACTCATAGCACTGTGCTTCAATAGTGGATGTGGCAAAATCCATGCTAGGAATTATTATTGAAAATTAATGGGAAATAGAAGAATGCCAATTTTTAAAAATAAATATGTGGTCTTTGTGTGCCTTCTCCATGAGAGGTCTGGAGGGTGGCAGCATGAGAACGGGCCTTTTCCACAGTGTCTCCCCATTTGTAGCATGCACTCCCCAGGAAGGCTCGCCTGGCGCCTTCATGATAAATCTTTATTCTTCTTCTTTGGCGATCACTCGTAGCCGAGTAAGATTGTCTTCCAAGAACAAGTCCATAAGTGACTGTGGAGGAAAGTGAAATACTGGTGGACAACAAAAGAGGTTTAAAGACAAATCTTTAAAAAAAGATTTCTCAAGACAAATCTTTTAAAAAAAATGCAGTATATATCTTTAGGCACCAGGCAAAAATGTTCCTCTTCAACCAAGCCTTTGGCTGATTTACATCCATTGCCCTTTTAAATGTGTTGTGGGACGGGGTGTTATGGGTTTGTTTTCGTTCTTACTTTTATTATGTATTTTGTCTTTTTTATATTGTACTTTTATGTTGTGAACTGCCCTGAGATCTATGGATGATGGGCAGTATACAAATTTTAATAATAATAACAATTTGTTTAATCCTCTTTTAAAACCATACAAGCTGGCCATCCTTGCCTCTTGCGGGGGCAAATTCCAGAGTTTAACTATGCACTGTGTGACGTTATTTTCTTTTGCCTGTCCTTAATCTTCCTCATTTGCCTACGTTTTCAAACACGTTGACTTCAATCCTAAACCAACCTTCAGTACAAACCCACCCTCTGAAAAACAAAAAACCTGCAGCCATCTGATTCTGAATATGCCCTGCTTTATTCTTCCAAACAGGTTAAGTATTGCAGCCTTAGCCTTATATTGACAGCAGCTTTTGACCTAAATTTCTGTAGTATGTCCTTGTCTAAACTTGCAACTGAACACTGCTGAGCTGCACCTGTTGCTGTCATCCATTTTAAGCTACATCACCCCCCAGAGCAGAGTACTGCTGATTTTTCAGAGTACTGCTGATTTTTCACTTTGCACTAATAATGTAATATACTGGTGATTCTTTTTTTTTTTTTAGGGTGGGATAAGTCCTGTTTCCCCACCACCATATAACCACTTTTGTTAGTAAAAACAAGGTGATTGTTATAGTACTTAGTGCAGCTTATTTTTTATGAACCTTAGATCACTGATTTTCAACATTTTTAGACCAGGGGCCCACCTTCAGCTTGAAAATGCATAATGGGAGCTATTGCCTTAAAAAAGAAAATCAATATATCTGGCAAGAGTCATGCTGGTGAGCCACACAGTTGTAGGATCTGAACCATCGGCTGAAGACCAGTGAATGAATGAATGAAATTTTATTTGCGTCAGCCATTGGCCATAGCAACAAAAGAAGAATGCGATATACACAAATAAAAAGTTGATTATATAAAATAGAGTTTAGGGTCCTGAATCGGCAGTCAAATAGTGGACCTTATTCTGATTGCCCCAGCTAAAAACCGTGCAACCTTTGCTGTCACCTACTCATCTTGATCTGCCAAGAGAAAGGTAGGTAGCCTAGGGTTACGACGTCCCCGGATTTGCAAATCTGTTCCCGGACAAATTCTGTCCCCGGAACGTCCCCAGATTTGCAAATCTGTCCCCGGGAAACATGGCAGCAGCCTCAGCAGCCTGGAGCCAGCCTGGCAGCACAGTTGGCTCTGGCTGGCTTCAGGAGCTGCTCGCTGCCGTGACGCCCGCCATTTTTTCTCGCTGGAAGTCTCCATATGGTGTGTCTTGTGCACAACACATCATATGGGGACTTCCAGAGAGGGAAAATGGTGGGTGCCAGGGCAGCGGGCAGTGAGCAGCTCCTGAAGCCAGCCAGAGCCAACTGCACTACCAGGCTGGCTCCGGGCTGCCGCTGCCACCACCACTGCCAAAGGGGAACCGGGAACGTCCGGCAGTACAGATCTCCTGCCCCCTTCCCCCTTTGTTTTGACTGGGGGAGGCTCGGGAGTCGCGGGCAGGCAGTCGTTGCCCCGTTTCCCTCTGCATTTATGTTTCATAGGGTGTGAAAGAAGGGCTTTGCACCTTTATACACCTTTATACAATATGCATGTGCGCTTGGGCCCGGGGTCTTTTGCCTCACCATCCCCACTACTGACACCCTGTTGCTACTCAGCTTTTTTTAAAAAAAAGGGTGTCCCCAAATTCATTGAAAAAAATCTGATAACTGTAAGGTAGCAGTGTTGGTCTGCCGTAGTCGAAACAAACAAACAAAAATCCTTCCAGTAGCACCTTAGAGACCAACTAAGTTTGTTATTCAGAAGCGTGCATGCACATGATGGAGGGCACAAGGAGAAGGGGACGACAGAGGATGAGATGGTTGGACAGTGTTCTCGAAGCGACTGGCATGAGTTTGGCCAAACTGCGAGAGGCAGTGAAGGATAGGCGTGCCTAGCGTGCTCTGGTCCATGGGGTCACGAAGAGTCGGACACGACTGAACGACTGAACAACAACAACAATGCACACGAAAGCTCATAGCAATATCAAACTTAAAGGTAAAGGTACCCCTGACCATTAGGTCCAGTCATGTCCGATTCTGGGGTTGCGGCGCTCATCCCGCGTTACTGGCCAAGGGAGCCGGCGTACAGCTTCCGGGTCATGTGGCCAGCATGACAAAGCTGCTTCTGGCGAACCAGAGCAGCACACGGAAACGCCGTTGACCTTCCCGCCGGAGCGGTACCTATTTATCTACTTGCACTTTGACATGCTTTCGAACTGCTAGGTGGGCAGGAGCAGGGACCGAGCAACGGGAGCTCACCCCATCACAGGGATTCAAACCGCCGACCTGATCAGCAAGCCCTAGGCTCTATGGTTTAACCCACAGCGCCACCCACATCCTAATAACAAACTTAGTTGGTCTCTAAGGTGCTACTGGAAGGAATTATTTATTTTGTTTTGCCACGAGAAAGGAAGGGAAAGCTGAAGACCAGTGTTTTAGAGCAGGGGTAGAGAGTTTTTTTCCCTTCCAAACTGAGGGCCACATTCCCATCTGGGCAATCTTTAAAGGGCTGTATGACGGGGTGGATGGGTCCAGAGGCAAAAGTGTGTGGAGCTACAGGTGCAATTTACAGCAGGCTAGTTTCTACATTCAGACACTCCCCTCTATCCAGACAAGCAATGTGTCGCATTAGAGTTCAGAAATGCATTCCAACTAGGCAAAAACACTCAAGGTGGGTGCAAAGCTACTCGGAAGCAGCATTTAAAAGGGGAGGGGGAATGCTTAATGATAAACAGTAGGTATTCATTTCTGTGTCTCTTGCTAACAACATTTTATTTTACTTATCAGGCTTTTATTTTTTCATTTTAGAAAGGCGGCATAATAGCGGATATGCATGCACTCCATAAGATAGCATACCATCCAACATTCCTCAGATGAAAATGGGGACATTTCTCAACCCCTCAGTCCCCCCCCCCCCCAGCTCAATTCCCCAGCATCTACCCACAAGGCTGGCTCAGAGAGATGCTTGTCTGAATCCTTGGGAAACTGTTACTACAACACTGGCAGACCAATAGCCTGGCTCGTTAAAAGCATCCTGTGAGGGGAGAGGATGTTGTCACACCATTGGTGAAAAACCTGTTATGATTTCGCCTAAAATGTTTAATCTCTCTTCACCCTGTTATTGTCATATTAAATTGTGTGTCTCTTCAGCTACCTGGCTTCTTTCTCTCACCTGTCCCACCCCATTCTTATAGAAAAGGTGTTATTAAACACCGTGATTTGTAAAGGAATTTGCCAATGCAATGGATTGGCAGAAGTATTAACAATAACCAGAGGGATTCCAAGTGATTAATACTCTCAGGTTCTTCCCACACTCAGCTGCAGTAAGGAGAGAAGGTGTATATTATCTGTGCGCCTTTGGCACTCGGGCCAACAAAATCTTGCTGAACTGGTCCCTTCTAAACTGTAAAGAAAAGACTTTTCCTCTTTAAATAAAATCCTAAATGAGGGGTGTGAGCACCAAGCGCCTCTGAAAACCACCCCACTTGTTCAGCCTACGGATTATCTATTTCATACATCACCAAAGATGCCTGGAAAGGATGAGAGAGGGAATCGGTGCACAAGACAACTCTGAATGGTTACACACAGAAAGTTAACAAGGCCGACGTGATTGCAACAAGTACATTCAGACCTGAAGCTGAATAACCGAGACGTGCTCATGCTCATTTTAATTAGATTTTCTTTCCTGTCCTGCCCTCAAGGAACATGGCAGGTTATAATATTTCCTAATCTCATTTGAGCCTCATTTTAGCAACTTGCCCAAGACTACCCGCTCAGCGGCAACATGAAACCTGGGATTCCCAGGCACAAAACCAACTCTCTTTCAAAACTTAGGATACTTTGCAACTGAAGAGTGCCTCTGAAGTCTCAGAATGACTCGGACACATATCTGGGCCAACTCAAACGATGCATTTGTGGTGTTGGATCTGCTGCGGCATATTTGGCTTCACGGGGCCAACCCCTATGCTATGGCGCCAACCCCTATGCTATGGCATGAAGTTCTTTGCTGTTCTGATTAAATGGCTGAAAACGTTCATTGGAGCTTTGAACCTGTCTGAATTACTGCTATTTCTTCTTACGTACAGGTGGGTAGCCGTGTTGGTCTGCCATAGTCAAAACAAAATCGAAAATTCTTTCTAGTAGCACCTTAGAGACCAACTGAGTTAGTTGCTGGTATGAGCTTTCGTGTGCTGAAGAAGTGTGCATGCACACGAAAGCTCATACCAGCAACTAACTCAGTTGGTCTCTAAGGTGCTACTAGAAAGAATTTTCGATTTTGTTTCTTCTTACGTAGTATCTTATACAGCTCTTTTTTCTCTATACTTGGCAGAACAGAGACCAGAGGTGCGTAGATACACCTGCTTGGGAAACATTCAGGAGAGGAGGAGCCTTAGAAAGGGTGGAAGGTAGGGACTTTCAGTCCTGGCAACTGCTCTACAGGGGCAAGACCTACTGGGAAGTGTTGCTGAGTTGTATGTTCATTTCCTGGAATAAAGAATAAACTTGACTAACAATGGTGCCCTGCCTCTTCCATGCTGACCTGTGTCTGACTCCAACACAGATATACCAATATTGTTGTTCTCCATATTGCATGAGACCAGCTAGAAATTTGCATCTGAGACAAGATTTGCCGTTACATTGCATTGTTTATCACTACTTCCTTCCTACTTTCTCAAAGCCAGCCTCTCGTGAATTTTTGACTGGCTTCCTGTGATCATTGTGACTTTCTAGGTAGATTTCACCTTGTCAGGTGGATGAGACTTTATATTATTTTGTGAATATTGGAATCTGATGTGGGAAATGTTATATTTGTTTGTTGTAAAATGGAAAACTATAAATAATAAAATAATAATAATAATAATAATAGTGATGAGACTTTAACGGTGAAAGTTAAAGTGAATCAACCTTAATTGCTTAGGTAAATTGTGCTTTGGGATGCCTGCATCCTGCTTAAGAGCACTGAAAATCATCACATTTACATATTTTAAAAAGAGGTCTCAGGATGCAATCCTAGCTTTGCTTACTTTGTAGTAAGCCCCGTCGAACACAGCGGGACATACTGATGAGTAAACGTTGGTAGGATCAGGCTCCGTGTTTTAACAGCCTCTGTTATTCCACACCCACGGCCAGATTTTCAACGAACTCTTATTTTCATTTTTAACAATCTTGCATTGGTTAATTCAGCTCCCCTGAAAATGCAATTTCAAGGGATGATTCATAGATATTTCACCCCCGCTGTGCCATTCAGCTTGAGTAATTCTGTCAGCAAAATTTGCAATTAGAAAAATTATCGTGCTGCTTTATTTTCCACACAGAAGAGAATGACGGTGTTTGCAGCCATTAATACCATATTTGTATGCAAGATGCAGAGAGAAGGGTGAGCACGTATACTCCCACATACTCTGTCACAGTGGGTCAATCTGGCAGAAGCACTATTTAAGAAGAGAGAGAGAGAGACTAACTTTTTAATGCAAATATTCAAGCAAACACCTTACTTGCAAAGGTGAAAGAAACACGAAGTCCTAGATGAAAACATTAAGAATTCTGGGACCAGTCAGTAATGTTAGGCATTCAGGCAGATTTCCATGGAATAGTTGCCATGAAACAGATTTATACATTGTTTATTTTGGAGGGGGAGTCGTTTTATTTTCTCCAGTGAAACCAAACAAACAGTATTTGCTTGCTCAAACCCTCTGATGCATAACTAATTTGAGGTGACCAGTTTCTTTTTATGTATTCAGTTGTTATTCTGAATCCATTCAGTTGTTATTCTGCTCCATTTCTACTTGTGGAATGGGGCCTCAATTCTGCATCTGCATAGCTAAGAAACATAGGGTGCAGTAGGGTGCAGCCCCTTACACATTCCATTATTGTATTTAAAAAAGATACTGCCCCTTGCCAGCGATTCTGGGAACAGATTGCATGCTCATTTTTGGAAGGTATTGACTGGTATTGACAGAATTGGGAGTCAATATGACCTTAACAGATTAGACAACTGGGCCCAAGCTAACAAAACGAATTTCAATATGGACAAACGTAAGGTTCTGCACTTAGGCAGAAAGAACCAGATGCACAAATTTAAGATGGGGGACACCTGGCTTACTAGCAGTACATGTGGAAAGGATCTAGGGGTCTTGGTGGACCAAAAGCTTAACATGAGTCAACACTGTGATGCAGTGGGGGTGGGGGGAGCTAATGCTATTCTAGGCTGCATCAACAGACGTATAGTGTCCAGATCAATTCAAGGGTAGTAATAGTACCACTCTATTCTGCCTTAGTCAGACCACACCTGGAATACTGCGTCCAGTTCTGGGCACCACAATTTAAGAAGGATGTTAACAATCTGGAACGTGTACAGAGGAGGGCAACCAAGATGATCAAGGGTCTGGAAACCAAGCCTTATGCGGAGCTGGGTACGTTTAGCATGGAGAAGAGGAGACTAAGAAGAGATACGATAGCCATCTTCAAATATCTCAAGGACTGACACCATGGAAGAGGGAGCATGCTTGTTTTCTCCTGCTGTGGAAGGTAGGACTTGAACCGATGGCTTCAAGTTACAAGAAAGGAGATTCCAGCTAAACATCAGGACGAACTTTCAGACAGTAAGAGCTATTCGACGGTGGAATGAAGGTTGTGGACTCTCCTTCCCTGGAGGTTTTAAAGCAGAGGTTGGATGGCCATCTCTCATGGATGCTGTAGTTGAGGTTCCTGCAGCAATTAGCACAAACGGCCTCAGAACAAGTAGGTACACTTCGCCAATAATATAATTTTTTCTGGTAATTGACTAGGTTAGTCCCAGATAATAAACAACTGGGTAAAGAAGGTAGTAAGAGAGTGCCTTTTATTGAGCCAGGTGAATGTATGGCACTAAAACGAAAATCAGTAGCTGCTTCATGTTGTCTGAACTTGGCTAGTCTTCTTTAGACCTCCGGTGCAAGAAGAACTGAGTACCGTATTTTCCGGCGTATAAGACGACTGGGCGTATAAGACGACCCCCAACTTTTCCAGTTAAAATATAGAGTTTGAGATATACTCGACCGCAGATTCTCCACCCGGCGTATAAGACGACCCCCGACTTTTGAGAAGATTTTCCTGGATTAAAAAGTAGTCTTATACGCCAGAATATACATTATATATACTGTACTATTTAACTTATATGCAGAATTCACCATGCGAAAGGCTGGACTGGATGAATCCCAAACCGGAATTAAGATTGCCGGAAAAAATATGCTGATGATACTACCCTGATGGCAGAAAGTGAGGAGGAATTAAAGAACCTTTTAATGAGGGTGAAAGAGGAGAGCGCTAAATATGGTCTGAAGCTCAACATCAAAAAAACTAAGATCATGGCCACTGGTCCCATCACCTCCTGGCAAATAGAAGGGGAAGAAATGGAGGCAGTGAGAGATTTCACTTTCTTGGGTTCCATGATCACTACAGATGGTGGCAGCAGTCACGAAATTAGAAGACGCCTGCTTCTTGGGAGAAAAGCAATGACAAACCTAGACAACATCTTAAAAAGCAAAGACATCACCTTGCCGACAAAGGTCCGTATAGTTAAAGCTATGGTTTTCCCAGTAGTAATGTATGGAAGTGAGAGCTGGACCATAAAGAAGGCTGATCGCCGAAGAATTGATGCTTTTGAATTATGGTGCTGGAGGAGACTCTTGAGAGTCCCATGGACTGCAAGAAGATCAAACCTATCCATTCTCAAAGAAATCAGCCCTGAGTGCTCACTAGAAGGACAGATCCTGAAGTTGAGGCTCCAGTACTTTGGCCACCTCATGAGAAGAGAAGACTCCCTAGAAAAGACCCTGATGTTGGGAAAGATGGAGGGCACAAGGAGAAGGGGACGACAGAGGATGAGATGGTTGGACAGTGTTCTCGAAGCTACTAACATGAGTTTGGCCAAACTGCGGGAGGCAGTGAAGGATAGGCGTGCCTGGCGTGCTCTGGTCCATGGGGTCACGAAGAGTCGGACACGACTGAACGACTGAACAACAACAACATACTGTACTATGTTAGGTTAAAAAAAAAAGCCTGGCTTTGTTCAGGGAACTTAGGTTATGGTTTACTTTTGCTCAGTGGAAGTTACTTTTGATTCAAGGCAAACCCTTCACTTGCTTGAGGTTGCTGAGAAACGAGGTGTGAAAGAATGAGTCACATAATTGGTACTATGGTTTAACTGTCTGCCATAACAACGGTAACTGCCATAACAATGTACAAGTAATATGTTCCAGAGCGGTAACCGTTTTAGTTTGTTGCAGCAAAAACAAATGAGTCTTGTAGAACCTTAAAGAACACAGCAGTAGTTGCTCCAGGACTTTCCACATTGCCCCCTTTCATGCTTGCTTCATGAAGGTGCAAAGAACTGCTACTGAGACTTCAGTAATGATCATTCAGAATAAATGATGAATCAACATATATACAGTGGTAGTTCTGGAAATAGCTCTAGCAGTTAACCAGGGGCTAAGAGCTAGGGTGCATGAACCTTGGCCATGAACAGCCACCCAAAGGAAACTGCCTTCAATATAAACGTGTTTGATCCTTACAGTTACATAGCTACTCAGTCTTACCTAATTGAGGCAACAGTTTCTTTGCGGCCAATCCAGTCTTGGATCCACTTCCTCACTGATGGGTGGCAAAGTCCAAAAGGTTATTTATTTCTAAGAGAAAGTGAAAGAGTGAAAGAGAGAGAGGCGTACAGCTAGAGAAAGCAGATAGGACTAAAACTTGTCTACCAGCCAGGAGGAGCCATGCCCTCCACTTCAAATGTGCACAGATAGGCTGTGATTGCTAAGTGTGAATGAAACATACTCTAAAAGTTATCTAAGTCACCTTTGTAAGGATTATTGCTTCACAAGCTCGCCGGATGAGCCCTGATCCAGAATATAGATTTGGGAGTGCTGATCCCTGGCTTAAATTATGCCTTGCCAAATCTCCTTTGAGCATGGGTAGGCAAACTAAGGCCCAGGGGCCGGATTTGGCCCAATCACCTTCTAAATCCAGCCCGTGGACGGTCTGAGAATCAGCGTGTTTTTCCATGAGTAGAATGTGTCCTTTTATTTAAAATGCACCTCTGAGTTATTTGTGGGGCCTGCCTGGTGTTCTTACATGAGTAGAATGTGTGCTTTTATTTAAAATGCATCTCTGGGTTATTTGTGGGGCATAGGAATTCGTTTTTCTTTTTCTTTCCCCAAAATATAGTCCAGCCCCCAACAAGGTCTGAGGGACAGTGGACTGGCCCCCTGCTGAAAATGTTTGCTTACCCCTGCATTTGAGGGTTCCACACAGAGCCGTCTTAAGGGGATCTGCCGCCCTGGCGCGGCTATCCCTCCGGCGCCCCCGCCATGCCGCCTCTCCGCCGCCTCCCTCCCGCGCTTGCCGTCCCTTGGGAGGGGGGTGGGCGAGCGGGGGATGAGGGGCGTGGCGCTGGAGCGGCGCGGGGCTCTGCGCGCCCTTCCAGCGCTTCCGGGACGGGAGGAGAGGGCGGCCGGCTCGCGCTCCCGCGCGCATCCGGATGGCGCGGCGCAGCCGGGCGGCGCGGCTGGGCAGCTTGTGCTCCATCGGGTGGGCGGCCGGCCGGCTGCGCGCGGAGCGCGAGCTGCCCGGCTGCGCCGCGCCACCCGGCTGCGTGTGGGAGCGCGAGCCGGCCGCCCTCGCCTCCCGTCCCGGAAGCGCTGGAAGGGCGCGCAGAGCTGTGCTCCTGTGCTCTGCTGGGCAGCCAGAGGGTGTGGCGTGGCGTGGCCGGCCAGCTCCCTTGCCGGGAGTCAGAGGGCGCTGCCGGCAGGCGCTGCCAGCGGGGCTGGAGGACGGAGGCGCCCTCCAGGCCATTGCGCCCTGGCGCGCCGCGCCACCAGCCCCAATGGATGAGACGGCTCTGGTTCCACATCACCCTTTGTTACATCAAATACCCCAGTCTCCCTTCCCCGATTAGCGATCACTGTATTTTGGGACACATTTTAACATCTGAGGTGTGTGTACGCATAGGTTTAAAACCTAAAAACGGCTAAAATGCATTTAAAACCTCCTTGAATGCCTGGCTGGTGTGGTTATAGAGTGCTAGACCAGGATCAGGGTTCAAATCCCCCCCTCAGCTGCCAAGCTCATTTGCGTGACTTTGGGCCAGCCTCTTGCTCACTCACAGCCTAACCCAGCTCCCAAGGATTGTTCTTGAGGGCAAAATAGGTAGCAGCAGCATGTAGACCACCTTCAGCTCCCCAGAGGAAAGGTGGAATATAACTATAACAAATAAACTATGACCCACCCCCCGGATTGTTGGCACCCCTGGGTGGGCTGCACCCCACTCCATGATGTCAGGCGACCAAAGTTTCACCAGCAGACTCAGGGAGGCCATTTCTTCCACCGCCCTCCCAGGGACATTGTGGTCATGGTGGGTGCATCCTCCAGGGACGAAGAAGAGTTTGGATTTGATATCCCGCTTTATCACTACCCAAAGGAGTCTCAAAGAGGCTAACATTCTCCTTTCCCTTCCTCCCCCACAACAAACACTCTGTGAGGTGAGGGGGGCTGAGAGACTTCAAAGAAGTGTGACTAGCCCAAGGTCACCCAGCAGCTGCATGTGGAGGAGGGGAGACGCAAACCCGGTTCACCAGATTACGAGTCTACCGCTCTTAACCACTATACCACACTGGCTCTTTTGTTACATATTGGCGCAGTGATGTGAGCTAGAAGCAAAGCAGCAAAAAAGTAGAGAGAGAGCCTTGCCTGATTTTTGCTGGAATCCAAGGCTGTGGATGCGGGAGAAGCAAGACTGTCTTGGGGTGTTTAGGCTGCGAACCTCTCCATTGTAGCCTCAGGTTGTATATGTGTGTAAATAAACCATATATCATAGACACCCCTCCCCAGTCTCCACTGTGCCTACTTCTCAAAAGGAAACATGAACCCTGGGTAAGCGCCCAGAACCCCTGGCATCTCGCACTGCATGGAGATTGGGCTGGCGTGGGTCAACCTATTTAGGTGCCAGGCAAAAACATTCCTCTTCTCCCAGGCCTTTTGCTAATTAAATCACCCATGGCTTTTAAATCTCTCTCTCTGTGAGCACATAGAGGTTATTATTTTCATTTGCTATTTTGGTGTGTATTTTTGTGTTTTTATATTGTAAACCACCCGTGATCCTCGGATGAAGGTGGGACAGAAAATTAGCGTATCACCATCATCATTAGTGTGTGTTTAGGGTTATTGTTTTTGTTTGCTATTCTGGTGTGTATTTTTGTGTTTTTATGCTGTAAACCGCCCTGTGATCCCTGGATGAAGGCTGGGTTAGAAAGTAATAAATAATAATACTGTACAGTGGTACCTCGACTTATGACGTTAATGCGTTCCAAAGGCGCCCTTGTAGGTCGAAATTTTTGTAACTCGAAAGGCGCTATCTCCGGAGGGGGAAAAATTCGTAGGTCGAGGTATCGTGCCGGCGCTTTCCCTTCGTAGGTCGAAAAATTTGGAAGTGGCGGCCATTTTTTTTCTCCTGAAGTGATTCGGAAGTCGAAAACGACGTACGTCGAGGAGCTCGTAGGTCAAGGTCCCACTGTAATAAAAATAAGTGTATATGTGGCAGGGATGCTGCTTTGGTTATGCTCTAAAATCCCATGAGCCTCGGATGGTGGGATAAAAATATAGTAATAACAATTAACGACAACAACGATGTGTGTGAACGGTTATTGTTTTCGTTTGCTACTATGATATGTACTTTTAATGCTTTTATGCTGTAAACTGCCCTGCGATCCGTGGATGAAGGATAGAAATTTAGCATGTAATAAATAATAAGGGGTGTGTGTGTATGTGTGTGTAGAAATTTTAAAAAATGAAAAACAAAATGAGATTTTCCCAGAGGCGGCTGTGGGGCAGACTGTGAGGTTAACAACAACAACAAAGTAACAAAAATAACAGTTGTTATGTTGTTTATTTATTTATTTATTTATTAATTATTATTATTATTATTATTATGAAGGCCCCTCCGTTGCCTCCTCTGCTTCCCGCCCCCTCAGAGAAGGCCCCTCGCGCTCAGCCTCCTCTTCGCGGTTCCCCCTCAGGCGCCGCATCCAATCAGCCGCCGCCCTCCCCCCCCCTCCCGCGCCCCGTGCGCTCCTTCTCCCGGAGCCCCCCCTCCCTGCCGTCAGCGCCGCCTTCACTCCCCCTCCTCCCCCTCCCCACAGCGGAAGTGACCTCGGCGCCTCCCTCCCTCCCTCCCTCCCTCCCTCCCTGCCATCAGTGCCTGGCGGCGGAGGCCGGCGCTGGTTGCCTCGTTCTCTCCGCCGCTTCGTCACCAGGCGCCGCTGTGTGACAGACGCCCCAGGGAGCCGAGCGAGTTCGGTGTCCGGAGGAGCAGAGGCAGGAGGAGAAGGAGGAGGACAGGCCCTCTCGGGGGGCAGCGCCGGCGGCTGAGGGGGGGAAAGGGGCGTTGGAGAGGGCGAAGGGAGCAAGGAAGGGGCGAGGCGGCCGGCCGGCCGGGGCCATGGCCGGGGCCGGCGGCGCTGCGGCCGGGCCGCCGCCACCTCCTCCGCCTCCTCCTCTTCTTCTTTCTCCTCCTCCGCCGCCTCCTCAGAAGGAGCTGGTTTACAACAAGCTGCTGCCCTATGGCGACAAGCTGGAGGCCGAGGCCGGCCGCCTCCTCTCCCGCATCAAGCTCAACCTCAGCTGGGCCGTGCAGCTCCAGGAGCTCTGGCCCGGAGGCCTCTTCTGGAGCAGGAAGCTCTCCACGTGAGTGGGGCGAAGGGTTGCGTGTTGGGGTGGGGAGGATTATTAGGGGGAGGGTCTGTTTCTCTCCCCCCCCCATCGTATTAAGTTTCAACATTTTCAACAGTCAAAACACACATTCGCCTCTTCATTTGGTCGACTTCCCCCTCCTTCCCCACCCCGGAGTTGTTTTTTCTCTCCCCTTCTGCTGAGCCCTATCTTCTGTCTATCAAATCAGAACCGCAATATTTATTATTGGGGTTTCTTTTTTTGGGGGGGCCGTCTAGGTCAGGACGCTTTGAAAGGTGGGGGGCGGGAGGTGTTGCAGTGCATCCAGCCCTTTCCTCCAACTTTGGGCTTTGCCGGTGTTTGGTGTAAAAAAACACCCCCCTTCGGGGTTTGGGGAAACAAATGCCACCCATTTACACCCACCCATAGGTAGGTTTTATGTTGTGGGGTCGGGGGAGAGAACCCTAGTTAGATAAGTATTTTTATTTATTTATTTATTTGGTTGTCCCCCCTCCCTTGGCTACACCCATGCACCCCCCCTTTTTATTTTACAAAAAGGCAAGCCTCTGTTCTTGTGGGTGGGGTTCCCTCTTCTCTGAATTATGTTCTGGATTGTAGACAAAAGAGTCCTGTGGTGCTTGGAAACCTAACAGCCGCCCGGTGTTTCCCTGGTGTTCGTGTTTCGCTTTGTTGGGAGGGCATGGCAGCAGTGTGTCAGTTGTACTCAGGGTAATATGGTTGTCTCTCTCCCCTCCACCCCAATTGAGGGTAGCAGGGTTTGGTGGAGTATGCATTGTTCCGAGATGTAGTTCCTCTGTTTTGTCCCCATTGTGCTCTGTTAAGTGAAAGGACCACAAATGTTGTGAGAGGGTGTAAGGTTTTTAACCTGCCTTGTATCTGAAGTGTCAGGGCAGGTAAGAACACATAAAGCAATTAAGTCATCAAAACACATGCAGAAAAAACATCCTGTGTGTCCTTAACAAACTTTTTGGGTGCCTCGGGGTAACTGTGAGCGGTGCAGCCTGAAGAATCTGCCAGTGATCGGCAAAATGATGTTTGATTCTTCCTTCTCTGGAAGTTCCACTTTGTTGGGCACACTTTGATTGCTTAGACAATTTGTGGCTTAAGGCACACCTTATCCGGTCCTCGAGTCCGTGCCCCCCCCCCCATACAGATGGTAGATATTTTTTAAATGGGAGATGAATAAACACTGCATTAACTTCTTACCTATGCCAGTTTCTGGTAGCAAAGGTAACAGTACATCTAAGGCCCTGGGTTATTTCAAAAAGCAGTTTCTTTCAAATCTGGCACCTGAGGCAAATGGGCAACTGGCCTCTGGTTGGGGCAGTGTCTGGTGGCACCCAGGTTCTACACGTCCCTGGATGAAGGAGTAGCCTGTGCTACTCCCTTTACATTCAGCAACTTAGTTCTATGCCACGTGTCTACCATTGTCTGCTGCTGTCTGCATGACTCCAGCTTCCCTAAGGCTTTGTCTGGCACTATTTTTGTAAGTGTCATGATCAGCAGGGGGCTTGGTTGGGCTTTTGAGTGTTTGTAAGATTGCAGCTTTGCTTTTGAAGGAGATCTTCTGACTGGGGCATGTGCCTATGGGGACCTTTTTTTTAGGAATGAGCAGTCACCCCTTCTGTTTGTGCAAGCCCCTGTGTGGACTTGTGTTTGGGAAGTGTCATCTTTCAAGGCTGCTTGAGTCTTGGACTTTGGGAAGAGGAGGGTTTTGTTAGCTTTGGTGATGGTAGTTGTTCCCTGAGCTTTCTACTTATGCAGCTAATAAATCATACGCAGCTCATTACTCCTAAAAATAGTTTATCACTCTTTGTTGCCAAAACTAGCGCATAGGTTTTGTTCAGTGACTTCATAAGCTACTTGCAACTGTCCTTGCCTTTTTAAACTAGATTATAAAATAGCATTTGCATTTAGTTCCAAAACAAGCGCTGCATTTCACTTTTACGGTTCAAAGCCTAGCAATAACTTGCAGAGTTTAATCTCTTACTCATCTCACATAACATTTGTTCATACTGCTGTGTCAGCAAAGGAAAAAGAAAAGTGTGTTTTGAGCTGGACAAGGGCAAAAGCACCAACTTCTAGTTCAAGGACTTCTTTGTCTTCTGGGGCACTGATAAAATGTTTTTGCCTTGTCATTGTGCTGTCCCTACAGAGAAATATTAAAAGTGAAGCTGTGTTAGTCTGTAGCAGTTTCTTTCCTTGCTGCTATAGCATCTTGGAGGGGTGACTAGTTTATTGTGACATGAATTCTTTGGAATACATATCTTGCTTTCTCTAGTAGATGAATGTAACAGACTTGACAAAAAAAAAAACCTGATGCTGCAGCAAACCAGATACAGGTAATTGTCAAGGTGATAATATATCTATTAAGCACCCAAACCACAGCTTTGAATACAATCAATAAAGTAAGACTAAAATGATGGACATACCCAAAGGCTTAAATCTAACAAAGGTTACCACAGCACTTTCTGCCACTTCAGTTCTAGGCCTAATCTCTTTCTAATAGTGACTTAAAATAAAATTGACTGTGAGGAAACATTTCATTAACATTTCACACTACTAAAGAGAGAAAACTTAAGGCAAAGGTTTAATTGGGCGCAGGGTATACTAGATTGCCTGTTTTGAATCTGTTTGTGCTATTACGTATTTTTCAAAAATAATGTCAAGATCAGGTGTTGACAGCATAGCAAGCAAAATTTCGGTATTGTGCCTATAGCATGCTCAACAAACCTGCTACACCTGGAACTGGGTGTGGACAGTGCAGCTGAATGGGACAGTGTTGTGGGCAGCCTGGGGATGTACCATCCACCTTGGACTTGCTCATAAAAAGCAAGTCTTGTGTAAGAGACTAGGGTGATGCCTGAAGTTTCCAGGAACTCTTCTCCTTGTGAGACTCTTATGGGTACCGTAATCTGAGAGTTTGTTTGAGCCCTGGGTGAGAACCTAGAGGCTGAGAGGGAGGGTGTGTCGGAAGTAAAATGAATTGATACTGATTTATTTATATTAGAAAATTTGTATTAATGGAACATTTTTATATGCAACTCAGTTTTTGTAATATTTTGTTTATATTATTGTTCCTTCAGTTTTTTGTACACTGCTTAGAGATATTTTAAATATATTAAGTGGTATAGAAATTAATCAATAATCATACAGTAAAAAAAAGTTAGTGCCTTTCATTGAGCCTTAAATTACTTGCTTATGTTTAGACATGTTGAGGTCAGCTGTTCAATGGAAATGGTTTCCAGTTTGTGGTATTTTTGTATGTTTCAACCATGTTTATGTTTTCTGCTTATTTTTAGAATGTTCAAAACAGCTTACAGAGGTCTTTTAGTGTTCTCCCATAAGGGCTGTGTCTCAGTCCACACTAACATAGCTTAACAATGCTACAGCATTGGTTGCTCTTAGGCTATTCATTGCCAAAAGGCATTCTGATTGTTTTAATATATTTTTAATAGAACTATCTTGCTTGGACACCTCAGGTGGTAGAGCATGAGACTCTTTATCTCAGAGTTGTGTGTTCAAGCCCTATATTGGGCAAAAGATTCTTGCACTGGAGGGACTAGATGACCCTTGTGGTCCTTTCCAGCTCTACAGTTCTTTGATTTTATAATTAAACTGAGGCATCCTAGTGTGTGAAGGGAAGAGCAGCCAGCTGTGTGCAGGGGAATGAAGCTTGTTCATATGCCATCTTATTAAGATGAGATATGATTGTTCAAATACAGCAATTAAGAATCAACCCTGCTACTGCATGCATAGTGTCCTCCTGAGTTTTAGTTAGAAAATTTATACCCCATTTTTCTCACATAGACTTAAATATTTTAAATGAGGACTTTGTGATATAAATTCATACTTCGAAAATCTTATTTTGGTACTCCATTTATTCTTTATTTGCCTTTGCTGGCAGCTTAATTTGCTTTGATCCAAGTGCCACCAGAGACTTATGAGTCTAGTCTTCCCAGTTTCATGTGCAGGTCACATGATTTGTTAGGGACCAGGAATACCATTAGACATTTCATCACTGTTACAAATGATGCAGCAAAACTGCATCAGAAGAATGAAGGATATGTTCCCCATATGCCTGGAGACAGCAGTCCATAGGGCATTGCTGTTGTTGATGATGTTCTAGCGGCTGGTTGAAAATCTGGTTAGAGACAGGATAGTTGTTGAAGCCTCTGAAGGGCATGGCTGTGGCTCCTTGCTTCCCCAGGCTCAGCTGGATTTGGCTCTTAGCTCAGTTCAGCTTGGCTGGCGAAAAGAGTCAATGTGGGAACAGCAGTCCTCCAAGCCCTCACACTTGACATACAGTATTGGTATTCCAAATCTGTTTCTTAGTCACACCAGAGTGTAATGGAACTTGGGAAACTGGCAGTGTAAATTAGTAAAAAAAAAAAAAAAATTTGGGGTGGCGGGAGGGTTGTTTGGCAGAATATCAATCTGCCTTTTGCATCATTGGAAGTGACTTTGTTTACTAGGAAAGATTCTTGGATAGGATTACTTCAGTAGATATAACATGACTCACATGATTGCCTTACAAGACATCTTGAACTTGAGTAGACATAGTGTGACACTGTTTTTCCTTTAACCATCTGCTGCTACCTCAGTGTTGTTTACAGTGAGGCCTGTTTTCATTCTAGTAGGAGTTATGTGGTAATGCTGTCAAAACATGTTGCCTAACAAAATCATCAGGGTTCTGAAAAGCCATGTGATTTTAGAAGACAGCAGAACCTGCTAGTTTTAACCCTTTGCAGTGTATTATGATAGTATATGACTTATCATTCTGTTTTTATGGATGATGTTAGTATGAAGTAATGGAATGATCAAGCAGTATGGCTTGGTATGTTATGTCTGGGAAATTAGACTTGTACCCATCTCAATATCCTGCATCCAGTAGTGCAGGCTTCCTCAAACTTGGCCCTCCAGATGTTTTGAGACTACAATTCCCATCATCCCTCACCACTGGTCCTGCTAGTTAGGGATCATGGGAGTTGTAGGCCAAAAACATCTGGAGGGCCGAGTTTGAGGAAGCCCGCAGTAGTGGCTGGATCCAGATGTTTTAAGAGCTCTGTTGTTCATAGTCCATTGCAAGATGCTTGTAATTTAATGTTTACAAACTCCATGTCATGATGATCAGAGTCCTGGCGGGTATACTACCTAATAGTTGTTTAAAATCTGAAACAGTTGTTTAAAATCTGTAACTTAATAAAATCATAATACAGCATCGTTTTCATAGATCAGACTCTTTCTTCAGATTTATTTATTATTAGATTTAGTTTTATAATGTCTAGTTTAAATAATTTACAATGTTTCTGTTTATTTATTTTATAAAATGTATACAACACTTGATTGTAAAAAAAACCCCAAAGTGGTTTACCAAAAGATAAAACAAGAAAATCAACAAAAATTAGCAACCCTACATATAAATAGCTAGCAATATATAGCAAGCATTACATGTAAATACATTGCTTCAGTGGTGAAGGGACCCCTGACCATCAGGTCCAGTCGTGTCCGACTCTGGGGTTGCGGCGCTCATTTCGCTCTATAGGCTGAGGGAGCCGGCGTTTGTCCGCAGACAGCTTCTGGGTCATGTGGCCAGCATGACAAAGCCGCTTCTGGCGAACCAGAGCTGCGCACGGAAACGCCGTTTACCTTCCCGCTGGAGCGGTCCCTATTTATCTACTTGCACTTTGACGTGCTTTCGAACTGCTAGGTGGGCAGGAGCTGGGACCGAGTAACGGGAGCTCACCCGTGGCAGGGATTCGAACCGCCGACCTTCTGATCGGCAAGTCCTAGACTCTGTGGTTTAACTCACAGCGCCACCTGGGTCCTGCTTCAGTGGTATACCATGCTAATTGACTGACTCTGTGCCACACACAGATGCAATCTGAGTTGGCAATTCTACAGGAAGAACATGGGAGAGCCACCTTCTTTCTGTCCATGGCCAGATTTCCTTGTGGGTATCTGTCAGAAGTTGCTTGCATCAGTGGGTAGGGCCAAAGGCAGCAGGGGATGGGGTCACCCTTCTCTCTCTTCTTTCCTATCCAGGAAGCTGACAGAGGAAGTAGCAGATCACTCTTGACAAAAAGTGTGAAGTAATTGCTTGTGGGTGGCTTTTGAAATTTGAAAGATTACCGGTAGCCACTGCATGACAGTAAACGCAGAGCCCCTCACGCTGCTCACCTCTGGTCTAGAGGGTGAAGAAGTTAAGAACTATCATTTGAGAGGGCATGCTTCAAAATTAAAAGGGGAAATCATGGCTAGGAAATCGAAAGTGACATGCACTGTGCTTCATGAATGTTGAACTTGCATTTGGAAACTATTCAAACTTGCTCCTCCAGTTCACCATTTGGTGTGTCATGATAAAGAGCAGGAAATAACTCTGCCTTGAGGGAACAGCAATTTGCTGGCATACCTGAACACTGACACTTCTGTTCCACGCCCTAGTGCAAGGGCACATGGCTTGTTTAGCACTGAAGTGCTCAGGGGAAATAGTAGCTAGAGGGCTGCTGCTAATCTGCACCTTCTGTGTAATAGAACAGTATGCTGAGCCAAAATGTTATTATGAAAGTATTGCCTGTAATATAAAACAAAGTTGAGTGAGCACTTGAAGAATTGGAGATAATGGGCAGTATCCAACTAATACATCCCATCTTTGCAAGGATTTACACATGTGCAATAGAACTGCCACACCTGCTTCCAGGTGTGTGCCCTGCACCCTCTCCTAAATCTGCTTTAGGGTTTAGGAAACTCTTACACAAAATGGAGGGGGGGAGTTCCATTTCACAAGTGGAAATTCTTGCACTGATGAGATGTGTCAGCAGGATCTCACCCAAGGAAGGTTGGAAAAGAGGCATATGAAACAGCAAATGCCACCCTGCTCCTTCAGCAGTTTTAGAAATTGGGCTTCTAACCCTTCACATTTTGGGGTTGTAGATGATTGCAAACGATTATAAACATATGTAAGCCTTTAAACATATGCTGCTCCAATAATACATTTCAACCTTTTCATTCTATTATGTGTTTAATTCGAAACACCCTTTCATGAGTACAGAATATGAATGTTGGACAAAGAGAACTCTTAGTCGAAACCTTATGAAAATATGTTCAGCACTGGTGATGCTGTGACCAAGCTGTGTGCATCTCCAATATCCCCAAATTTAAAATAGCTGATGTTTAAAATTATGGCTGAAGAATGCTGGCTGTCCAGGAAAACAGCAGAGTCAGCCACTGTTGTCTCACAAATCACGGTTGTAATTTGCAAGCCTAAGAGGTTTAGAGCATGGCAGCTTCACAGTTTTGCTGAAAATAAAAAGATAGGTTAGAGAATGAAAAGCCATCAATGATGGCTTTAAAAGAATGGTTCTCATACCTAAGATTAATTACCATGTTTACAATATCCTTAAATAAGTATCTTAGTTGTGATATAATATTGGGAGTATTATTTTCTGAGGTCTGGGAATTTCCCTGGTACTGTGTGAAGAAAGTTAAAAATAAAGCAAAGTATTCAGCTTGAATAGTTACAATTGAATGGTTTAAGCAATCAAAGCAAGTAGCTAAATATTTTACATAAAAAGTACAAATGGAATCACCCACCTGTTACTATGATGTCATAGTGATGGCAGGTGATTGCCCGCTCTCAAAATTGGTCACCATAACTACTGATCATTGAGCAACCCCCTTTGAAGATGCCCTTTCAGCACCAACCAGTGGATTGGTGCTAGGAGTGTGCTGCCAAAGATTCTCCCTTTAAATAAATTATCAATCAGTTGGGGAAGTCCCTTTGCAGTTACTGCAGAGGGGAAAATGTTCCTAAAACTGGAGTATTCTTCCTTCTAAAGAGAAAGCAGCTATGAATAGCTTCCTTTAGAATCTGCTTATTATTGTGTGCTTTGGAAGTGCCCTGCAATGGCGTTTGCAAGCCCTGTGGTCATGAACTCATTGCAGGGTTTACAAAGTGCCTCGTGCAGAATCTCTGCAAAACCCCTTTTGTCCAAGCTACCCCTCCCCTGATATTTTAGTGGGTGGCAGGTGGATATGGCTTCATTATCATTATTTATTTATTTTGTATACCTCCCGTCAGGGCAGTACACAATATAGAATCACAAACTGAGAACTCAAAATAAATAATAAGACAGAAACAAAGCAATAACCCCCACCTACCATAAACACAAGGAAAGGATCCAGGAGTACCCACAAGCTACATACGCACTCTTTCAGAGGGAGTGTAACCCCATCAAGAGCAGGCAGCCTCCAATCCATCCAGTCCAGGGAACTGCCCACTAGCAGTGCTTCAGTGCTTATCTGGATTGAGCTTCAGTTTGTTGGCTCTCATCCAATCCATTACAGTGGTGCCTCGCAAGACGAAATTAATTCATTCTGCAAGTGCTGTCGTCTAGCGAAAATTTCGCCTTGCGAAGCACGGACGGGGGAAGCGCGGTTTGACGGGGGGGGGAACGCGATTTTTTTTTTTGTCTTGCGAGTCGTGCCCATAGGGAAATTTGTCTTGCGAGTCACCCTTTCGCTAACGAATGCCTTTCGTCTAGTGAGTTTTTCATCTAGCGAGGCATTCGTCTTGCGAGGTACCACTGTACTGAGGAAAGACAACAGTCCAGCACATCTCCTGCTACACCTGCAGATGTAAAGGAGAAATAGAGCTGTATGCCATCAGCATATTGCTTACAGCATATGCCAAAACTCTGGATGAGCACACTCAGTGGTTTCCTGTAGAGGTTAAATAGTATAGGGGATAAAATTGAACCCTGAGCAACCCCACATTGAAGGCTCCACAAGCACAAAGTGCACTCCCCATGCATTACCCTCTGGAAATGACCACTCAACTAATGCTAGGCAGTGCCACCCACCCCTAACTCAGACAGTTGCTCCAGCAGGGTACCATAGTTGATGGTACCAGAAGTTTCTGAGCCTTTTCAGTGGTGGCACACAGCATTTGGAATGCCTATCTCAGGGAGGCTCACCTATTATTAAATCCAATGTCTCGGCACCTTTTTATTTGCCCAAGCCTTTCAGTATGTTTTGAAAACATTGGCTTTCATTGTATTTTTCTGCTGTGCTATGTGTACATGTTGTCTTGATATTTATATTTTTGTTTTCCAAGAGAGCTTGTTTGTTGAAGGATAGCATATTTAAATAAATAAACATTTTCCACATTATGTATTTCTTCTTCTTCTTCAAGGTATCTCCGGCTCTATGGGAGAAAGTTTAGCAAAGAAGACCATGTCCTTTTTATCAAGCTCTTGTATGAGCTAGTAACTATTCCAAAGTTGGAGATCAGCATGATGCAAGGTTTTGCACGTCTTTTGATAAACCTGCTGAAGTAAGTTACCATTTTCATTGCTACTGCGTAACGGAAGTATCTTATATCCTGTGGAAGAGTAACTTGGAAAAAAATAGCTGACTTTGAGACTGGAGACAAGCCTTAATCGTTAAACAGGCCCAAAATTTGGATTGGCTTCTGTTGGGGGTCTTGTGTCTTTCATCATGCTGGATTTTGAAGGTACTCAGAAGTGTCAAAAATCCAGCATGCTGGCGGGTGTCCCTGCCCTTTCCCCATGTCTGGTAGAAGGAGGGGTGCTGATTCCTGAAGTCGCTCAGTCTTGCTGCTTCAAAGTGCATTTGAGGCCCAACACAAGGTCCAACGCCATTTCTCACTTTTTTACTCGGCACTTTAAAAGAGGTGCTCACTTCTGGCAAGCACATTTGTGACCTCCTCCAAAACAAACTGGCTTGGTTAATGTAACACTGAATTAACATTGGCAATAATCTCAGCTAAGGTTAAGAGTGGCCTGTACATGTGCCTTCCCTTCTGACATGTAAATTCCCTTCCCTGCCACTTGTAAACTATGGTTAAGCATTCTATCAGCACAAACAAACAATAGTTTCCTTTCAAACAGAATTTGTTAACTTCGATTCAAACCTGGTTTCAAATTCCTATTAAGAGAGAAACCTGGTTAGTGCTATGTAAGTTACATCTACATCTAAACTATTGCTTCAACTTTGTCTAGAAAATGTCCTGAGATAATTTTCTTGGCATGTTATGGATTACTAGGAAGCTGTGTGAAAGGGGTGATGACTAAAGCAAAGTTGCAGCCAGACTTTCTGTTGTGCTATTTTTGGGTATGAAAGATACATCCAGTTGTAATTAATCATTAATCTTAAATTGCTTTTTTAACTTAGGAAAAAAGAACTTCTTTCAAGGGATGACTTAGAATTGCCATGGAGGCCACTGTATGAAATGCTGGAACGGATATTGTACTCTAAGACTGAACATCTTGGATTAAATTGGTTTCCAAAGTAAGATTTTTGTTTTAGTTTTTAAAATTGTGAGATAGAACAGGTTTACCCTTTTATTTTAAACATATTTATAAGATACTAACGGGATGATGCTTTGTTCATCCTCAAGGATAACAGACCAAAAGTCAGAATTTGATTGTAGGACTAACTTGTGTAGGGACAGCTTGCAGGAACTGAATGGGTAAAGCCTAAAAACTTAAAATAGCCCACCCAACAAATATTAATTTCAACTTGCTGGTTTTTCTAATTGTGCAGTTTATCAAATATATTTTCTTCAGTCATCTGAACTGAAGATATAGTAACAAGATTTAGACTCTGCTTTTTGTTTTACTGTGGGTGCTCACAATGTCTTCTATTACTCATGTGCCTTTTCTGGTTTACAAACAAGTGACATGATGACATTTCATGAGATGAATAATCTTAACTAGTCTTAAGGTTTTAGAAAATACTGTTTGATATCTGTAAGCTGTGAGTGAAAACTGGCCATTCACAAACAGAAAACGACACAGTGTCACCCATTTCTGAAAGGTGGCACTGCTTTACAGACAAGCCATAGCTTAGTTGTGCTTTGCATGTGTAGTGGCCAAGTTGCAATCCATTGCATCTCTAGTTAAAATCATCAAGGAGGGCAAGATTCTCAAAGACCTCGACCTCAGGCTCTGGAGAGTTGCTGCTAGGTGGTCGGTTGATCTGATTTAACGTAAAAAGCATCTTATATCTGTTCACATTAAGAAAATTCTCAGCTTTAGATTATAAAGATGGAAAAATAGCCAAGTGGTTAAGAGTACGGTGTTCACTCAAAGAAGGCCCCCAGTTTGATAACTAGAATCTCTAATTATCATAAGGTCAGTGTTTCAAGTGGCTAACATTTCCAGCTTGTTTCTTGAGGTCTTTTAAGCCAGGGGTGCCTAAACTGTGACCCTCCAGATTTTGATGGACTATAGATCCCATAATCCCTGACTTTTGGCCATGCTGGCTGGAGCTGAGGGGAGTTGGAATCATTGACATCTGGAAGGCCACAGGTCACCCAACCTGGTTTTAAATAGAGATACCAGTATTTAAATCTTGAACTACCTTACTATGAAACATGAACTATAACTTTTGAGCTACGTCACCTCCCCAAATTTAATCTCACCTCAATCTGGAAAGTGAGTTGAGGTACGCTTGTGCTCTTTGGTGTGCCCAGTTTGACTTCTAATCATTGAGGAACAGATCCCCATGTACGTACTGTTAATTTCTTTCTAGTGTGTGCGCGCGCATAGGCACTACTAGAGGAAGGTGCTTTTTTATCAAGCATGTGTTTGGAGTTTGACTCATAGTTCTGTGAGTTGTGGCCAAGCTATATTGCATCTGATGTAAAAGCACAGGGCAGGGCATTTTCAAAATGTTTTAGGTAAAAGAAGGTTTAAAGCAGGGGTTCCCAAACTAAGGCCCGGGGGCCGGATGCGACCCAGTCGCCTTCTAAATCCGGCCCGCAGATGGTCTGGGAATCGGAGTGTTTTTACATGAATAGAATGTGTCCTTTTATTTAAAATGCATCTCTGGGTTATTTGTGGGGCCTGCCTGGTGTTTTTACATGAGTAGAATGTATGCTTTTATTTAAAATGCATCTCTGGGTTATTTGTGGGGCATAGGAATTTATTCATATTTTTTTTCAAAATATAGTCCGGCCCCCCACAAGGTCTGAGGGACAGTGGACCAGCCCCCCTGCTGAAAAAGTTTGCTGACCCCTGGTTTAAAGTGTGTAAATTGGAAAAGAGAACTGAGGGGGAGAAGTAAGCCCCATAGCAAAAATTTAAGGTTGACTAGACTAGAATTTAAAATTGTGCAGTGCGACTTTTTCTCTCATGGTGTTTTGGCAACATTGTTTAAAATATCTTATTTCATTGTTGCCCCTTCTGTTAAATTGGGAAGGATAAATAGAAAATGAAAGAAATAGGATTGGAATCATTAGATTTGTGTGTGCCTGTTTTCTGAGTCATTTTGTTTACAATTCTACAATTTCCTTTTTCATTGTTTGTTTTTAAACCTTTCTTTTTATGTTCAGTTCATGTCGACCAGGCTTGTCTTCACCTAAAACATTTGTGCTTAATGTTTTACATAGGTGGTAAGGACAATTTTTTGTTGTTTATTTAGTTCTGGCCGAAGCATTATCTTCTTGCATGGCCTGTTCAGTTGTAACACTTGTCACATACATGTAACTTTTTTAAAACTGAAAAAAAACCCAATGTTAACATTACACCACAGTTTATGGGAATGTCGCACTGTATTTAAGCCTACTTGTGAGAAAATACATTCTGTGTGAAGTGGCTGAAAATATGGCTATCTGCTAATTTCTGTTGACTAGTAAATGTATTATTTAAAAGTTATGGTGAATGTAGTGCTTTAATTATTAGGCATAATTTGCACAAAGCTTAGAAATGCATGAATTTAACTTTCCACAAAGCTTGGTAGAATGCTAAAGGAGAGAGAATGATGAAGAGAGTTGGTTGAATTTTTAAAATAATTTTTGGGTTAAGACTTGCAGTGTAATTCTGTGCATTGGTTTGATGGATTTTATTTCCTAGTAAATATGTTTAGGATTCCAGCCTTAAAATAAAAACATTTGACATTGTTAGAGAAGGTTCTGTAGTTTGTAAAATCTCTGTTCACGTTAACAACCAAAAATGTTCAATCAACCTTTTTCCGGAGCCATTCCTTTTTTTTATTTATCTAAAGCAAGTTTTTCCCCCTACAGTACTGGGAAACCAGCAGCATTTTTCCCAGAACTCATTAACTAAACATGAAATATTTACACATTTGTTTGACATACATGGGATTAGTAATTTCCAAAGGTGCAGGTTCAATTCTGGGAAATATATCAAAGTAAGTTATATATTTAAAGCATCCTTGGTAGAAAAGTGTCACAGGAGCAGACTAGGGTTCCATCTCGTCCAGCATCCTGTTTCTCACAGTGGCCAGGCAGGTGCTTTGAGGAAGCCCACAACCAGGGCAAGTCATAATGGCAGGAGCCCTCCCACAGTTTTTGCCCCCCCCCCACCAACTAGCATTCTAAGCCTAAGGCATACTGCCTCTGTACATGGAGGCTCCATTTCCTCCATGAATTTGCCCCATGTAAAGCCAGTTAAGCTACTGGCTATCATCATATCTTTTGGCAGTAATAAAGTATATAAAAAACAATTAAAAGACTTTTGAAATCTTTGGGCATTCCATTTCACTGAGTGACTCCAGCTTTTCCCTGGGAGCTTAGGGGAGAATGCGTGTTCCCCTCTGTGTTACCATTGTATCAACCCTGTGTGGTAGGTACTGGCCTGAGTTCACCCCAAACTTCATTGCTCAGTAGGCATTTAGACCTGGTTATCTCTGGTCCTAGTTGAGCCACCTGGAAGAATTCCCCCCCCCCCCCGACTATGCATATTTTGAAAAAATTTCCATGACCTCAGAATGCTTTAGTCTAGGATTTTTGCTTATTTATATTGAACCTCACTTGCAGTTTTCTTCCAGAGTGGTAGACTCGTAATCTGGGGAACCGGGTTTGCATTTCCACTCCTCCACATGCAGCTGCTGGGTGACCTTGGGCTAGTCACACTTCTCTGAAGTCTCTCAGCCTCACTCACCTCACAGAGTGTTGTGGGGGAGGAAGGGAAAGGAGAATGTTAGCCACTTTGAGACTCCTTTGGGTAGTGATAAAGCGGGATATCAAATCCAAACTCTTCTTCTCTTCTTCTTCTTCTTCTTCCCTTTTTCTCCCAGTTTGGAAAGATCCTTGGTGCTATTTGTAGAGTACGTGTGTATTTTCACCGTCATGAATAAGTTGGCTTTGTCTATAAATTTGCTTATGTCACTGCTCACCTCTGACTCCAAATCACTTATCAATGTTAAATGGTGTATGATCACAATGCTTGTTTACCTCTCTTGTGAGATCTGTCGATTTACTCTCGCCCTCTGCTTCCTGTTCATCAACCAGTTATAATTCTGACTTGTCCTCCTATGTTACGATGATTAGGTTTGCGTGGGAGTCTTTATTAAATATTTTTTCAGAAGTCTAGTTATATAATGTTTATTGGATTGCTCCAGTATTCCTGAAGGATTATCCCGACTATATTCTCTATAATTCTCTATAATTTTCTTGGTTAACGATCTGGTGTGCTTCAGCCTATTTGTCTCATGGCATATTGTGACTCCACTGTACACCATAATAAATTAGTTCATCTTTAAGATGCTCCAGAAGTCTTTGTTGGCTGTGCTTCAGCATACTATTATGACAGCACTTGTAAGTAGAATCTGGTGTTAATAAGCTCTGAGACATCTCCACTGGTATGTTTAATTATGGAAAGGTGAGAGGAGGCAGGATCCCTATTCTTCCATTCCATGGTGATAGACTAGCATGAGCAGCTGTTGAGAGAGGTCTTAAGCTCTTCCTGTCCTTCATAGAGCACAGTGTTTATAACCATATGGATACCATGAAATGAGACACAGATCAGTAGGTGATGTGAGATCTTCTATTGCACCAACTAGTTGTTTAAAATGCTGCTAGCTCTTCCACATTCTTGAGGCTTTGCTAGAAATCCACCATGACTTTCAGAGCAAAGAAGAAAAGTACATCTTGATATGGTCATGCTGTTTTATCTTATTTTGCCCTGTTTGAAAGCATACCTTGTTTCAAACACTTTACTGGTCGCATAATGGATGTTGCTGCGTCTGTTATGTCCCTCCTTTCATTCTAAAGCAAGAGCAGAACACAGGACTATCATTGCCTCTTTCTGCTTCACTCTGCCTTGGTCCAGCTCCGTTCTTGCCAAAACAAAGCAAAAATGAAAATGAAATTTAAAAAATGAAAATGAAATACTCATGACATGGGTCAAATTACTAAACCAACTAGAGCAGGTTATTAAAAATGAAAAGCATGTTGGGTAGGTAGAGTGTAAAGTATTATTGTTAGAGAAATTATTAAATAGGTTCTTCTTTACACAGAAATGTCTCTCTTGGCTCATTTTGTCTGGTAGAGGCATTGATGCAGTTTAAAGATTTGACTCCGAGGGCTAGCATGCTCCTATTCAGATTATTTTATAGTGACTTAATTATTCTTTAAGAGAAGCATTGTATCCAATAAAGAGGATATTTGCAGTCCATCAAGAGCTGTCATCAGGGTCCAGGGATGACTTATTCAGGAGGTAGACACATTTTCTGTATTAGGTTGAGCTGATGCACTTTAGAAATATACCTTAGTAATACAAGATACATTTTAGTCAACTTATTTTATCCCAGAGCTCTTATCGACTATTATGTGACTTCTCATTCTCTCTTTCAAAACCTGATAAAGTTGCTTAGTTCAGAACATGACATAATCAAATAAGTTGTTATATTGGTGGTTCCTCTTATACGTCCCAACAGATACTCAAGGAGAAGTAAAGAGCAGAGTCAGGAATCGGGCAGATCAGCTTTAATCCTTGTAATTAGGTCTGTAAAGGAAGATTAGCTGCTGCATGCACACAAGAAGATGTCTAATTGCATCAGTATCATCATAAACTTTGCCCAATCAGGCAATTGTCTTGATATACTTCACTTGAAATAGGATGATGTAATTTACCTAACCTCTCTCTCTCTCTCTCTCTCTCTCTCTCTCCCTTTTTTTAGCTCTGTAGAAAGTGTTTTGAAAACCCTCGTGAAAAACTGTAGACCGTAAGTACTTTTAACAGCTTTCAAAGTCGTTATGTATTTCTTAAAGATAAATATTTTCTCTTTCAAGCCTTAAATGGCAAGATAGCTCTACATGTGCAGAGGGGGGCATTCCCGTTAGCCTTTTATGGAAGCGGGGGAAGTCCTGTGTATTTATGGGGTTTTGCCATCAGCAGTGGGCAACAGAAGCCCTTCAGATACTGCACTTTTAAATTCATGAAGCTACTGGTGGAAAATAGAACACATGTATCCCTGAGAGATCAAAGTGTGTAAGTTTTTTTAGCCCCCCGCCCCCGCTTACTTGGTAGTGAAGACTGTAATTATTTGTGGTTAATAAGTATGGCAGTTATGACATGAACATATTTTTGTTTAGAAGACTCCTTGTGTTAAAAACTACGTCTATCTCATTCATAAACAGAAGTAGCTGGTCAGGTTAATCATAATCTGACATTTTGTAACCCTTTCATGTAATAGTAACTGTGCCGCTCCTTACATTTTTCATTCCCCAAGATGCATTCACATATAATGTGCTGTTAATTTTTCTTTGATACTTTTATGCTTGTATATTTTATAGACGGAAATGCATTCACTGGTCTGCTGCTGACAAACTTAAAGTAAATCTTTCCAATTGAATTATATCCTCTCAGATCTTGTTTGGGTCACTATCATCTCTACCATTGGGGCAAGCTAAACACTGGTGTCCAAAAAAGAGATTCCTATTGTTCTATTCTTGTAGTTTGGGAACTAGTGCATAAAGCAGCCTTTCTCAACCTTGGGTCCCCAGATGTTTTTGGCCTACAACTCCCATCATCCCTGACCACTAGGGATCATGGGAGTTGTAGGCCAAAAACATCTGGGGACCCAAGGTTGAGAAAACCTGGCATAAAGAATGTTGTCAGCATTGTGTAAACCTGGCGTGCTGTTAATGACACAAACTATTTTTTATTGTGAGATTATCTTTACCACCACACATTTTATCAACAAAGTTATAGTTTTGCTTTCGCCAAATGTGTGGCTGTAGGGTGGGAGCATGGCTTCTGGGCTCTGCTTGGGAGACCTGGCTGCACATCACTACAATCCCCTCATGCACTTTTTAAATGCATGATCTCTCTCCTGCTTCCAGTTCTCATAATGTAAAATTTCCGGAAATTTTGAAGCTCAGAAAAAAACCGTTTTTTCCGGGGGGGTTTCGAAAAAAAATGATAAAAATTGATAAAAAATTGCTACATTAGCACTTCTTTTTTCTTTTCCAGATTGAAAGTCATTCTGTTACTTTAGAAACATAAAATATAACTATGGACAATTTTAATGGGCATAAAATTATCACAACTAGCATATTAAATATATAGTGTATCCAAACAATTATTACAAACGGAATTTACTTTTAAAATAATATTTATTTGTATTTGTAACAAATGAAGCAACAATCTCCTGAACTGTTTACTAGTTTATGTGGAACAAAAACAAAACAAAACAAAACAAAAAACTCCACAAAACTGAAGAAGGAAGTGGGACTAAATTTCAATGAATGGGCATGAAATTTAATCAGAATCTTTTTCTGGGTTGTAATGATCAGTATCAGTTTCAGTCTCTGCTTCTGCATCTACTCTGTTGTGTCTGTCTTTATCACAGTTATTATGGACTTCTAAAAACTGAATGTTTGCTTGGGTTGAAACAATTTTTTCAATTTTTCAGAAAACACCCCCAAAAAATGCTTCAGGAAAAAAATGGGGAAAAAACGTTTCCCCCCGAATCTTCTGGTTTTTTCCACGCCTTCACAGCTCTACTCATAAGAACATCTGTTTTGTCTTTCTGCACCAGGCCAAAGGTCCATCGGTACCTTAGGGATGGCCAGAGTCAGGCCATGCAAGAGATGGCATTCCCATCTTCTTTTCCCCCCTCCCTCCATTACTGGTTTTCAGGGCTTATTGCCTCTGTACACTGAGGTCCTGTTTAGCTACCATGATCACCTTTCCTTCATTCTCTCTAATGCTGTTTAAAAAGACGCCTGAGCGTAGTGCCTTCTATCGCTGCACCTTGTGCCAGTGAATTCTGTCCATCTGATTGTATATGTTGCTGAAGTACCACTTGTGCATATGAGCCAACCCATCACATCCATCTTTCTCTTTAGGTATTTCCCCGAAAATTCAACGGCCGAGATGCTAGATGAATGGAGGCCGCTAATGTGCCCTTTTGATGTTACTATGCAGAAGGCCATCACTTACTTTGAACTGTTTCTGCCTACCACTCTTCCTCCAGAACTCCACCACAAAGGTTTTAGGTAAGTTGGTCTTAGGTACTTCAAGATGTTCTCACCGAACAATCTGTTGCATGGAAGGCTTTTGAATAAATTATATATGTAATGAACTGCACCACGTACTTCATTGTAGAGTTTTAAATAGTTGCATTCTGAATGCCTGTTTGTAACAGGAATTATCTAATCGGTTTACCTGAGAGATGATCTCCAGAATTAACTCTCTTACATTTGATACTCTCTCTCTATATATATTGAATATATATATATTCAATTAAAGTTCTATTTCTTGAGTGGGAAGCAAATGAGTTGCTGATATTGAGCAGCATTGCCTGACTCTTTTCTTTCTACAGCAAGAATACTGTAGATACCATTGCTTTTTATTGACTGATGTACCAACTCTAATAACTTGATTTGGGTGCAGAATCATATTGGACCCCTAAGCCTTAAACAAACCAAGCTTTTTAGTGTCTATACTTTCGGTTCAGGCTCCAGAGCTTGTCTCCAAAGGGAGGTAAGGCTGTGCATTTGCTGGTAGCTCAAAACTGGCAAAATTCCCATTATCCCAAGTGCACTACTTTTTTTCATATTGCAAGATGCACTTAGAAAGGTCAGAGGCAGCATGAGAGAACTTTTGTTTGCCTACCTTACCTGTAGGTACCTGTAGGTAGGCAAACTCCCTAGAAAAGACCCTGATGTTGGGAAAGATGGAGGGCACAAGGAGAAGGGGACGACAGAGGATGAGGTGGTTGGACAGTGTTCTCGAAGCTACTAACATGAGTTTGGCCAAACTGCGAGAGGCAGTGAAGGATAGGCGTGCCTGGCGTGCTCTGGTCCATGGGGTCACGAAGAGTCGGACACGACTGAACGACTGAACAACAACACCTTACCTGTTCCTTGCTTTGTTCATGGACTCCCACAATCCTGGAGCTGGCATTCCTTTGATTAAAGAGGTTCTGGTCATTGACATGTGTGAATAGATTTGGCATGTTTCAGTTTGGTTTACAATTCCTGCACATTTCAGTGCTATAATAATGATGCTGAGGGTTAAAATTTCTAATGAATGGATTGTGGCTCTTTTGAATCTTTTTTTAGTTTGTCAGCAATGAAATATGAAGCAGGTTTAAGGGAACGATGCATTGATGCAAATATTTGCATGACTAGTTGTGCCCAAAGGTGCTTCAGGCTTGCATTTCTCAAACAGCATATCCCTGTGCCACTAGGCAAGCTTGTTTTGAATGAGGAGAGTTTCAAAAGCAGTTTGTGATGTGACATTGAGGCTTGCTATTCAAGGGGGGGGGGGTGGAGAGTAAAAATATTGCCTTAGTCATGCCCTAGAAGTTGGCCACACATACAGAAGCTCATTGTATCTCAGCCATGGCTTCTTGAGTGATCAGGATCTGTTCCCAATGTACCTAAGCTGCAGACTTTGGCATAAGCGTATTTTACTCTAGCTCCTTTTTCAGAATTTGCAGCTTCTTTATCAAGCAACTGTTGCTAAAAGATTGGGGGAATATTTGTACATATACATATGTGTGGGGAGTAATTAGAAGTTGATGGTTGGGAACATTCCCCCAGTGGATTTCTTAGCAGAATGTGTCTGCAATAAAGTTTGAAATCTTGTTTAGAATCTGAGCGAGGGTTTTGCCTCTTTGCAGGAACAATAATCTCTGTTTGTAAATTGTCTCATAGAAATCACATGGTGGGGAGTGGAGAGAACGAATTCGAGCTGCGTGTGTTAATATAGATGCAGCTATGGAATACAGTCAAAAGTTGGATTGTGAACTGTACAGCAGGCGTAATAGACATTAAAAAAATATGCTTCCTCATATTTTCTGCCCTCATCAATTGAGACAGCACCATATTTATCTCCAAGCTGTTTCAGGCTGTCCTTGAATGTTCTCATTAAGTGGCTTCATATCTCAGTTCTGTTTCTCTTTGGGCTTATCACTTCAAGGTCATATTAAGCCACACTTACTCAAGTGCCTGTCCCCAGAATACCTCCCCACTGGACTGTGTTCCATCCTTGAGTTCCTTGCATAGCTTTATAAGTGGTTGCTTTCATCCTGATGGGTGGTAAACACTGATAAGGCACACCCCACCATAGCAAACGTTATGTATATATTTGGATTCCTAGATTCAAGGAGGCTGCCTTTTCCATATGGACTCACTCTGTTCTGTTGATATCATCAGTGTGTGTGTGGCACATTGTCTGCCATACTTTGCTGTTTTGTGCTTTTTGAGGCTTTTGCTTTGTTTTTATGTTGTATACTGAGCTTACATTGTTGCTTTTTAGCTTCTAATGTTGACAGCACTTCCTTCAAAGTAAGCTCCTTTCCAGCCAGCAGGACTTAGTTCCAAGCACAGGGTTCTAAGGTTTGGGTACAAGAATGATTGTATGGAAAAGTGATTTTGTGCTGCTGGCATCTCACCTCTCTTTGAAGTCCTCAATCAATTTTACGAATCTAAAACTGTTAGTAGCACTTATACACACACCTACATACCTACATACATATGCCACTTGTAACCTAAAAAACCCCAACCCAAAATAAAACACCCCAATGGTTGTAACATTTCCCCACCTGAAGGCAATTCTTACTTGTCATGGGTGACCAGACAGTGGCTATTTTGCAAGCCAGTCGGTTGACAAGTTCAGTATGCACTATAGATTTATATTTGCTTGTTTATGAGTTTTGAGTTTCTTTAGGCATGTCACCATCTCTATAAAATGGAACAATGGAATGACCTCCTTATGGTCACTCCCTTTCCCGAGTATCTGAATACCAGCTTTCTCCTATCATGTTTCCTCCTAGTTACAGGTAGGTAGCCATGTTGGTCTGCCATAGTTGAAACAAAAATTTTAAAATCCTTCTAGTAGCAGTTAAAGACCAACTAAGTTTGTCATTGGTATGAGCTTTCGTGTGCACGCACACGAAAGCTCATACCAATGACAAACTTAGTTGGTCCCTACGGTGCTACTGGAAGGAATTTTTTTATTATATTTCCTCCTGGTAGCCTTGCAACTTGGCTTGCAGGTGGGTTGCCATTTGAGTTTCCTCCTTCAGATCTGATTGATTGTTGAGTGATTGAACATCACAGTGGATTCTCCAAGCGTCACCTTGCCGTTGTTTCAAACGCTCTGTGACCAGTAGTGGCAAATACTCCTTAATAGGCATGTGCCAGTGTCTAATATAGAGATGGGAGTCTGGAGCAGCTACAAAATAATCAAATTTCAATTAGCCAACATAAATATTAAAACATTGTGTGGGTTTAGAAATGATTTGAGTGGGAAGGGGGACAACAGTGCCAAGGGATAAAGCAGTATTGGCTGTTGGAGGCCACAGTGATAAAAAAAAAGGCATTTCCCTCAGGACATCTTTTGATGACATTCTGTATGAGACTAGGAAAAGTGCCTGAAACTTTCAGTCAGAGTCAGAAACACCCATTTTAATTTCTTCTTCTTCTTCTTCACCACCCATATGCTCCCTGACTGGCCTTAAGCAAGCTGCTCTTAACAGTCTTACCATCTGCACTATAACTAATAATGACTGACATTATTGGATGGTGTAATGATTTCTGAGATAATTATGTGTGCCATTTAATATTTTTATAGCACTTCATATACTGAGCATTAATTGTTACTGTGATTAGGGTGGGAGCAGTGTTTATTATTAAGAATGGGAATGATGAATTTGGCGTGGCAACAAATCTGTTTGCCTGATTTCATTGTCTTGCAGGCTCTGGTTTGATGAGTTTCTAGGCCTGTGGGTTTCAGTTCAGAATCTTCCGCAGTGGGAAGGAGTAAGTATTCCTGCTTTGACTTCTTTCCCCCACTCCCCCCCCCCCCGGTCACCATAGTGTTGTAATTGGACCAGGAATATTAGTTCGGGGGGGGGGGGCTGTGATAATATAGGATTCGTATGTGCCCAGTAGTTGAATAAAGAAGCCCATAGTTGGTTGGGTTCTTCTTCCTGTTTACATTGTTAGTTGCTCTCTTGGGAAATGTTCATTTTGTAACCTTTTCGTAATGTTGTTTTTCCAAGCTGAAAGTCAAAATCTAGGCCATTAAAATGGGTGTACTTTCTAATTCTTTCAGATCACACCAGTTTACTATGATCTTTTAATTTGCAGAGAAATCATAAGACTCTGGCAAAGGGCTCTATATTTGTTTGCCATAAATATTATTGAACTGTATTTAGTAAGAGTTTTGTAAAGTAAAGCATGACATTTTTTATTTCTTACATCAGCATTGTGTTAGCTTTCAAGCCTGGGGCAGACATAGGCTGCATGTGAACATCACGTTAAGCTGTAGTTTAGTATTACATGCACAAGCAGCAACAAGTCTTTGGTATGCACACCCCTTCCTCCCATATGGTGAGAAGGAGGAGTTTGGGAGAGTTTGCTTCTAGCTATGATTAGTTTCAGACAAGTAAATTACAAACCATAGTTCCTAAAGTTGGCTTGTTGAAATTAATCCTAGTTAGTATTAACCATAATTCTGCTCCCAGATTACATTTTATAATTTAGTATTTACAAAAGTATTTATGTACCACACACTCGCAAAGTGCCAGGACAATGTACAACAGTGTAAACACTTATTAAAATGACTGTCCACGCGAGAGACCTGAAAGTCAAAAGTGAGAACGTTGCAAGCTGCATATAACTAAAACTAGAAAGGGAATCTCCTAAATTTCTCCTCTTTTACCATAGAGGAGGAGGAGGGAGTGCGGGCTAAGAGTGTTTGACACACACACACACCTGGGCTAAAGTTGAAATTATCTTTTGATCAAGTACCCTTGCAATTTGGTTGGTTGAAATTTTTGGCCTTGTGCAGTTAATCCCATTTTGTATGTACTGAGGTTTTCTTGTACAACCTCTGTTCAGTTAAGGGAAGAAGCAGGAGCAAAGTTTGTACTGAAAATGTCATATGTGGTTTCTTTCTTTCCAGCACCTAGTCAACCTTTTTGCACGCTTGGCCACTGATAACATAGGCTACATTGACTGGGATCCCTATATTCCAAAGGTAATATCTAATATATAGAAGGAATAATATTAAAACAAGGATAACATGAGAATTGTTCGCTTGTTTAGTATACTTTTACTTTACTTTACTGACAACCCCTGCCTAAGTAGGTAAGAAGAGCCAGGCTGGATCTGGCCAAAGGCCCATCTAGTGCACCATCTTGTTTGCTGCAGTGGCCAGCTAGATTCCCCTGGAAACTCATAAGCAGGACATGAGGGCTGTAGTCCTTTCCTGATGGGATTTGTATCCCTAAACATCTAGAGCAGCCTTTCTCAACCTTGGGTCCCCAGGTGTTTTTGGCCTACAACTCCCATCATCCCTGACCACTGGTCCTGCTACCTAGGGATGTTGAGAATTGTAGGTCAAAAACATCTGGGGACCCAACGTTGAGAAAGGCTGGAGAGGGCACTAGGTTGGAGAAGGCTGGTGTATGGGGAGGAACTACATCCCTCCGTCTGTTTCGTCCCCCTGCCTGCTGCAAGTGTTTGTGACTCCCTAATTATATCATTTTTAATTATATCATTTTTAATTTTTAATCTTATAGCTTGTCCTAAATTGCTTCTGTAAAAAGGCCTTGAGGCATTTTAAGCCTTTCTTAATCATAACAATTGTTCCATAGTTTTAAAACTCTTCTGGGACATATTAGCTTACTACCAAGCCCCTCTCAGGGTGCACAGTAATGTAGGAAGCTGAAGCGTGAGATTTAGTGGCCACTGCTGAGAAAGTGGGTTTTTGCTTAGCTTTAGTTGACTGACTTGCAAGGTTAATTTCTGGAGGCATGGCGGGACTTTATTTTTTCAGCAACTCATAAGTAGATGCTTTGCGGATGCTTACAAGGGATGCAGCAGTGAGAAATTCCAAACCAATTTGCAGAGATGTGGACTTTCTGTGCAATAGTAAATGGTACATAAATTGAGGGAGATCTCAAGATGGCTCAGGTGGACAATAGATTCTTCCGTTGAAGTGAAGTTGCAGACACTTCCTTACCTGAAAGTTTTCCGGGATCCATTCTGAAAGCACCGTGCTAGTGCTGTGCCAATTTTCTCATACTCTGTAAGAAATACCAAACACCGTTCATAATGCATTTCGGTTATTTGATTGTGGAATTACTTTTTCTGCAGATATTTACCAGAATACTGCGAAGTTTGAATCTTCCAGTGGGAAGCAACCAAGTGTTAGTTCCACGATTCCTAACAAATGCATATGACATTGGGCATGCAGTCATGTGGATTACAGCCATGATGGTAGGACCCTTAAATTTTCTCTACACCTTTCCTCCCTCTCCCCAGTTAGCCAAACACTGGCATTTAAGCATGTTTTTGATGATAAATATTTTGGCTGGCCCACAAGTTTGGGAATAAATAAAGTTGTGCTGTATAACCAAGAGCTGGTGGGGCTAGCTTCTTAGGGGAGAGCATTCTGTCCTCATACTCAGTAATTAAGCCATGACCACATACCCTGAAGCATCCCAGGAGGCATCATGTCCTCTGGTTTGCCCAGGACCTGATAATAATAATAATAATAATAATAATAATAATAATAATAATAATAATAATACTTTATTATTTATACCCCGCCCATGTGGCTGAGTTTCCCCAGTCACAAAAAAACCCCAAGAGACACGTGGGATTTATGAAAACAACTTTTTCCTTTATGAGTGAAACTATCAGCAGACCTCTTAATCACATACTACTGGTTTATAAATCAGTTTGGCAGGGCTGCTGAGGTCAGATAAAACTGCTTAATCTGTTGTTGGCGAAGTGTCCGGTAGCCTCCACAGATCTCTGTTGTAGATTATGAGAGCATATCCTTTGCTCTCTGTATGCTTGTGTGTTTAAAAAGTAGTGCTCTCACAGCTGATCTGACAGAGAAATTTCTAGAGGTCTGTTTGACGGGGGCCCCAATGGGACGCCAAACAGACACAGGCTTGAAGTAAAAAGTAGGCTTTTATTGCTACAAACATACGCAAAAATTACAGGAAGACTGCAACGTGATATAATTTTATACACTTAGGTGCTACTGTTAGTCAGTCATATGGTTACAACAAAACATTCTATAGCAGTTACAACCCACTTCGTGAAATCTAAGCCCATCAGAAATCTATGGCTCCTCTGCCTGTCCCTCCCCAACCTTTCATTATAGTAATATGTGATTACATGTGATTCATCAATGTCTTTCATTATTAACTTTTGACTTACCTATTCTTTATTAAATTTTCATACTGCCCTTTTTCTAAGGAACACAGGGTGGGTTATAATATTAAAAAACCAAAATATGTAACATAGTAACAAAAGAATGAATCCCTCCCCCTGGAGTTTAAAAGGCCATAAGTTGTTTAATTTGCCAAAGTCCTGGGAGAAGCATAATGTTTTTGGCTGGCTCTTAAAGATATCTAATGAAGGCACCAGGTGAGCCGCTCTGGGGAGAACATTCCACCTTGTGGACCTCTCGTGGAGGGAGCACACAAAGAAAGGACTTAGATGATGATTGCAGGGTCTGGGTTGGTTCATACGAGGAGAGGTGGTCCTTAAAATATTGCTTTGGTGAGCCATTTAAGGCTTTATAGCTCAGAACCAACACTTTGCATTGGCCCAGAAACTAATTGGCAATCAGTGAAGTTGGGCCAGGATTGGTGCTATATACTTAAACTGCCAGGATTGGCGTTACATGAGCAAGCTGGCTGCTGAATTCTGCACCAGCTGAAGTTTCTGAACTGTCTTCAGAGGCAACCCCACATATAACGTGCTGCAGTAATCTAACCTAGAGGTTACCAGTGCATACACAGCAGAAGATAGGCTGTCTCCTCTTCATTTATGTTGGATTAATATATCCATTCTTCAATTGACTTCAAGATTAAATGCAGTCGTTCCACCTAGCTGATCTCCTAGCATTCCTTCAGTTGTTGCTATGGTTATTGTCTTCAGAGATTAATGATGCATTCTGTCAATGTACCAGGACACCGGTTTCTCATCATTCATACCAAAGAACAATTCATTCATACATACCAAAGAACAATTTTTTTTCCTACTAGGAAGGGTTAGTTAAGACTTCATACACCAGTGTGATACAAAATGGAGTCAGATCAAAATGAAGTTTTCTGATTCAAACAAGAAAAATGAAGTTTCTCTTTCAGATCCTCTGAATTATAAACTAGTATGAGAATGTTTTTGAATTTGTTTTAACTAGTACTGGACAGATAGGTCAGATACTTGCTTTTAGGGGGTGAATTAACAGGAAAACTACATACAGTACATTGCATCTGTTTTGTGTGGGTTTTGGTGCTAGCTGCCCCACAGTGAACCTGTAAATGCCAGCCTTCCATTTTGGAAGTTGGAACTTCTGTAGTTCATATATTTGAAAACCTTAACTGAGAAGGTTGGTCTCCCCTACACGTGATTGTCAAACATTATACATATTGCAAGTTTGGGTAAGCACTTCCATAAAAAATATTTTGTGCTGGGTTTGGCTTTTCACCTCAGTATGTTCACTGCTACTGAAAAGAACATGATGCGACTCTAACCCTTTATTAATCCTTTATCTTGGGGCCCATTAAAATTGAGTTGTTTATAACTGCATCTTGGCCCTGTTTGTGTTCTTTGAAGTTGTATCAAATAACTTGGTTTATTTTTGTTTCTGGACAGGGTGGACCAAGCAAGCTTGTACAGAAGCACTTGTCTGGGTTATTCAAAAGCATTGCATCTTTTTACCATCCCTCAAATAATGGCCGCTGGTTGGTAAGGATTTATGTATATCTATATATATTTCTAATCTTGACATCAAGCACTTCAGTGTTTGTCTTGGAGTGGAATCTTGGGGCTCCTCATTTTCTTCAGCTACTAATGCATTGTATTCTGACTAGGCCATCTTATTTAATTGTACTACTGTAGCTGCACACCCGTTTTGTCTAAACCTGTTTTTAGATTGATTCAGACGTTGGAAATACTGGGTGGTATTCAACTAGGATTTATTTAGAGAGGACCCATTCAAATTAATGAACATGACTGAGTTGAGTTCCTTAATTGCAGTGGTTCTAATGTGAATAAAACTTAGTTGAACACCACCATCTTGGTGGAAAATGAAAGGTGTGGTCGTTGAAGCCCATAAATACAAAACATTTAACCTCTTTATTCACATACATTGTTTCCAAGTAGCTCTGGCTGTATCTGGCCAGCTTGGCTACAAGTTACGCCCTCCACTCAATTGTCTCTCAAGGATAATCTGGCCATATTGCATGGGAAATAATTTGAATGTCCAAATAGGCTCTTAGTCACCTGGCCCTGGATATATATTTTAAGGGAATAGGATAAATTAGGCTGCTTGACAAATTGCCCAGAAATTGACTGATTTTTAATGCACTTAAGTGTAGAGAGGGCAAAATAGCTTTTGCATTTCTTCTTACTGCTATGTCACTGAAATTGGTTCTCTTGTCTTTTCTGTATGGTGGTAGAACAAGCTAATGAAGCTGCTTCAGCGGCTACCCAGTAGCGTTGTCAGAAGATTGCATCGTGAGCGTTACAAGAAGATGACTTGGCTTACTCCTGTGCCTGACAGCCATAAACTCACCGACCAGGATATAACAGACTTTGTAGAATGTATTATTCAGCCTGTTCTTTTAGCAATGTTCAGCAAAACTGGAAGCCTAGAAGCAGCCCAAGCTCTGCAGAATCTCGCACTGATGCGCCCTGAGTTGGTAATCCCACCAGTACTTGAAAAGTGAGTCCAAATAGGACTTCGGAATAGTGGTTTAGTTTCTATGTTTTAGATGGCCAGGGAAAGTGTTGCATCCTTTCTGCAGCTGAGAAACTCAAATTTGGCAAGAGAACATTGGACTTCTGTTCAGATGCATGATGCGTTCCCCTTGCCTGTCTCCCGTTTTATGGATTTATTTTTAAAATTTATAATATTACCATTCAAATGTGGCATCTTATAATTGCCACGAAACAGAGGATTGGCCGCAAATTTGAACAATATTAAGCATTTCCTGCCGTAGGTTTTTTCATGTGGTCCCGAGTAGGAAGAAGCGCAATGCAACTTCATTTTGCTGATATTTAATGTTATATTACATAGCCCACATAGGGTTTGTTTGAAATTCATTGTTTATATTTCATATAGACAAACTATAAAAATATACATCTGATTAGAGGTCCTGCAGGTGAAAATAATGTTAATGCCTTCTTTTCCAACATAGAGCACTAAGATGTCAAGTGCATACAGCCAGACTGGTTGAGACCAAAGGCCTACCTTGTCCACCATTCTGCTTTCTGCAATGGTCAACCAGATGCCTCTGGAAAGCCCATCAACAGGACATTGGGGGGGGACACAGCACAGGTCACCAACCTTCTTGGGCTTGTGGGTTGACGTTTGTAAACTGGACAAGCCATTGTGGACACCATGCGCATACCTGCTGGCTACCGTAGAATGCTCCCCCCCCCCCCAAGGCTAATGTTGAAGCCTTGCTTTTCAGTGTGAGGGGAGTGGATGCTTTGGGCACCATGGAAGTCCTCTTAGAGTATGTGTGTCCCTATCGGGTGCTGCGTTGGCCACCGTTGCTTATAAAGTCATCATGGCTAGTAGCTGATGATAGCCTTGTCCTTCATGAACCCATCTAATCTTGTTCAAAGTTGTCTCTAAAATTGTGCTTTGTGGAGAAGTTTATTTCCCTTTTGTCTGTTACGACCCTCCCACCTTCCAGCTTTATTGAATGACCCTGGGTTCTAACATACAAAGCTGCCTGGTTGAGAACTTATTTTGCACATTCTGCATATGGGCCGATGTGAAATATATTTAGTATAGATGTAGTTGAGGGCTGTAATGCATTGGTAGAGAAACTCCTTTGAATGTGGAAGGTCCTAGCCTTGATCCCCACCATCTCCAGTTAGGGCTGGGAATGCCCCCTTTCTGAAACTCTGGAGAGCTAATGGCAGTTATTGTAGATCATACATAGCTAAATGGACCCAGCGGACTGTATAAGGCAGCTCCCTATATCCCTACATGAGTAGAAATGCAAAGAATTATTTCAGTGACTCACTGCGTCGCCATAGAAGAGAGTTCATCTAATTGTAATTTTTCTCTTCCACAAAAAATGCATAGAACATACCCTGCACTGGAGACTTTAACAGAACCTCACCAACTCACAGCCACTTTAAGCTGTGTAATTGGAGTAGCTCGTAGCCTGGTATCTGGGGGCCAGTCATTTCCCGAAGGTCCAACGCACATGTTGCCTCTGCTGATGAGAGCGTTGCCTGGTGTAGATCCAAACGACTTTAGCAAATGCATGGTGAGTAAAAACCGTTACAGCACAGTCACATTTTCCCACAGCTTCATTGCCCTGCCCCCATGTGTCCTGTTGTCATATTTCAAACCCCTGCCCTTCTCCAGGGTGCCACTTCTCCCCCTCGTAAGGACCCCAGACCAGCTCCGTTGCAGGGGTGAAGGGCACAGCACACACAGCAGTGCCCAAATGAGTGCAGTTTGGTGGCTTGTATTGTAATATAATAAAACTATGAAAGAATGCGTAACTCTCTGGTGGCTTTGTTTTCCCTTACCTATCCACTCTGCCTAAGTGTTTTTTAACGTTGTTGGAAAGAAATTATAAATAGTGGTTGTTCAGGATATGGAGAACAAGGAAGAAAAAATGACACCTAGTGGGCAGCTTTAGCAAGGGACTAACACATTATTATTATTTTTGGTAGTGAAGGGGGTGGGACTACCACATGTATAAAATATAAATGTATAAAGTAAATCTATATAATAAAAAGGTGATAAATTACTTGCCCAGGCATGTTCCATGTGTTCTACAAAGTGTTTAAAAGACTCTGGAAATTTAAACTAATACACACAAATACGAACAGAGTGCGGTTCATACTAAATATTCAACGTAATAAGACATTGTGCCAGACATCTTTTTGTAATTCATCTTGCAACCCTCTGGTTTGGTCTGGACATTTGAAATCGGGGGATTCCATACTCATCCTTTGCTGTCATGTGTGCCGTTTTTGTGCTCATTTACCTTAAAAAGGAGTTGTGGTATAAGGCAGCAGGAATTCAAAGTAAGCATGCACTTACTGTGGTGTGACGCATGTTACATCACACACGAGGTTTAGGATGAGTGGGCATACGTTTTGACCCAACCCTGACACAAGGGTTTGCCTTACCGCCTATTTCAGTTTTTTACATTACAGTTCAAAAAACAAACATGCTGTCTTTCAGTATAAGTGATTCACGCTGAAACTTCCTTTGCATCTTCCAATAGATCACATTCCAGTTTATTGCAACGTTTTCCACTCTTGTGCCTTTAGTAGATTGTTCATCTGTACTACGAGAGAGAAATAACCTCACAGAGGTAAGATGTTAAATGGCTAATATAAGCTGTCTCAAGTGTTCTTTAGTGTAAGAAGCTCTTGGCTAATATATGCTTCTTTTTTTAAGTGTAAGAAGCTATTGCATGTTGAACTGTTTAAAAAGAGGTTAAAGTGTAAATACGAGAGGGCAAAAGATGTCTGTATAAGTCAAAGCCCGTTTCAAGAAAGGGGAAATAATATTATTTTGTCTATACTTCACAAGCAAAAAATATGCTTTGCACCTGGAAGAATAAAATTACATATATGGCCCAAATTTGCAAATGAAAGTTTTTGGTTTTATACAGTTTTTCAATTCTGATCCCAGTATTTGGAGTTTTAACCTGTTTGACAATAATGAGGATTGTGGCATGGGTAACTGAGGGGCAGAATGTTTAGAAGACAGTATAATGATTTTTTTTTTTGAGAAAATAATAATTTCATAAAACTGTATTTTGATGGTTCTGTTTTCGTTTGAGTCTATAGCCTAGCTAAACTAAAAAGGATATGTAAGATCATTCTGAGGTTTCTAGCAGCTTCTTGGAATGTGTATCATAGTTTGGAAAGACTAGAAACTAAAATTAAAGTATTTCATTTCTTGTTGTGCCCTGACATCATAGGTGGAGAGAGAACTGTGCTCTGCTACTGCTGAATTTGAAGATTTTGTACTGCAGTTTATGGACAGGCAAGTTGTGGTGGGAGACTGAGTGTACTGATGAGGTGATAACTGCTCTGCTGGCTTTCAAAGTGTTTCTAAACTTAGTCTTGCCCATTGGATGTTTTCTCTTAATTTATGTTCCCAATTCTATTGGTCACAGGGCAGATTAGTACATAGATGCTTTTAATAGTACCTGACTACATAAAGAGTAGGGACGCGGGTGGCACTGTGGGTTAAACCACAGAGCCTAGGGCTTGCTGATCAGAAGGTTGGCGGTTCGAATCCCTGCGACGGAGTGAGCTCCCATTGAAGAAGAGTTTGGATTTGGATTTGATATCCCACTTTTCACTACCCGAAGGAGTCTCAAAGCGGCTAACATTCTCCTTTCCCTTCCTCCCCCACAACAAACACTCTGTGGGGTGAGTGGGGCTGAGAGACTTCAGAGAAGTGTGACTAGCCCAAGGTCACCCAGCAGCTGCATGTGGGGGAGTGGAGACGCGAACCACACTGGCTCGGTCCCAGCTCCTGCCAACCTAGCAGTTCGAAAGCATGTCAGAGTGCAAGTAGATAAATAGGTACTGCTCCAGCGGGAAGGTAAACAGCGTTTCCGTGCGCTGCTCTGGTTGAATCAGAAACAGCTTTGTCATGCTGGCCACATGACCCAGAAGCTGTATGCCGGCTCCCTCGGCCAATAAAGCGAGATGAGCGCCACAACCCCAGAGTCGTCCGTGACTAGACCTAATGGTCAGGGGTCCCTTTACCTTTTTTACTTGCAGAGTGGTGTATGTTTAAGATTATACATTTTAAATTGCATTTAAAAATTGGGGGAAATGATATGTTGAAGGATTCACAGATTGCCTGTTTTTTGGGTTGGTGCTTGCGAAGAGAGGGAGAGAGGGTTGATTGTGGTGCATGAATGTTCTATGAAGGGGATTGCAGGTATAGAACCAGTGAAGTATGGAGAGAGACAGGGAGCTGAAGTGGCAGAACTGCAACAGCAGAAGCCATGAGCATGGATATATCTTGCTACAGCATCTCAGTGCCTTTCTCCAGGGCTGTATTCAAAATGAGTGGCTGTACAGCTCTTCCCTTCCTCCTCCTTTCTGATTTGGCACTGTGCACTTTGAAGCCTGCAGCCAAAAAAACCATGATACTTCTGTGCTTCTTTAGCCCAGTAGACACTCCTGTCTTTTCTTGTGGCAGATTTCTTCCGCTTCCTTGATTTTTAGATTTCTTTGAAGATGAAGCAAGCACTGACCTTACAAGCCAGGCAAACCCATTATGCAGACAGTGCGTGGAGAGACACCAGTGAGATATCTCCCCATGGTAAAAAAACAAAACACCAAAATCCTAATATTTTTTTCTTCGACTTTTTATTGTGTAGGTGTTTTGCGCTCATAGAAAGCAGCACACTGGAACAAACAAGAGAAGAGACGGAGACAGAAAAAATGACTCATTTGGAGAGTTTAGTGGAATTAGGCTTGTCCTCAACTTTCAGCACAATTCTCACACAGTGTTCAAAAGAGATATTTAAGGTATGTGTCACCAAGAGTAGGAAAAGTGTTCAACTTCTTTGCCTCCCCCCCTTTTTTGTAAAAGCTTGTGGAACTGTAGATGGTTTCAAAATTCTTCCCCCCCCCTTCCCTGTTCTGTGTTTAGGCAAGGAAGTACATTAAAAGACCAGGATACATGTTCATTAGCTTAACCAGCAATTATAAAGCACTGTAAAACTGTAGCACACAATTAAAGCAGAATATACAATATGGGTTCCCAATATCTACTTGGACATGCTTAGTGGGGACAGAGGGTGGGTTACTTTGCTATTTAAAATGGCACAACCTCATGCTGTACCGAAAACTGCTTCTGAAACGTGTCAGTTCCAAAAGGCATACCAAGCGGCATGGAAGGAGAATGACTGTTTGAGACATACAATCCAAAAGCCCCTTTGGACATTAAGAATTAATAGCATAGTTCTTCAGATCTGTGTGTGCTGATGTTGTTTTCTGTGCCAAGAGTGGACTTTGTGATGTCACAACTCCATTATGTTTTTTGGTTTCTTTTAAAGCTTGATGTTAAGGATCTAGTTCTGTTAAGATGATAAACTTGCACGTGGGCTGTAGAACCTTCTTCCTTTGTGACATTCTCCATTTCGGGTGTGGAGGGAATGTTTTTGTATGGAGGAAATGCATTCATTTGAGGTCTCACCTGCAGTCTGAAGTGGTATAACCCGGACACAGGATTATCACCTTGGTGGAAACTAGGACAAGGAAATGCCTGCTTCCTTCTGACTTAAATAACATCTAGAACATGGGTAGGCAAACTAAGGCCTGGGGGCCGGATCCGGCTCAATCGCCTTTTAAATCCAGCCTGCGGACGGTCCGGGAATCAGCGTGTTTTTACATGAGTAGAATGTGTGCTTTTATTTAAAATGCATCTCTGGGTTATTTGTGGGGCCTGCCTGGTGTTTTTACATTAGTAGGATGTGTGGTTTTATTTAAAATGCTTCTCTGGGTTATTTGTGGGGCATAGGAATTCCTTCTTTTTTTTTCTTTCCAAAATATAGTCCAGCCCCCCACAAGGTCTAAGGGACAGTGGAGTGGCCCCCTGCTGAAAAAGTTTGCTGACCCCTGATCTAGAATGTAAGGGGAAAGTCACACTGTAGCTTGATTTAAGAAAACACCAGACTTAAAATTAAACGTGTTGTATTTTTCTTTATTCCTCCCCCCCCCCATAGGGCATAGGCCTTCTTCATGTATCTTTTAGTTCCTTAATAAGCAGCTTCTTCAATATGTACATGACTCCTGTGTTCTGCCTTAGAAAATCAAATGATTCTTATGCAAGCTTTTATTATTCTTTCCTATTTGCTAAAGCTGATATGGTATTCTGAAGGGTGGGTGACTTACCTAAGTCACCTGCTGGACTTACCTAAGCTGTCTCCATATCCCTGGATACTTCACAGACCTATTACTAGCATGTTTCTTTTAAGCATAGGTGGTCAATCAGTGGCAGAGGCAGTAGCTGAAAGTGACTTGCCCAGAGAAGAACTAGTGTGTCTCCCTTAGTCATATATCCTGCCTTTCTAGCACTGTGCTGCTGCCCCCAGGAACAAGGAGCTGCATGTTCCCTGTAGATTATGCAAGAGTAGAACTATCTCATTAAGTTTTGACTTGTGATGCCCTTGCCAAAAGTGGTTTGCCACATGGCGTTGGTGAACACTTGGTTTCCTTATTCCTTTCTCGTTTTCTCATTGTGATGGAGACTGAATTTGCAGCCGATTCCACGTAGCTCCTCTGCCTGCACTGTGAGAATGACATCAATTATATATTTAAATCAGAATATATATATCTGCCCATAAAGCGATGGATGATTGAATTGCACTTTTTCTTTTGTGCGTTTCTCTTAGGTTGCCTTGGAGAAGGTTTTCAATTTTGCTGTTTCGAATATATTTGAGACGAGAGTAGCAGGACGCATGGTGGCCGACATGTGCCGAGCTGCTGTGAAAGTGAGACCTTATTCTTTCCCTCCTCTCAGCCTTTCTTGGTTGAGATGCAAACCAAGGAGTAACCTTAGCTGCTCTGTTTTTGCTGGCCCTGGGAATATTTGCCAGTTCTTCTCTCTGTGCTTGTGGGCCTTAAATTGCACATTATCTTACCCAGCCATTCATGCCTTCCAGAATCAAGGCCAGTAATCAGAGGCAGATTTCTAATTATTGCTGTAGGATGCTCATTATCTTTAAAACATACAAACTTCCATGCTTGCAAAGAGATCTTAATGTAGAATTTGATTCTTTGTGACATTTCAGTGCTGTCCTGAGGAGTCTTTGAAGCTCTTTGTACCCCATTGCTGCAGTGTTATAACACATCTTACTCTCAGTAAGTTTCAGTGATTTTACATTGTTTTGTGACTGGCTTGTGTTTGACTGTGTGTGTTTGCCTGTTTATAATGTGGTGTTTTTATTTATTTATTTAAAACTTACTGCTATCTGGAGGATATTTTGCATGTTTATATTTCACTGTTTTCCCAAGCTGCTCAGGGCATACATGGCTCCACCTGCTATTTTTATTATCACGACAACCCCTGTTGCAAGCAGGTGAGGATTCGAAATCTCCAGTGGCCTGTGCTCACCCAGTGATCCAGGTGACCCACTGGGATTTTTAACATAGATCTCCCCATTTCCCCCCATGTTTCCTGCTTGGCAGGGGGTTGAACTGGATGGCCCTTGTGGTCTCTTCCAACTCTATGATTCTATGATTTCAAATCCAGCACTCTAACCACACCTGCACTCTGGCATCATTTACTTCATGTTTTCATGTGTAATTCCTTCCTAACTCCCCTGGGATCTGGTGATGAAGGGCAGTATATAAATAAAAGAAATAAATACTAAACTAATTCCAGAAGATTAGCTAAGTGTGAGCATAGTTGGGACCTGTCCTTTTGACGCACTTCATTTGTTTCAGTCTCAAAGCAGCATCTGGGCAAGGAAGAGATTCGGATAAGCTGTTCCGCACTTCTTGCCTCAAACCCTTATCTTTGCTTCACAGCGCTCCTGTTGTGCGTGCACTACATGGCAGCAAACATGTTTATCACTCAGTTTGTATGCTGGAGAAAACTACGGCCGTTCCCAGTTCCTTAATTCATGTAATTCATGGCCAAATGACCCGGGAAGCTGTCTGTGGACAAACGTTGGGTCCCTCAGCCTGAAAGCAAGATGAGCGCCGCAACCCTGTAGTCGCCTTTGACTGGACTTAACCGTCCAGGGGTCCTTTGCCCTTTTACGTCTTAATACACAATAGGAAACACGTTAGACACAAGTGCTTTGAAAGCCATTTCACACAGTCTTCAGAGGCAAACCTGGCATTACAACTGAGTATACCTTTGACACAGGGTTGCATTCAATCTTGGTCCCAGGACAAGTGTACTGGTGTGCTACATGTACACGTGAACACATGTTTGTTGCATTCATAAGCAACAGTTTTTGAGTAGTCCTTAGTCTCATTCCCCCCACCCCACCCGCCTTCTGGGCAGTAGAAGAGGGAGACTGAACCTAATGGGGTGGGGTGGGAATGCACCTGTTAGGGGGCTTCGTAGGAAAGAGAGACTTCAGTACACAAATTAAAACCAAAGCTATCCACACAGAGCCTTTGCCCGAAACAACCATGAGCCTTGCCAGCAACAGCGTTAGAGCATCTAAGCCCCTGAAGTGCCGGCACTATTTTGTCTTTTGTCTAATCACTAATACTTCAGGTGAGTGCCATTGTGGAAGACAACTGAGAGCAGGAAAGGGTGCCTTTAACTGGGTTTGTTCGGTTTCTAAGGTTTGAGTTGCCATTGTGTTGCCTGCGGGCACAGTGGTGCCCTTGAGGACCTCACCTGATGTCCATGAATCTTGTCACCATCCCCTTTGTTATGGGGCGATGAGTGTGGTTACCTCTCCCCCCCTCGCCACAGAAAGCTCATTTTGCTGGAGGAGGAAGTTGCGGAAGAAGCCAACACTCATTCTTTTGCTTTTCTAGGCTCGGATCAGTACCTAAGCAGAATGCGGAGGGGCTGAGAAAGTAGGGAGGGAAAGGGATCTGGGAGACAGGGGAAAGGAAAACCGGGGTGGGTGGGATGCGGCGTTGGAAGTGTGGTGCCGCAGGAGTCACGAAAGGAATTGCTTGTATGCCAGAGAGAAAGTGACTACACATGCCGGATCCAGTGAAACGGATCCTTTTGAAGATTTGTGAGGGGTTTTCTGCACACCCACCCACCTTGGCAAATCTAATCACAGATCACATCGGCCTTCATTGACTGAACTGTGAAAAATAACAACCACAAATTTGGTGCTTTCCAGTGCTAGTTTGTTCAAAAACATTGATTCAAGGTGTATAACCCTATGTATAGCTATAATTTCTACAAGAGATCCCCTTAAAACCACCATCACATGTGTTGCCTTTGTATCGACATCTCTTTTACGTTATTTGTTGGTGGGCTTCTTTTCATCCTGTGCAAAAACCACGAATATGCATATTTATTTATTTATTTATTTATTTATTTATTTATTTATTTATAAAAGCTTGTTATGTTGTCCATAAGAAATTGGTGATGAAAGCGCAGTAACATTAGGACTTAATGCGTTTCTTTTTCTAGATGATGATGTATTGCGTGATGAAGAGTTGGATAAAGAGCTCCTCTGGAACCTTCAACTTCTGTCGGAGGTATTATGGAGAATGCTACTTTTAATGCTTTATTTTTCAACTGTGTGCTTGATCCATACATAGTTTCGGTAAAAAAACAACGAGTACAGTACTTTTAAATGAACACTTTTCTACGCAGAACCTTCTATGTGATGTATACACAGGGGGAAGCCTGTGAGCATTGTGACTGAGAACAAACTGTCTAGACAGAGTGGAAGGCGTTGTGTCAGGTTACCCCGGTGCAGTGTCTGCTGTCCTGTTTTGAACAGTGACATCTAGATCCTTATTTTATCCTGAAGGACGAGCAGGGAGACAAAAGCTTCCCTATCAAGGTTGCAGCTGCAAGGCTTTAAGTGGGAAAACAGCAGCTGCAGCATTGCTCCCAGATGTTCATCCTGTGGGGAACATAATGGCACATGTCAAAACAAAATAAAAAAATAAAAAAAATTCCTTCCAGTAGCACCTTAGAGACCAACTAAGTTTGTTCTTGGTATGAGCTTTCGTGTGCATGCACACTTCTTCAGAACCAAGAACAAACTTAGTTGGTCTCTAAGGTGCTACTGGAAGGATTTTTTTTATTTTGTTGTGACTACGGCAGACCAACACGGTTACCTACCTATAACTGGAATAATGGCACATGAAAACTTTTTTCATTGCCACACCCTTTTCCTTCAGCCCACTGCGACAGATTTCCTTTGGAAATTCACTTTATTATTATTATTATTCTTTACCTTTATATCCAGCTGTTAAACCGAGATGCTCAAAATGGCATATGTGCAGCTTGCAGATGGGGTCGTCCTGCTTTAGCCAAAGCTAGCAGTCCTAAGTTCACTCACGAGGGCAATCCAAAAGGCAAGGTCTGGCCAGGGCCTGAAGTCAAATCCTTGGGGCAATGCAAAAGCCAAGTTCCAGGAGCAGTTCCAGGTGCTGCAGGGGGTGTCTGAGAGTCAGACAGAATCAGTTAAGAGCAAAGGGCCCCAATAAAGTCAGGCAAAACTTGCAAAGGGCACATTTGGTGGGACTGGGTTGGTACCTGGGTCCTATTTAGAGTAGCTGCAGCACTCAAAATGCAAAAGATGCATTGATTTTCTCTTCCAGAGCTTGCGTTCCTGTGTGTCGCATTCCTAGTTTGTTGATGATATATTTATTTTCCGATGTTTCAACTCTTTGGCTAGATCACTCGTGTGGATGGGAAGAAGTTGCTGCCGTACAGGGAGCAGCTTTTGAAGATTCTACAGCGAACCCTCCATTTAACCTGTAAGCAGGGTTACATTCTGTCTTGTAACCTACTGCACCACCTTCTTCGTTCTGCTACACTTATCTACCCCACAGAATACTGCAGTGTGCCAGGTGGCTTTGACAAGCCTCTTTCTGAATACTTTCCTATCAAGGCAAGGATTTTAACTTACTTAGGATTAGAGAATTCCCCTTCCCCCCCCCCACCTCTCTCTCTTTCTTTTTCTCTCAAAAAAAATTCTAAACTATTATTTTATTTGTGTTTATTTGAGGATCCACCTAACCCCCAGCAGCTGTGGAAAGTGTAATTGAAAGATGCAGTGCCAATCTTTAACAGAATTTTTATGTTTATGCTTTTACTCTCTCTAGCACATGCCACCTCAAGGGAATGGGCATTTTAACGCACCCAAAAAATAGTTTCTAGAAGTGAAAGCTAAATGTTAAACGCATTGTCCATCAGCTCATTATCTAGGGGCCGCCTCAAACGATGTCTCTGCACTGTTCTCCGCAATGTGTGAAAAGGATGCAACTTCTTTTACTGCATGTGTGGCAGTTCTCCATTGAAGTTATATGCAGCATACTGTCGACCAGAGATTTCTGCTTGTGTATTGTATGGTACTCTGCAGTACAGTCGTACCTCCGAAGTTGAACGCCTTGCGAGACGAGTGTTTTGGCTCCCGAATGCCGCAAAGCCAGAAAGGATTGTCCCGGTTTGTGAACGTTCTTTGGAACCCGAACCTCCGTCGTGGCTTCCGCAGCTTCTGATGGGCTGCAGGAGCTTCCTGCAGCCATTCAGAAGCTGCACCTTGGTTCCCGAACGTTTTGGAAGTCGAACTGACTTCCGGAACGGATTCCGTTCGACTTCCGAGTTACGACTGTATACACAAAGTGTACCTATTGGTCTTGTGACATGTGAAGCTGCTTGGAGCGCCCAATTTCACACACAACTTTAGGGTGCAAATCAAAAGCTGGCTCTGGTTAATTTTCACCAATTCAAGCGATACCTTTTGTCCATCTTCGCAGTCCAGATCATTCCTAGGCATGTGTAATGTAATCAGTATAGACAGGAGCAGTTTTCACCATTATGTTGGCATCGTTCCTGGCGTGATTGTCAGATTTTACACGCTGCCAGTGTGAGCGCATGTCCAAAGATGGTTAGGACTGCTTGTCAGTACAAAAAAACATAGGGCAAACCTGCTTACTGCATTAGGCCACAGTGGGTTCATGGCAGCTGACTCTGAAATGATCTCCCACTTCCATCAACTTTAGCTGTTGATGGTTATTTTGTACAGTCCTAATATACCTGTTATATTTGATACTTTTTGTGGGGAAATGGTTAACGCCTAAGGAAGAAACTGCGAAGCATGATATTAAAACACAACAGAATAATAAATCAAAATGAAGTGACAGCAACATTGGTTCTCATTGGAACTAAAAACAGGTGGCAATAAGTTACTGTTTTTAATATGTGGGCAGTAACAGTGTTGTCAACTAGGCAGCATGTTTAAGAAAAAAATAATTGATGCTACCTTGGACTGGCTGAAACCTGGCAATTGAGGGGCCTGCTTTGTCTCTTGAAAAGTCTGTGTAAAACGAGCAACTCAAGGACTGGTTGCCTGCTTTTTGGCCCTTGACGAAAATTGCACTATTTGTTTGTTTATGCCCGACCCCTTTCTCTGATGGGACTCAAGGCGGCTCACTTATAAAAATGAGAGCCAGTAAAATCATAGAAAAAGCAACAATTAAAAGCAATTAAATATTGTTAGAAGTAAAACCACACACATACATAGACTATATAAAAATCATACGAATAATTACAATAAAAACAGTTAAAAGCAGTCAGTTCCCAAAAGCGCATTGCAACAAAAAAGGATTCATCTGCTGGTGGAAGGACCACAAGGAGGGAGCCAGTCTAACTTTTGGGGGGGGGGCAGTTCCAAAGTCTGAGATGTTAACCCTTATTCTGGCTGGAACATGCCTCTTGTTTGTTTATATGGGAGGTGGAGCCTACTCTACAAAGGTAACATTTAAATGATTAGCTCCACCCAGTTTTGCCTATGGTCCCACCCACCACTTGCATGTGGCCATTGGAAGGCTGTCCAGAAGGGATTGTGGCCCCCGGGCCGAAAAAGGTTGCTAGTGAGCTTTATTTTCAAAATTTGCTGCAAGGCTCTCCTCTCAGTTATCCCAAACTGTTACCTTCTAAGATATTTTTGTGTGTGATGCATTGCTCTTGCCCAGGGCACGTAGTGCCAACCCTCTTTTGTCTATAGTAAATATTACCCTCACGTGTAATGTGATATGTTTACCATTCTCACTAAGTGCAAAATGCACACTCTTCTCTTGTGTTTACAGGACTGGGGGAAGCCTGGGGATCTATGGAAACTTGACATCCAATGGCATGTTCCTTCAGCCGAAGAGATTGCTTTTTCCTTTGAGTTGCTGGATTCTTTTCTGCAGCCAGAACTTGACAAGCTAGGAAGCTATGCAGATGGAAATCTCGAAATGTCCAGGTTAGTAGAAAGTGTATCTGGTGGTTGGGTTTTTCTCAAGAGTTTAACAGACAGGCACATTTTGGGTTGGCAATATTTGCACAGGTAGACTGGCTGTCAGCTTGCAGAGGGGCTTGGTGGGTGTTCTTCAAACACGATGTGGTTGCAAACACATCTTTATTGCGCAGTTCAGCCAATTCAGCTTCTTGGCATATGTGCTTATCTGTTGTGTGAATGTGTTTCGCATTGATTCTTGTAGTTGAGATGAGGACTTCCCAGTTCAGAACATTTGTACCTGCATATCAAAAATGTAGCATGTGGAATGCCCTCCTTGTGTGTGGCTCACGGTTTGAACTGGAGCATTCCCAACTGCCACATAATGGGTTCATGCAAGGACTTCCACTTAAAAGAACAAAGCTTCCCCTCTGCCCCCTGCACTCCCCACCCCAAAATCTGTTCTGCATAAGTCCTATCATAGGATGACTTTGTTAGATGCGACCCTATATAGGGAGCCAGTGTGGTTTAGTGCGAATATACCTGTCCAGGTAAACGAGATGCAGGTTCTAATTTCTGCTCAATCATGAAGCTTGCTAGTTCTTAGTTGATTTAAATCAAGTTTCCTGTTTATGCTGTTTTGTGTATTTTCTCAACAAAGCTTACGCTCCAAGTAACTACAGGTGGGAAACCTCTGAGCAGTGTGCCAGATGTGGCCCTCAGGGCATCCCTATTCTCTGCTTGCCCTGCCCTCCAGTGTGGCAATTGGGCTTGAGAACTGCTTCCCTTCGAGTCAGTGAGACCATATTTTCAAGCTAGTTGCCACCCATGTGGCAGGTTCAGAGTGGTGTTGCATCTGGAGGGGCAAGGGTTAACACAATTCTCCCGTCAGGGCTGGAGTTGGATGCATGTCAGCATGAAGAGGGAGAGAGCCAGTTATCAGTGAAGTTAACTTTTTATTAAAGGAAACGGATCTACAACTCTGTGACCCTTCCCAGTAGCTCTTGCCCCTTTGGAGCAGTTGCCAGGAACGAAGTTCCCTGCCTTGCACACCTCTCTAAGGCTCCTCCTTGCCCGGATGTTTCCCAAGCTGTATTAAACCGCATTTGCACATCTCTGGCTTCTGTTCTGCCTTCCTGATAATTCCATGCATTCTTGGAGTGGGGTGGGGTGGAGTGGCGAACTTGTTGCAGCAGTCAAAATATATATATAAAATAAAAACAAATTGTCCAGTAGCACCTTGGAGACAAACTAAGTTTGTTCTTGGTATAAGCTTTTGTGTGCATGCACACTTCTTCAGATACACTGAAACAGAAGTCACCAGATCCTTATATATAGTGGGAGGGTGGGGTGGGGGTTTTCTCAGGAGGGTAGTAAGAGATGGGTGATTGACTCAATGGGAATGGTAAACCTGATGACTGTTAGCGACTGCAGTTAGTCCTACAGGAAGAAGCAAGGGATAGTATGCAGATGATTAGCATATGTAATGAGACAGGAATTACATTGAATTGAAGTTGCTGAATTACGACTTATCACTAAACTGCAAATTATGGAGAGACCTGGTCTTAATAGAGATATTAGATTCCTGTCTCATTTACCATACCCATTGAGTCAATCACCCATCTCCTACTACCCTCCTGAGAAAAACCCCGCCCCACCCTCCAACTATATATAAGGGTCTGGTGACTTCTGTTTCAGTGTATCTGAAGAGGTGTGCATGCACACGAAAGCTCATACCAAGAACAAACTTAGTTGGTCTCTAAGGTGCTACTGGAAGGATTTTTTCTTTTTTAATATATTTCGACTGTGTCAGACCAACACGGCTACCTACCTGAATCTTGTTGCAGCAGGAGAGGGAGACTCCCTGGATCCTTCAGCAGCCTCTTGAACCCCCCCCCCCCCCCGCTTCAACCTTGAGGTCTGAACTGCTCCCTTTCTCAGGCTCTTCCTGCTCTCTAAACCCGGTTGCCCCTCCAGCATCCAGCACCTTCTCCCAGTCTTCTCCTCTGTGTCCCCTCATCTCTCCCTTGGCTCTGAGGTTTCCCCAGCATGTTGCATCTCAGCACTCCTCTGCATCCTGTAAGTCCCTGCGCACTGCAGTCTCCTTGGGAGATCACACAACCCTCCAGCAACTTAAGTTTGGAAAATCTCCAGTGCTCTTTTAAAATCCAATTGTTGCTGGGGTGTGTGGTTTGTGTGTGTACTTCAGATCTGGGAGATTATGCACTGTGCTATAAATGAGTCTGTAACTGCAATAGTCCTCTTTTCCAGACTTCTGGGATTCAGGAATTGCGTGATTACTCAAGAGTACCCTCTAGTGGGCATGTCAGCAAATAACCTTCTCTCCACATAAAACTAGGTTTGCTTACCTCAAATATTGAAATACATTTATCATTTGCTTTCAGAGATGATGTGCAGCAGTGTCTTTCTATAGTACACAATTGCCTGATTGGGTCCGGGAACATTCTGCCACCTCTGAAAGGAAACAGAGTAGATCACCTGTAAGTAAACTTTGTTTTGCACAGGTAAAACATACGTAGAGTGGCCTAGAGAAAAAAAAATCACAGGCTGATACTTGTCACAAAGGAATGTGTAAAACTTGTATTAAAAATTGCCACCTGGAGTCATATGTACTCAAAACACCCAATACATCCTATAGTGACTAGTCAGAGAGAGAGAGAGAGAGAGAGAGAGAGAGAGACATGGTGTTCTGAAGCTCTGCTTTTCATTAGCAAGTTCTTTTCGCACTGGGTGCTGGAAAACTTTCTCCTCGCCAAAGCCACTGAATAACTGATGGTGCAGTCTATACATAGAACCCTAGAGTTGAAAGGAATTCCTGAGGATCATCTAGACCAGGGATGTCCAACTAGTAGATTAGTAGATTGCAATTTACCGGTAGATCCCCAGCTGATCATGGTAGATCACGGGATCCTTATTGTATACAAAAAGTTACAAGGGAAAGGCTAAAAAACTCTTGTGCAATCCATCTCCAACAAAGCTCAACAACCCTGGGCAATCCACCTACGCACGCTCCTCCTCCCTCCAGGGACAATGGGTAGATAACTGCCAGGTTTTTTTGTACTGGGAGTAGATCACAGTCTCTTGGGAGATGGACATGCCTGATGTAGATTAATCCCCTGCAATGCAGGAATATGCAGCTGTCCCATACTGGGATTGATCCTGCAAGCTTTCTTAAGGCTTTTATTCAATCACAGAAAATCATAGTAGCAGCTGATCTTAGCATTCATAAATGTTAACAATAACTAAACGCGTTTGGGGAAGTGAATGAGATGTTTTGTTTCAACGGTGCGGATGCATTGTATGTCCTGCAGGGTACCAAGCCTAGTGTCTTTAGAAGAGATCAAACTCTATACTGGTGTTGACTATGGTAAGTTGGTTCCATATTTTGCATTTTGTGTTGCGTACCAGTACAAAAACTAATCGGCCTGAATTACTCCAGTAATTGGGACACCTTGGTGTACATGTGTGGCATTATATCGGACACTGAAAAGGATGGGGAAGTTCCTGTTTACATACCAGGGACATGTGTGCACTGGAGATAGTGTGTGTGTATATATATATATGCCTAATGAACATAGGCATGCACATATGTGTGTCTGTATGAATCCTTTCATGCCCTCCATCTAGTACTATTCAATGCAATCTGCTTTAGTGTTTATTTTGGCATGTCTGGTTTCCAGTGACCTGCATCTTGCAGCATTATGTAACGTAAAGCATAAACGCTCTTAAGTAACGACTGGCCTTACCTTGTCTAGATTTGTCAAGAGCGAATTACAGGGAATCCATCAGCAACATCACAAGGAAACTGCTGCGTAAGTGTGTTTTTAGTCATTTCTTTTTGTCCTCCTGCACCCATACTATTGCTTAAGGTTTGTAGTTCACTGCAGATTTAAAATCTAATTTTGGCGATGGAAGTGGAAGCATAATAAACAGTCAGTCACGATTTATGCTGGCTTCCATTCTTATATAAAGCAATTGAGCTTAAATAAAGTGTCCAGTAGTGTATGAACTAGTTGTCCTACTGAGTTGGATTTTCCTCTCTACCATGATAGATTATATACTTGACCATTCGGAGGATGATACAAAGTCCTTGTTTCTCATCATAAAGGTAAAGCCCATAATGTCTGGCATGTTTTCTAACATTTTAAGCTGGGCGGGTGGATTTGCTCTATATAATGCAAATTCTTGTTTTGCAGATCATTGGGGACCTTTTACATTTCCAAGGGTCACACAAGCATGAGTTTGATTCGCGGTGGAAAAGCTTCAACTTGGTGAAAAAATCAATGGAGAACAGGGTTTGTATTTTAGCCTATCTAAACAGAAGTGGCATTTCTGAAGCTTTCAGGGAGAAATTATGGGCTGCTTAGGACCTTTACTTAATATTCCTTGTTTATGAAGCAAATTGAAGGTACTTTTTTCAGCACTAACCCCCACCCCACCCCCGATATTCAGGAAAATATCCTAGCAGTTCATGTTGTTGAAAGAAACGTATTCATATTAATGTCAGGGTGTTGTCATACAATCTTTTAGAATAAATGAACCACATTCAGAAGTCAGGGGAGCAGTGGGCGGGTGGGGCGGCGTAGGAATATAGCAGTTGTGCAATAGTTATACTTGGCTCTGTTCAAGAGAATAGGTGTTGGAACTTCCGAGAGGAAAGCTACAGCCTGGAAGCCCCAGATTACAGACAGATTTCCCAAGACACCTTTTGTGGCATGATAAAATCAATGTGAAGGGAAGTCAGGTTTTTTTCTGCATGTAGATTCCCACTTTGGGGCATTCACAAAAAATTACCGTATTTTCCCATCTATTGGATGCCCCCATGTATAAGACACCCCCCCCCATTTATGGGACTCAGTTTTAGGAAAATGAGAGGAGATGGCCCAGAGTTGTTGAGCCTCTCCCTCCCATGCAGCTGCGGGCAGGAAACACTTCCTAGATTGTTTCCCGCATGCAGCAGCATCGGGGGAGTTTGCGCTCCTGCCAGCCATTGCGCCGCACCTGGGAAACAATCCAGGGAGCACCCGCCACACGCAGCAGCATTGAGGGAAGCTGCGCTCCCGCCAACAAGCTGGCTGGCGGCACTCCGCTTCCCCCCCTGCCGCCACTATCCATGTATTGGACGACCCCAGTTTTTTGACGTGATTTTTGAGTCAAAAAAACTTGATCCAACACACGGGAAAATACGGTACCTTGCTATGTTGGAACGTTTTGGATAAGTGAACTGAATGACATCTTAAGCTGTAACCGGGAAACATCATGAAGTGTTCACACAGGGCTGAAGGGGGGGTGGGGGTGGTTGTGGGACTGTAATCCATTTGAAGTCAATGTGCTGACTTCACCATGTGAACAGTGGTTGTATATATCCGAGTTCTGCTAACTTCTGGAACACCACTTAGAATAGGAGGTTGATGCTGAACTGAACAGCTGTTAATCACACAGCTGCCAATCGTTGCAGCAGACCCATTGTGAAGCAGGACACCGTTTTGTGAATCTGTACCTTCTGAGAAAATTTGCCCAACTGTATGCATTTGAAGGGCAGCAAAGGGGGAGCGGGTGGCGCTGTGGTCCAAACCACTGAGCCTCTTGGGCTTGCTGATCAGAAGGTCGGCGGTTCAAATCGGCGTGCTGGGGTGAGCTCCCGTTTCTCTGCCAGTGTTAGACACTGTAAAGCAGCAGCAGCTGATCTCACCTGCGAGTTGCCATCTTTGAATAGGGTTTTCTTTGTTGCTAATCAGTAGGAGATACTGTGGAAGATGGACTGAGGAAATGAGGAAAAAGCAGGAAGCTGGTTTTGAACATGTATAACTGTTTTCATGCACTTAATGGGTTTGCTTGTTTGTTTTCAGCTTCTAGGCAAAAAGCAGCATATCAGAGCACTGCTGATTGACAGAGTCATGTTGCAGCACGAGGTAATGCTCCTTTCTTTACAACCATTGTTTGCTTGTTGGTTACCTTTGACTTTCAAAAAGGGTTGAAGCATGTGGTTGTTTAAGCATGTTCCTTACATTTATAACGTGAACACACGCAAACACACATATATTCTAATTTAGCATTTTCTGTTTAGCTAAGAACACTCACAGTTGAAGGCTGTGAGTATAAAAAAGTACACCAAGACTTGATCAGGGACCTCCTGCGTTTGTCCACAAGTTCATACGGCCAGGTAAGCATATGTTGGGTCTGTCAATTTTTTGCAGTCAGGGTGTTAATGGGGTTGGCTTTCAAACTGGTGTTTGCAGGTAATACAGTTCTGTTCTGTTTTTAGGGCAAAAACTTCTGCGAAGGCACTGTGTACTAGCTTTCTTCTTGTCAATGATATTATTTCGGTTTGGCAAAAGACTGGCCACTTTTTCAACCACTGCCATTCTCGTCAGGAGCAATCATGCCAGCTCTTGTTAGGGTTTGCCATATTTCAAAAAGTAAAAACCAGGACACCCCGAAAGTTGTTGGAAAAAAGGGGGGGGAGAAAGACGAGGAGATGGGAAATGTACACAAGGCAGTTCCATTCACATGGCAGATGTTTTGAGACTACAATTCCCATCATCCCTGACCACTGGTCCTGCTAGCTAGGGATCATGGGAGTTGTAGGCCAAAAACATCTGGAGGGCCGAGTTGGCTAGTGGTTCCTGCCCCTTGTGGCATAATCCAAAGGGGGAGACTCATAAAATGCCAGGAGTCAGCCTGAAACGCAAGCGAATGCAGAAGAACATTCATTAATTGAAATTTATAGTACCTGTCTTCAGCTTTTGTGCAACTGTCTGTGTTTGTTGTTTCTTTAGGTCAGAAACAAAGCTCAGCATGCCTTCTTCACAGCCCTGGGGACTTACAACTTCTGTTGCAGGGACATCATTCCTTTGGTTCTGGAGTTTTTGCGGCCAGATGGGCGCGATGTCACCCAGCAGCAGTTTAAAGTAAGCCAGGCGCTTCTTCGGTCTCTTCATAGGCTCCTGTTTTGTATTATGAGATGCACATACAGGTGAAAAATTAGAATATTGTGGAAAAGTCCATTTATGTAAGCAATTGTTTTCATTAGCTACTGGAGTTTAATATATGAGATAGACTCATGAGATGCAAAGCGAGATATGTCAAGCCTTTATTTGTTATAATTGTGATGATTATGGTGTCCAGCTGATGAAAACCCCAAAGTAGAGATTGTTAATTTGGGGTTCTCGTCAGCTGTACGCCATTATCATCACAATTATAATAAAGGCTTGACATATCTCGCTTTGCATCTCATGAGTCTATCTCATATATTAGTTTCACCATTTAAGTTGGATTATTGAAAGAAATGAAACTTTCCACGATATTCTAATTTTTCCAGTTTCACCTGTATTAATGGGATTGTGAAGTTGTGCTAGCATGGTTTTGCAGTGGTGGCATGACTTTGTAAGTGACAGTATGTAGTAAATTGCAGTAATCATGAAAAACAAATGACACTCATGTCAGCGTACTGAAGACTTGCCTTCGCCCCTGAATCTAATGTGTTTCCCACGTTCTTCAGAGACTGCCGTTTTATTAATATCTTCTGCAAACCCTGAGCCGAGACACACTTTCTAAATCATTGTAACATGGACTGGTTTGAATGTGGGGTGAGATGGGAGGGTAGAGTTTGTCCAGTAGAATGGGCTCAAGGAACTTAGTCTTCCTTATTTATTTAAACCCTTAGCTATGAAATGATTTAGATTGGATGTTTCAGTAAGGGGGAATCATTTATTATTTTTACTCTGCTGTTCAGCTGAAAATATGAAGCCCAGAGTGGCTTTCACAAGCTACGATATAAAACACGCCACAAAGGAAAATGGGATGACAAGGAAAACAGCATGAGGAAAACAACCAATTCTTTAAAACCACATTCATTCCATTAACTGTGTTCCCACAACTTTTTGCATTAGTTGGGGGCTTGTGGGATTGAGAGACATGCAACTGCAATTATCTCCAATTTCCATTTAGTTAGTTGTGAAGAAAAATATTATCTGAATGCAGAGCAGCAGCTTAAAGGAACAAGCTTCTGCATTGTGTCTGCAGCTTTGGAAGAGTGAAGCAAGTGCTTCTAAGATGAAAGAGCTGCTTTTAAAAAGTAATGTCAGAAGTGTATGGAGTGTAATTCAGCATCACGGTGTTACGGACATTCCGTTATACAAACATTGCAGTTTGCCAGATAGAATGATCCCCCTGCACATTGTTCACACCCCTCCCCCCAAAAAGCCAGTTTTGGGTATGCGGAGTGGTGGGAGCCCCGTTATACAAGCAGAGGTCCTTGCACAGGGCTTCTGCTGATGGGGCACATTAGGAACCCTGTCCCTATTGAGTATGCTGCATATTTACTGTTAGGTAAAATGATGCAAGAACTTTTGCTTGCTGCTGCCTCATTGAATAAATCACTTAAATTAATGTTTCTGAAATGATAACAGGATAGACAACTCTGTAGGCACCTAACAGTACACATACTTTACTGCAGTTCTTTGAAGCTATACTAACAATTCTAGGTTAATAATTGTGTCCTCAAACCTCTTTTCTTTAGGGTGCCTTGTATTGCCTTCTTGGAAACCACAGTGGGGTGTGTCTGGCAAATCTTCATGACTGGGACTGCATTGTCCAAACCTGGCCTGCAATAGTCTCTTCTGGACTTAGCAAAGCAATGTCTCTGGAAAAACCATCCATAGTCCGACTATTTGATGACCTTGCGGAGAAGATTCATCGGCAGTATGAAACAATTGGATTGGATTTTACAGTAAGCATGAAAGATCTACTTCACTAAGTAACTGTTAGGAATAACTGGATGAAGGGATTTCCAGCAGTTGCCTAATGATCCTGGAACCCAGTAGCGGCATGTGCAAGTCTTGAGGGTGGGCCAACAGGGCCAGTTGAACTGGGTTCAAGGTAGTGCTTCCTTCATTCTTGCTTCCAACGTTACACTGGCAGAGTGATTGCCATCATGAATGAAAACCGTTTGCATACTAGGCAAACAAGTAATTTTTGTGCACAAAAATTAAACAGCTCCTCTGGGATTCATGAAACTGGGGGCTCAGGACAGTATGCCAGCAGAGAAATGTGTACCAGCCGCTCCTCACAACTGATTTACCATCCAGAGTAGACCCCACACGGTTTTGTGTTCCTGCTGGATGATTGTGCTGCCCGTGGTAATGCACAAAATGGGCCAAATAGGCTTACATCTAGTGCGGGGCTTGTTATGGAATGGATGTGCTACAGTCGAGGAGCTTCCAGATCAAAGCAGCAGGCAGTTGCTCCGTTTTCATGGGTGACGCATCAGCAGATCTTTGTAACCCGCTCTGGGAGCCTTTTTTGGTTGAAAAGCAGAGGGAAATACCACAGGGACCCGTGAAGAGGCATGTGTGAGGCCCACACTTTAAACCCCTGTCTGCACTTACCATGGAACTCACAGCCCAGATACTGTGGGAAACACATAGCTGAACACCCATGTACATGCAGCAGTGGTGAATTGTGGAGCTACTCAGAGCAGGAAGAAGCCCTCATGACACTGTGTTCACAGTTATATGAATGATGAACACCTCTATTTTGCTATGTGTTGGGGAGCTGCAGCTAATGATAAGGTGCCTCTAAGATAATTACTACAGGAACAGAACATTTGGATGATTGTTATACGAGGTGTTTCTGGCAGGGATGTGAAAATATCGTAACCTTTAAAGCATTTGTGCAGTTGCAGTTTTCAAAAAGGCCAGATTCCTTTGGGAGGGTGGAGAGGAAGATGCAGTGCACAGATACGTAGATGATCACAAAAATTGAGGAATTATTCATTTGACAGACTGAATATATATTTTTGAGAGTTTTTTTATGTGGCAGTGAAGGTCTTTTGAATCCATAAAACATCACGTGTTTCCCTAGGGAGGAATGTCCTTGTTCTGTCAGAGACTTCATTTGCATCTCCCTTCTTTGCCAGGTTCCGGAGAAATGTGTTGAGGTCGCTGTCCTCATGCAGAAGTCGGGGGTTCAGCAGAACAACTGGACGAGTCTTAGTTCAGAGGAACTTCAACAGGGAATTCAGCGACAGAAAGAAAGGAATGCTGAGTCCTCTCAGTAAGTGCACCGGGGCCATAGTATAAAATAACACTTTATTTTACTTAACTTTGCAATGATATGTCTCAACTATTCATTTTATTATGCAGTAAAATAAGAAAATAGCTGGAAATCCCACTTTTCCAGAATGTATATAAAGCTTCATTTGCTGTTCACCAGTCTTTGCCTCTAAGAAAAAAACAACCTAATGGCTGTCTTGTGTATTCATGAACGCTCCAACATGTCTGTCTTTGGGCTGATAGACAAACTGGAAAATGTGGTGTTCAGTTTAAGTTTTTCTTGTAAGGCACCTTGTGGCAAGCCTTTCATATGCAGTGGCTGCCACAAAGAATTGTATTATTTTAGCAGGTAGCAGAAACAGAGGAGGCACGCTGCATGTTATTAAGGCCCTAAATGTGATTAATTATGGAATGTTTCTTTTCCTTTTCAGAAACTATGAAAACCTGATTAACAAACTGTTAGATTGTGTGGATCAAAGAAATCTGTGAGTATGCGTGTTTCCTTTCCAGAACGTAAATCGTGCTCTGGCTTTGAGAGACTTTTAGACAGGATTGTGAGATTATGTGATTCTTTTCCCAATCCCCATTCTAAATTCTGTGGCAGAGAAAACAGTTTTCTTTCAAGGTTTCTGTTTGTATAAAAGGGAATCAAAGGAAGATTCAGCCCAGATATTTTGACACACGACAGTACCACTCCCCCCACAGGTCTTACGGGATCAGAACTGAATAATGTGACAATTTAACTCAGGGATGGGGAATCCGTACCCTCCCCAAATGCTGTTGGACACCAAACACCTACCAGCCCTAGCCAGCTTGACCAAAGGTTAGGGTGATGGCATTTGTAGTCCTACAACATGTGGTGAGTCATAAATCCACCATCCCTGCTTTAGCTAACAATAAATTCTGATAGTTTTGCTCAGTAGCTGCTTCTGAGTAGATTGCATTTTTGTTGTAAATTGTCTGAAGGTGGATCATTAATAATAATAATAATAATAATAATTTATTATTTATACCCCACCCATCTGGCTGGGCTTCCCCAGCCACTCTGGGCAGCTCCCAACAGAATATTAAAAACACGATAAAACATCAAACATTAAAAACTTCCCTAAACAGGGCTGTACCACCTCTTGACTTCATGTTTTTTTTTTTTTAAATGTCCTTATCTTGAAGTAAATCCTCAACTCGTTGAAAGTCCTCGTTCGTATCCCATCTCTTTTCTTTGGGCGTTATAGAAGGCTGCAGAAGTGTTCACCTTTCAAATACTGTTGACATTCTTCATCTTCCTTCCCCTTTGTGGATTTATTTTTTAAAATTTTTTTTTGGAAACTCCATGCCTTTTAAGTACATTATGATAAATCGTATCTTACAATCGTATCTTACAATCTTACGCAGGATTTCGGTTCCAGTGGTTCAGTGTATAAGGAAAACTGTGTATACTTAAACCGTTGGAATTGTAGGAGCATCCTGGGGCTTCCAGAACCTGTGTACTGGCTCCAGAAGCCCTGGGATCCTCTTGTGAGATCTCGTGGAAGCATCCCAGGCCCAGTGAGATGAGGGAGCCTTGCTTCCTGAGTAAGGCCCTTCCCTCGCAACGACTCGCATTTAATTTGTGGGATTTCAAACAGCCGGCCTTCGACTGCATATAGTTGAAATTGTGCAAGTTAAATGTGTATAAGACGCGATCGTGTGGATATTAGAATTGCATATATCTCCACTACCACACACACCACCTTAAAATTAGAGCTGTTGTAGTCCAAATGAGAGTTGGGCCTCTTGTGTGCAAACGCTGGAGTGGAGAGCTGTTAACAGTGGCCAGAGGAATTGGTTTGGCTCTAAATTGTGCTTGATAACTGCATTCATTCACTCTGTCCAAAACAAAAGGGCTATTTGATTGCATTTCCTCCCTTTCCTCCTCAGCCCCTGGAAGTTTGAGCACATTGGCATCGGTTTTCTGTCCCTGCTGTTAAGAGACGACAGGGTGCTGCCTCCGAGAGCCATAAAATTCTTTGTGAAATGTCTCAACCATGATGCCCTAGTGGTTCGCAAGGTAAAAAAAATGGGGAATGGATTTAAATGGTTGGTTGCCAGTGCTGATTCCACTACTGTACTCTTTACCCAAAAGCAGAGTCACATGATTGCTTTCGCACATGTCAAAGTGATATTTGCCGCTGCTGTTGTGAATGAGGTTAATATGCATTTTGCTTCCATGTCCTGGGCAAAGGTCAGGCTTGGTGGACACATGCTGGCTTGCTGATTTGCTCAGTGTGCAAAGGAAACCACTTTGGATAACTAGCACCACTGACATTCCCTTTTGGACTTCCACTGCAGCCCAAAATGAAGGCATGAAGTAAAGGTAAAGGTACCCCTGACCATTAGGTCCAGTTGTGGACGACTCTGGGGTTGCATGCTCATCTCGCTCTATAGGCTGAGGGAGCTTGCGTTTGTCCGCAGAAAGCTTCCGGGTCATGTGGCCAGCATGACTAAGCCACTTCTGGCAAACCAGAGCAGCGCACGGAAACACCATTTGTACTTCCCATTTCCTGTCTGTCAATCGCATGAAAAAATTACTCAAAATATTAACTCAAGAATGGCATCCAACTGATCTGCTTTCTGTTAGGCAATATTTTTCACAATCTTCCAACCCAAATGAATTGTATTATTTTCCTTTTACACAAAAAGTCCAAAAGGGGTTCTCCAACCTGGAGCCTTCCACATGCAGGACACATGTTCTTCCACTGAACTCTACTCTCTTCCTCACTGAGCCACAGGAAGCATATGGTGAACCATTAGGAGAAAATAAACGAGAAGAGTAGTGGGTCAAATTTCGTGCTATGAAAGGGGGGAGTCCAGCTTTTATGCTTGCTTTTTTGGTTACTCAGGACACGGGTGGCGCTGTGGTTTAAACCACAGAGCCTAGGGCTTGCCGATCAGAAGGTTGGCGGTTCAAACGGTGAGCTCCCGTTGTTTGGTCCCTGCTCCTGCCAACCTAGCAGTTCAAAAGCACGTCAAAGTGCAAGTAGATAAATAGGTACCGCTTCGGCGGGAAGGTAAACGGCATTTCCATGCGCTGCTCTGGTTCGCCAGAAGTGGCTTAGTCATGCTGGCCACATGACCCGGAAGCTGTACGCCGGCTCCCTCAGCCAGTAAAGCGAGATGAGCGCCGCAACCCCAGAGTCATTCGCGACTGGACCTAATGGTCAGGGGTCCCTTTACCTTTACCTTTTGGTTACTCAAAGCTGCTGGGTGAACCAGAAAGTTATTTTCCTTGGGATGGGATGAAAACGTGGGTGCAGATTGTTTTCGAACGACACCACTTCTCCCTATCGATCAACAGGCAGGAGTCCATTCTTTGCGTAGTTCTGTAATAATGGGTGTGAGGAAGGGAGGGCAGCTTTCTTTTTTAAGATAGCAACGAAGCAGTTGCTTGCACTGAATTTTTAAAACGCATGAGCTGGCATGGTGTAGTGGTTAAGAGCGTGGACTCGTAATCTGGTGAACCAGGTTCACGTTCCCGCTCCTCCACATGCAGCTGCTGGGTGTTCTTGGGCTAGTCACACTTCTTTGAAGTCTCTCAGCTTCACTCACCTCACAGTGTTTGTTGTGGGAGAAGAAGGGAAAGGAGAATGTTAGCCGCCTTGAGACTCCTTAAGGAGAGTGATAAAACGGGATATCAAGTCCAAACTTCTTTTCTTTTTCTTTTAAAAAAGATGGCGATCTCTGCTGTGGCTGGCATCCTCAAGCAGCTGAAAAGGCCTCACAAGAAGTTGTCCATCTGCCCATTCCAAATCAGTGAGTGTCCTGAACAAAAACAGTTGCAAGCGTCGAGTTGCTTTTCCCCCCATGAAGTTTTTATTGAGTGTGTATATGTGAGCTATGTACTGTGTTATAGGGGGTGGCAGATTTCAAGATTGCAGGATCTATTTTTCTTTCTACTGGGACCCTAAGATCTATCATTCAGAGCCGGGTACAAAATGGCGGCTTGGGGATGGGTGGAGACCATTGCATGCTTCACTCATTGAACCGTACCCTAGAGCAGGGAAAGTGGGGCCAGGTAATGTAGGGCCCTCCAGAAGTTGCTGGTTATCGGAGCTTAACATCTTTCCAAGAGATCTTTGCTGCAGGGAGTTTTGTCCCCATTAAAGTGCCAAAGATGGAACCCTGCCGCCTTTCCATGGTGGTAAATCTTTGTGTTCTTCAGCCACAAACAGCAAGGGGTTGAGCTAATTTTCAGTAAAGAAGCCCATGGTAATTTTGAACATTTTGATGGGCCTTTTACACTTGTGCTTGCTTTTTGTTTTAATTATTTTGATTTGACGAAGCAAAGAGAAGTTGGGTTCGTAATGCAGGTTTAGTGATTTTATTGTCATTTGAAAGCAAACTGCATGGCTTTCCTTCATACAGAAAATGTAGATCGCCCAAGAATTGTCAGATTTCCTTTGGAAATTCATGCGAAAAGGGAAGGGTGGGTGGGGGGAAACGGTATGTACACAAATTCTTAAAACTGTCTTGTTTTTTAAAAAAGCTGATAGTTTTATATTGTGTACTTCCCTGTGATCCTCGGATGAAGGGTGGTATATAAATTTGATAAAGAAATAAAATAGTTCCAATCACAGGAACTGAATCACAGGGTCAATAATATAACGGTTGCTTTCTCTTTTTGTGTGTGTGAGCAGGTGGAGCCCCTCAGCTTCCTGAGATCAGGGCTGGTGACAGACCTGACAACCAGTGGCTGCACTATGACAGTGCAAGGTTACCAAAGACTAAAGAAGCTTGGGAGGCCTGCCGTTTCGTGGAGAAAACACACTGGGGTTACTACACCTGGCCTCGGTAAGTACTGGCTTGTTCCCCGCCCCCCAATGAATCTGGAAGGGACTAGGGCACAGATGGGGAACCTGTAGCTCACTTAAAGCTCCCTTGTTGCCTCTGTCAACAGCCTTCGAACTGTTGTCTTGCTGGTATAATAACAACAATTACTATTACTACTAGTAGTAGTAGTACTATGAGATGGTTGGACAGTGTTCTCGAAGCTACTAACATGAGTTTGGCCAAACTGCGAGAGGCAGTGAAGGATAGGCGTGCCTGGCGTGCTCTGGTCCATGGGGTCACGAAGAGTCGGACACGACTGAACAACAACAACAACAAGCAGTAGTACTTACATCCAGCCCATCTGATTGGATTGCCCCAGCCCCTCTGGAAGGCTTCCAACATAATAAAAACACAGCAAAACCTCAAGCATTGACAACATCCCTATACTGGACTGCCTTCAGAGGTCTTCTAAAAGTCAAGATAGTTGTTTATTTCCTTGACATCTGATGGGAGGGCATTAGGCCCTCTGCCTGGTTCCCTGTAACTTCATTTCACACAGTGAGGAAACCACCAGAAGACTCTTGGAACTGGACCTCAGTGTCCGGGCTAAACAGTGCCGGTGGAGACGTTCCTTCTGGTATACGGCAGTATACATACTCTCCTTATTCTTGTTTTGGGGCAGCAGCGACGTTATTTCTCCAATATACCGGTACCTTTTAAACATATTCAGCTCTTTGGAGTTAGATCTTATCTGTCTACCTAACACATTTTGCTACAGTGAGTTGCAGTGGAGTCTAAATTTTGATTTGGCCATGCTGCCTTTTTAAAAAGAACATGTTTGAGCTCTGTAGAAATTTGCCTCCCTTTGTCATTGCAATACTGGAACAAGGACCCAGGAAATGCTGTACCTACATTTTTTTTTGAAAAATATTGACACTTATTTTGATTTTTTTCTCTCTTCACAATTTCTAGAAATATGGAGATTTATGCTTCTGCTGAAGAGCAACCAAAGCTTGGGAGGAGTAGAGATGAGCTTTCAGAGGTGAATGTGATATTTTAAAACTCCACTGAAAGTATTTTCTTGGACTGATTCAAGCTTGAGCATATATATTTATTCCTGTTGTGATTGTATATGTTTGAACAATTCCAAAGCCCAAATGTGTAATCTGGATTCCTAGGCAAAATAAGAATGCAATTAATGACTTCCCTATACACCAAATAACTTTTTGGTAAGCTCCATGGTTATTCTGATCATTTTTCACATTATCCTGCCTGCCCCCCAGCATGGTGCTTCAGTTTATAAATGATAAATGTAATAGCATGATTATTTTCCCTCATGGGAACATTAGTTAAAAGCAGCTGCTACACAGGTTCCCTTGAGTGTGTCGCACATGTGTTTTTAACAAGAATTGCAACATGAAGCGATTCTTTCATGGACCATTATAGAATCTAATTTATGTGACCCAGTGCACATGTAAAAAGAAGTCATAAGCAATGGCTTGCCATGAATTAGTGTTACTTGTTGCCCATTTGTGCCTGCCCTTCAGTTTCCTTTCCCAAGCCGGGAGGAAACACACCAGAATGCTGGCTTAGCATTGCATGCAAACCAGCACTCACAGTTTGTTTCTCTCCATATAAGCAACGAGCAGCTTACCATTAAAAAAAAGTTAATGATTTCTGGCCACCCGTGGATGCCTTGGCTATTACTTTACTTCAAAGGTAGCCAACTTGGTGCTCTCCAGATAATATTGGACTGTATTTCCCAGCAGTCCCAGCCTGGATCACCAGTAGTCAGGGGTGATGTAGACCAAAAAATTATCTGGAGCCCACCATGTTAGCTACACCTGTTTTCAGTGCACCCCACTGGTTTACGAAGCATGTGGGTTGTCTTGTCAACTCAAAATTATTGCTGAACCGAGGATGGAAAGTCAGCAAAAGGAAAAGCATTGCTGTAGAAAGCTACACAAGGGTCTTTCAAAGCTTAAAATTTAAGAGTATTTTGTCCTTGCCAGGATTCTGAAAGTCTTGCAGTTCTTCTAATGAGCATGGAAAAATGAGGCTGGTTCAAAGGTTGTCAATTGAGTTGCAGCAACTGATGTCCTGGCTCTCATTAATTTCACAGGAACACAGATTTCTATCAGTATTTGCACAAAATGCAACTGCTTTGAAATGAGCTGCACTCATGAATAATGTTTCCTTTGACCCAAAATGCCTGTTTTTGTTAAGGTGTCACATATCTGAGGCCATAAACTATGCAGACTTTTTTCCAGGACGACGCCTGACTGTTGTACGAACCAAACAAAGCCTTCTAGTTTCATTGTGCTCTTGTTTCTTTTTTTTTAACAGGCGGAGCAGATCATTTATGATCATTTTTCTGATCCAAAATTTGTTGAGCAGTTAATCAAGTTTCTTTCTTTAGAAGACAGAAAAGGAAAGGATAAATTTAATCCTCGCAGATTTTGCCTCTTCAAGGTAACTAGTTATTTATTTCTTTGATTAGTTACACCTTCTAGAAAATGACAAAATCCTTAGTGAAAAGCTCTATAATATATGACCCATGCAGTTAAACTTCTGTATTCCGCATATTGGCCCAGTTTGGACAATTGAACCAAGGTCTCCTAAACCATGGTTTATGAAGCTGTGAATGAGTGCCATGACCAAGTTGTCCCTAGCCCCTCTATTAAAGGGAGGTGGCACTGTAGTCTAAACCACTGAGCCTCTTGGGCTTGCTGATTGGAAGGTCAGCAGTTCGAACCCCCACGACGGGGTGAGCTCTCGTTGCTCTGTCCCAGCTCCTGCCAACCTGAAAGCACACCAGTGCAAGTAGATAAATAGGTACTGCTGTGGCAGAAAGGTAAACAGCATTTCCATGCGCACTGGTTTCCATCACAGTGTCCCGTTGCACCAAAAGCGGTTTAGCCATTCTTGCCACATGACCTGGAAAACTGTCTGTGGACAAACGCCAGCTCCCTCGGCCTGAAAGCGAGATGAGCGCCACAACCCAATAGGCAGCTTTGACTGGACTTACCCGTCCAGGGGTCCGTTACCCCTCCCCCTTTTTTAGCCCCTCTATTCTTCTCTTTGCTTATCTCTTTGGAGCTTATTTTCTGACTTGTATTGAGCCAGAGTTATCATTTGTGGACAACCCAGAATCTGCTGTGCTTATATTAATTGTATTGCCTTTTTTAAGACTTACATTGGGGGGAGGGGCTCTACAGCCACAGGAGGTGGTCTAACTTTCCAACGTTTTGACTTTCTTCCTGATGGCAAATTATTTCTATTGTCTCCTGTGGCAGATGGATGCCCACTTAAAAAGAGACCCCATAAAAGTGGCAGTATATGCTTTTGGGGAGCTTGCTTGCAAATATATTTTGAGGGAAATGTTGAAAAATATAATTTCATGCACCTATGTAGGCATGTGCAAATGCGGGGGGGGGGGTTCCTCTCTTATTCCGGGGGGTGGGTGTGGGCACAGAACTGCAACACTTCCAACACAGGTTTCTGTTGCTTTTCTCTCATTCATGCCTTATGCATCTTTCAAAGTTAAGACCAGTACAGTGCTACCTCTGGTTACGAACTTAATTCGTTCCGGAGGTCTGTTCTTAACCTGAAACTGTTCTTAACCTGAGGTACCACTTTAGCTAATGGGGCCTGCTGCGCCGCCGCTGCGCGATTTCTGTTCTCATCCTGAGGTAAAGTTCTTAACCCGAGGTACTACTTCCGGGTTCGCGGAGGCTGTAACCTGAAGTGTTTGCAACCTGAGGTGTTTGTAACCCGAAGTACCACTGTATCCTAATCTGTGTCTATAGCATGCCTTATTTTATTTTTTAATACAACTTTGGAAAGTGTGCATTGTATTAATGGATGGGAAAGTACCCCTTTTGATTATATTTGCCATGTGTTTTCTAGAATTAACACTTTGGAAACAGTTAGCGGTTGTGCAAGCCCTTTTCGTAAAAGTGATGAGCTTAAAAATAAACCACAAGTCTTGTTTTAACAGGGCTTGTTCAGAAACTTTGACGATGCCTTCTTGCCTGTACTGAAACCCCACTTAGAACGTTTGGCAATAGATTCTCATGAAAGTCCCCAACGATGCATAGCTGAAATTATAGCTGGTGTGATAAGAGGATCTAAGCACTGGACATTTGAGAAGGTAGTGTGAACTTCGCTTAATTTTTGCAAAAACGAAATAGCTGCACATGCACAAGGATTACCACTTTCTCACCACCACCACCCCCCGCATGTCCCCCACGCTGTCCGCCAAATAGGATCCGGAGGGTTGTGGAAACCCCTAGAACAGATTTAGGGAAAGTGCCATTGCGCAACCAGAGAGCCTTGTGCTGACGTAACTACTTTCTCAGAGCTTTGTTGAATATGACCTATATTTATTTAGGTTGTTTTTTTATACTACACTTCATCATAAGTGTCACAGGGTGGTGTAGAACAAAATAGAATGCAATAATTAAAACCAGTGCACACAGAATGTAAACCTATGAAATCCCAAGGCGGTTAGAAAAGCTACCTTGAATTCCTGAGTAGTATATAAATAATACCAGTTTTAAACTTTCAAAGAAATCATTGCTTTTTTTGACGCCCGCACCACCCCGGTCTAAAAGTTGTACATTGATATTAATTTGTTTCTGGGATTTCCTAAATAAATACATGGAATTGCTAAAGTCTATTTACCCCTTAGAATCATGAGTAGCTGAGATTAAGAATGAACTACTGTTTATTCTCTGATCCTTTAAGGTTGGCCATTGGCCCAAAATATTAAGGATTCTGTGTTCTTGGTTTTGGGTTCCTCCGGATCTTAGGCTGCAGAGATTCCGACAGGAGCTCTATTTCAGATTTCCATACTGGCCGTTACCTTGCCACATCCTTGTAAGGAATTAAATTAAATTGAGTTTTTTGTTTTGCTTTTAAATTGAGACAGCTTAAACTTAGGCAGTATCTGGGCAGTATGCAAGAAAACAAAACATACGGCAGCAGTGCCAAGAGAGAGTCCATGTGTCATATGTAGAGGGGTGGCTCAAGGTGTTTCAGCACCTGAGATGAAATGACCTGCTGTCACGCCCCACAATGAGAGGGCAGATTCCATAAGAAGACTTCCCTGCTGGGCAGGCAAGAAGACTTCCTGTCCGCCCGGCAGTGAGGCTTTGCACCAGCTCCTTCCTTCAGGAGAAGCAGATGCAAAGCCCCATCACACCACCTCTCATGGGGGAGGGGAGATGTCCCCTCCCTATCTGCCGCCAGTCCCTCTCTGCTCCTAGAGACCAGCAGCAAAGCAGAACAGGATGCCAGCCTTTGGAGGATACCATTTGCGACAGCCACCTTGCCTAGCCTCACTTTAGCTAATGGGGCCTCCCGCTGCCACTGCGCCCTCAGAGCACGGTTTCTGTTCTTATCCTGAAGGAAAGTTCTTTACCTGAAGCGTTATTTCTGGGTCAGCGGAGTCTGTCACCTGAAGCGTATGTAACCTGAGGTACCACTTTACTTCTCATGATTTTTTTGCCTGTTTTTCCTTTCTGTACAGGTAGAGAACCTCTGGAAAGTTCTGTGTCCACTTCTTAGGACAGCTTTATCCAACATAACAGTGGAAACCTACAATGATTGGGGCACCTGTATAGCAACGTCATGTGTAAGTCCTGCATATTTCCCTTTTAATTTACTGTATCTAAAAAGAAAGAAAGCGCTATAGTTCTCCGCTCTTCTTATTCCTCAGTGAGGTGCGTAACAAGCCTCTTCCTTTTTATTCTGAGGTATAGGAGGAACTTTTCAGTTGTTAGGTGGGTCTGCCACAGCTTGCCCTGTAGCTCCGGTTGCTACAGGGCAAGGTGTCTTCTCAGTCTTCTTCACTTTTGCTCCCCCTTTCTCCATGCCTCTCCCCTTTGCAGTCATTTGTGTCCACTTTTTGCTCTCTGTAATCCGCCTGGTGTGCACAGGGCAAGGCTTGGACTTTGCTCTTATCTTTTCTCTTTTTTGGGGTGCTGCAAATGTGACGTGTTATGCAATCCAAGAGAAAGCTGCTATCTAATTATTGGGTATCTCTGGCTCGTCCTGTGACCATCAGGGGAAATGGTGCCTTAGTTAGACAGGAAATTACAGCTGCGGCTGCTGAGTCTTAATTTTCACATGAACGTAGAAAATTGGATGAAAACGTACTTTTGAAGACCTATGATTCAGCCCACTGGCTGTTTACTCGAAAGTAAGTCTTGCTTCTGGTCTTATTCCCTAGCAAATTTGTATAATGGATTATAGCCCAGGGATGGGGTTTTGTGCACTCTTAACTAGGGAATAAATACCATTGAACTTCTGAGTAACCTGTTTAGGATTGGCGATAAAGCTTAGATCAAAGCTTTGGTATGCACAGAGACAAAAAGGGTATGCTCAGGGCAAAAAGAACATTTTATACAAGCTAGCATTTTGGTGCTGCATTTTTTTTTTTTTTTTTACGATTGCTTCTGTCTGGATTTTTATATCTCGCTTTGCTTGCTTTAAAAACAACAACAACAACACGTTGTTATGCAATAGAACCCACTCCTTTAACAGCACAAATGTTTGATACTGAATTGTCTTTCAGAAGGCTTTCCCAAGATTTCACTTGCCAGAAATCATTTTGCGCTTTTTGCCTTTTACAATTGTTAATACAGGAGAGCAGGGACCCTCGAAAATTGCACTGGTTGTTTGAATTGTTGTTGGAGTCTCCGTTGAGCGGTGAAGGAGGATCATTTGTTGATGCATGGTAAAATAATAATAATTAATAATTTTATCTATTTGTCATAGGCCAAAGTGTGGAAGACAGTGGGGCTCACAGAACAGATTATTCCCGTGCTGACAGGTTCTCACTCTTGTCAGCTGTTGCACCACAGCATTCAGCAGTAACTGCATCTGAACCAAGCCCCACATAGGGTGCACTGCAGTAATCCAATATTGAAATAGCTAGTACATGAACTAATGCAGCCAAGCTTTCCTGGTCCGGGAACGGTCATGACTTTCTTACCAGATGCAGCCAGTAAAAGGTGCTCCTAGCCACTGAAGCTGCCTGGACTTCCAGCGACAAAGCTGCATCCAGAAGCAGCCACATGCACACACCATTAAAGAGTCGCTGGAACTATTCTTAATATCCGTGCAGGTTGTACTACTGCAATTTTGGTGGTTTTCATTTCCAGCGAAGGTGTTCCTATGGCCATCTCCCTCCCCCCCCCCAGGCCCCATTTAACTATATGAGGAGCTGCTAGTTCAGGCATAGGCAAACTCGGACCTCCAGATATTTTTTAAGACTACAATTCCCATCATCCCTGACCCACTGGTCCTGTTAGCTAGGGATGCTGGGAGTTGTAGTCCCAAAACATCTGGAGGGCCGAGTTTGCCTATGCCTGTTGCTAGTTCCCTTGGTTTATTGTAAGCAAAAAATTAAAGGCATTGGCCTACCTTTTGTGAACAATGAAGTGTAAGAGAATTGTTTGTGTCATGCCTTGGGGTCTTTGGGTGGCGATAAAGGGGGCTTCCCTAAGTTATGACCTTACTGTATGTTTTTCTGTCTTTCCCCGCTCCCCTCCCCATTCCCCTGCTCCCTCCTAGTCGACTGTATGTCCTGCAAGGAGGTCTTGCGCAGCAAGAATGGCGAGTACCGGAGCTGCTGCACAGATTACTGAAGTACCTAGAGCCGAAACTCACCCAAGTTTACAAAAATGTCCGAGAGAGGATAGGAAGGTTAGTGTTCTCAAGCCCGTGCATAGTTTATAGGCCCTCAGCTGAAAGCCAGAGGATGGGAGCTCTCACCCTTTGGGTTGTGACCTTGTCAGGCCGAAGCCTTGAATATGGTATAATAGCAATTCTACTATTTATATGCCGTCCATCTGACTGAGTTGCCCCAGACACTCTGGGCGCCTTCCAGCAAAATACAAAAACACAAGAAAACATAAAACATTAAAAACTTACCTAATCCGGGCTGCCGTCAGGTGTCTTTTAAAAGTTGTTTATTTCTTTGACATCTGATGGGAGGGCGTTCCACAGGGCGGGTGCCACCACCAAGAAGGCCCTCTGCCTGGTTCCCTGTAACCTCACTTCTCGCAGGGAGGCAACTGCCAGAAGGCCCTCTAAGTCAAATATTAATAGGTCTTTCCTTCAGAATCCTGGAGGTTGTATGATTAAATGCCCCACCTCAACAACAACAAAAAAACCCTCTGTTCATAGAAAAATAGCACATCAGGCTAAGCTCGTATTCTTTTCTCTGAGATGCTAGTTCCTCTCAAACGGACCATTTTCACATGGAGCATTCAAACATACAACCGCCTTCTCACATAACAATCTGCACGCACTCAAGAAGGATTTACTGTGTGACTCTCGCGAATGTATTATTTAGACGTTAGATTTCTAAGGAAGCTGTCAGATTCTCCCCAGGAACCAGAATGAGTGGAGATTTCTGTAACAAATCTGTGAACTTTTGTCTTTAAACAGGGTTTAAAGGAAAATATTAAACGTGTATACTTCATTTTGTTTCGTGTAGCGTTCTGACATACATCTTCATGATAGATGTTTCCTTACCAAATACCGCTCCAACAAAATCTCCCCATGTCCATGAGTTCACTTCCCGAATACTTGAAAAACTCAAACCCCTTACGGAAGTGGATGAAGAAATTCAGAATCATGTTATGGAAGAGAATGGAGTCGGAGATGAAGATGAGCGAACTCAGGGCATTAAACTCTTGAAAACCAGTAAGTGCCTGCGCTAAACTTGCGCACACCAAATTAAATGGCCAGCTGTACTTATTTGAGAGTTGTTATTTCAATTCGCATTCCGCTTTTCTACATGAGTGTGCCCAAAGCAACTCGAATCACGACAGCAAATTACAACAAGCATTACAACAAGCAGCCTAATATTGATTGTTTTCATATTGTGCCTCACTTAGAGATTTTTTTTAAATATTATGAAATTTATAAATGCTTTTAAATGAATGAATGTTAATTTCAAAATGCAGCAAGATAATAAAACGTAATATGACAATCCCAATAATTCCTGTTGGTAATACTAACGGCATTTTAAATTCGTTATCGCATGGGCAATATTGACCATTGTGTCTTTTAAGGTAGCTGATAGTTGGAAAAGATTGGTTTGAAGCATGTCTTGCTGTGCTCTGTTTGACCTTGTGCCAACCTGTGATGTTTGCCTTTCTTCTGCCTTCGACAGTTCTGAAGTGGTTGATGGCAAGTGCGGGGAGAGCCTTTTCCACAGCTGTTGCGGAACAGCTTCAGCTCTTGCCGTTGTTTTTCAAGGTGCGTGGTTTGTTAGTTCTCTTTAGGCCTCAGAGGTAATTTCTGAACACATTAAACCAACAATGCTTGACAAATAGCGGGACGCGGGTGGTGCCATGGTCTGAACCACTGAGCCTCTTGGGCTTGCCAGTCGGAAGGTTGGCAGTTCGAATCCGCATGAAGGGATGAGCTCCTGTTGCTCTGTCCCAGCTTCTGCCAACCTAGCAGTTCAAAAGCACGCCAGTGGAAGCAGATAAACCTTAGGGGTTTTTGTTCAAATTTAAGGAAGCTTTACACTTGCGTTTATTTTTCTTCAAGCACTTCTTCCATTTCTGAAGTATGAAAAGTTCGTTAGAAACAACAACATAATACTTAAAGTAACTCTTTTTTTCAACTGCTCTCTGTCTAAAAATTTACACATAGAAACTCATGCCATACTAACAGGTTGTGCCTAAAACAGTTCTTTTTGCATCCAATTTATCTATTGAGAGAAATTATTTGTCTTATTTTGGCTTTTACACCTACTCTTTGATTGATTGATTGATTGATTGATTGATTGAGGTATTTATGTACTGCTTTTCAGGTGGGACTCACAAAGCAGTATACCAAAGATTGGCACAAAATTGCAGTAAAATTGAAAGACATCTATTTCTTTAGGAGATTGTACAACTCTTCGGTTCTCTGCTTCCCTAAGGGCAAGATGGGCTTGATGAGGCACTGTGTGTGGTTTTTCATTATCCACTCTTGCGACTGTAATTTGTTTAAAACTATTTTCAATATTGTATTTTTAAAATTGCCATAACTCACCCTTGCTGCCCAATTGTAAAAGATGACAAGCCTTGAGCTAGGGAAGTCTTTTCAGGTTTAATACCGCTGAGAATTCAGTGCACATGTTCACTTCTTTGTATGCTTCAGAGGAAACCCACTAAAGCTTGCCATTTCTGGGAGCAATCCACCAAACACTTGTCCTATTTAAGTCCTGTTTCAGTTAAGGGGATTATACAGATAATACAGAAATATTTCAGGGAGGCAATTTCCCCTGCCTTTAATGCTTTTATCTCAGTTTTATTGTCCAAATCCCTGTATATTTCTAGATTCTCAGAGCCAAGTATTATTATTCTTTGTTAAATATACCTCCTGAAGATCATAGTAGTGACATCTACCCAGTGTCCTTGGAGTAGGGATATTAATAGCGAAACAAGAAGCACACTTCAGCTGTTGATTGTTTTGTGAATGTACTTCAATACAGCATTTAGGGGCTTTAGGCTTGAATATTTCATTGATCCCATCTTTTTAGCTGGAGAAACTGATAAGCTCTGTGGCACCCCCCCTCCCATTGTTGTCTTGCATTGTATTCATTTTACAAGAAAAGAAGCCTTCTTTGGCTGTTGTATTCAACCTGTGTCCACTCACCTTTCCTGTTCTTCCTTCCACAGATCGCACCTGTAGAAAATGACAATAGCTACGATGAACTTAAGAGAGACGCTAAGATGTGCTTGTCGTTAATGTCTCAGGGATTGCTGTACCCCCAACAAGTGCCTTTGGTACTTCAGGTGCTAAAACAAGTGCGTGGCTCTTTCTTAAGCTGCGTAAACAACAAAAGCATATTTCGTGGTGTCATTCTGAGTGGTGTCCGCATTCCCTCGAGGCAACCGTTGGCAGTAAATGCCTTCTGCCTCAACACTTGGAGGGAGGAGGGGAATCGCCTATAAAATTCTGAATTATTTGATGACTACCAAAATGGCCGTCCCTATCGCAGGTGGTACGTGTGTGGAGGGGAGGACCTGTTTATTGCAGTATACCCTTTGGGGTGCAGTGCATCTCTGTTGCCTCTGCTCATGGAGACCTACTGAATTCTACCCCACCTTTAAACGGTTCATGCCATTAATGAACTGGACAATCCAGGCAAGAGCGCTAACGCAGTGGTTTGACTTGACCCCTCGAGGCGCACTCCATTGCCTCTTTAGACAGACGGATGCCAGCAACAATCCCAGAAATTAAGCTGTCATCTGAAGAGTTAAGGAGAGGGGATTGGGCATGGAAATAGGGGTGAGCGTTAGGACAAATGAGCGTTAGAGCAAAAGACCTGCTATGACTGCTTGTAGATAAATTATGAAATGTAGCTATGGAGAGTTTTTGCTTTCTCTGTATATGGAAGGTGGTTTAAATGCAGGTTGATTCTTGCTTCCACTTGAAGAATTGCCTGTTTATTTTTTTCTAACTGCTGCTATTTTGTTATTTTGCAGACAGCAAAGAATAGTTCCTGGCATGCTAGGTACACAGTGCTAACCTACCTCCAGACCATGGTTTTTTATAATCTTTTTATCTTCCTAAACAATGAAGAAGCGGTAAATGACATCAGATGGCTGGTTATAAAGCTGCTAGAAGATGAACAGCTCGAGGTGAACAATATACCTGTGCTTGCATTTCTTGACAGCCTGTGAAAAATCCGTGTTTGCAAAATAGAAGTTGAACTTCATAGGTAACGGGGCACTATCCTGCCCAAAGTTTAATCACTCTTAAAAGTTCTGTTGATCTTGGTGGAAGAATTAGGTTTATTCTTTTAAAAATATGATCCGTATACAGGTATGAACCAAACACTGCAAAAAACCATACATTATCAGCAGAAAACACTTAATAGTAGTTTATTACGTTTCCCATCTTCATTTCACACCTGTGTTATTCTAGTTAGCTTGTCCTTTTCAGCAGCACACAAGGTTTTCCATTATTGTTTGTTACATTTGCTCTGCAAAGGTCCATTAGGTTTCCCAGTTTTAGCAGCTACACTCTTTGCTGCTACCACCAGGCCAGCATATGCTTACCTCCTTTTCTTTGATATAGCACTGTCTTTTACTTTGCCCAGGCACTTAAGAGGTCAGCGTAAGTTTGTTTTATGAGCGCTAGTGCTCTCACGCGATATTTTGATAATATGAAACAGATGCTGCAAACACAGCATTGTTCATGTGTGCGTGAAATAACCAATTATGGAGGCAAATGAACCAAGCGATAGGTTACCAGGGCAACTTTACTGTTGGTTATAAGAGAGGTTTCTGAAACATTTTGTTTCCCAAAATGGTAGTTCCTGAAGCAGGTTTGCTAGTGACCTAACTGCTGCAGGAAGCAGTGTTTTGAATTGGAAGCAGTCTTTTGGTTCCTGCTTCAGTGTTACATAGCCGTGAGTTCTGCTACTAGCATCCTTTTACCACTGTTAGTTGGAACATTTATCCTGCGGTCTAAAACAAGCAAGCAACCCCCCCCCCCCCACTGTTTACTGTTCCCTCTTTAGCAGCAATGCAGACTTGCGGAACTAATTTGTAGAGCAAATTTGCAAATCTCCGGGTGAATAGTATGTTCTTGCAAAACAGCAGTACAAATCGGCAAAGCGCCTCCTTGTGTGTAATCTCTTGTGACCTGGTTGCCGTGGAAACCTCAGTCTTGCAGTGGCGGTAATCTTTCGTTTCCTTGCCCTGAGCTGGCAAGCCCTAAAATGGTGCTCACTTGTTACTCCAGTGCTGTTTTGCAGCTACTCTTTCTGTGTGTGTGTGTTACATAAAGACAAGAGCAGCTTCTGCCATCAAGTGGCGGCTAGGTTGTGCCTGGCATGGTTGTTTAGGGCAGTGTTTTTCAACCACTGTTCCGCGGCACACTAGTGTGCCGTGAGATGTTGCCTGGTGTGCCGTGGGAAAAATTGAAAAATTCAAGAGAATTACTTTATATATAGTCAATATAGGCACAGAGTTAATTTTTTTAACATTTTCTAATGGTGGTGTGCCTCGTGATTTTTTTCATGAAACAAGTGTGCCTTTGCCCAAAAAAGGTTGAAAAACACTGGTTTAGGGTGAGGGAAATAGTGGACCCCCCATTATCTCCTTCCTCCTTCCTAGCATTTTGGTTCTCAGCTTTGATTTTAATAAAAGGTATCAGAAAGAAAAGCTGCTCTCCCCTTTGAATGTCCCCCATATCCCATTCTCCTCACCCTGGCAGCCGTGTTCTTGGGGTGGGCCTCATTATTTCCAAATCCTGCCTGTTCCAGCCCCTGCCCTTCCCACATCCCATTGCTTTCTTACCTTTTCAAATTCATTCTTTGAGGCTTTTATTCTTTGGATCAAGTCCCTTCTTCCTACTTCCTTGGGCACTGTCTTGACCTTGTCTTCCCCATAACTAATCAATAACTAATTCCAGTTACAGGTAGGTAACCGTGTTGGTCTGCCATAGTCAAAACAAAATAAAATAAAAAATTCCTTCCTTAGAAACCAACTAAGTTTGTTCTTGGTATGAGCTTTCGTTTGCATGCACACTTCTTCAATAACTAACTGTCTTTCTCCTGTGAAATTCCCTCTTTCTCTTTCTTCTTGCTCCTTTTTAACTACAGTCGTACCTTGGAAGTCGAATGGAATCCGTTCCGGAAGTCCATTCGACTTCCAAAATGTTCGGAAACCAAAGTGCGGCTTCTGATAGGCTGCAGGAAGTGGCTGAAGCCAATCGGAAGCCCTGTTGGATGTTCGGCTTTCAAATACCGTTTGGAAACTGGAACATTCACTTCCGGGTTTGCGGCATTCGGGAGCCAAAACATCTGAGTACCAAGGCGTTTGGGCTCCAAGGTACGACTGTACTTTCAAATATGCTTCTGTTTTCCCCTGTTCTCCACCCACCCACCTTCCCAATCCAACCATCGGTCTGGCCCCTTTCTATGCTTCAATTCCAAATCCCCGGAGCCCCTTCTTACTCCCACTGCCTTGACTTTTCCTCTAGCTCTGCTCATGCCTTCTTTTAATTTGGTCCCTGCCCCCTGTTCCGAAACTGCTCTCTCAAAGATAGCTGGCATGATCTGGACCTCTGTTGCCTAAACTACTGCAGTTTCCTCCTCTCTGGACTCCTTTTGGATTTCCAATTGCTCTGATCATGTCATGCGCCACTCCTTAAATCCCCGTAGAAGTGATAAAACGTAAAGAATCTAAAACACATAGTTAACACTATTCAGAAGTTGATATCTGCTGGCACATTTGTGACTGGCTCTCCAGATTACAAGCACCTGCCAACACTCTGAATCCAAACCAGCACATTAAATTATACCATTGAACATAATATTCTAAAGTTCTACAAAGCTAAGAGTCTTCCTGCAGACCCTGTAATAAATGCATAGGAAGTTAACAGGCACTTGAGATCAACTTCCTCTCATTTTTATACTACGCGGGTGGTGCTGTGGTCTAAACCACTGAGCCTAGGGCTTGCCGATCAGAAGGTCGGCGGTTCGAATCCCCGCGACGGGGTGAGCTCCCATTGCTCGGTCCCTGCTCCTGCCAACCTAGCAGTTCGAAAGCACGTCAAAGTGCAAGTAGATAAATAGGTACCGCTCCGGCAGGAAGGTAAACGACATTTCCGTGCGCTGCTCTAGTTTTGCCAGAAGTGGATTAGTCATGCTGGCCACATGACCTGGAAAAGCTGTCTGCTCCCTCGGCCAGTAAAGCAAGATGAGCTCCGCAACCCCGGAGTCATTCGTGACTGGACTTAACTCAGGGGTCCTTTACCTTTACCTCACTCAAATTTGTGTTAAGCAATGAGCCTATAGAGCCCATTCTTAAACACACTCTGCTGAGGTGAAAGGTGAAGTGCTAATAGACCCCAGGGTCAGAAGACTTAACCGCAGAGCAGACTCACCACCGGACCGCTTTCATTGACACCCCGTCACATACGTTAAAATTTGCGTTTGCAGCTCAATTCAATGCGGGAACTCCTACTGCAAGTAATACCAAGCAAGCCAATCATTGAAATCATGAACCACTATGGGTTCATTTGAAAAAGATACTGCAGTGGAACAAATGCTGACTTGTCGACCACACTTGTTCACTGTAGTAACTGGTGTCCTTGCCCATCCCTAGGTGAGAGAGATGGCGGCCACCACATTGAGCGGCTTGCTCCAGTGCCACTTCCTGGTGATTGATGACCCCCTGCAGACTCACTTTGAGCAGCTCTGTAAGAGGAGACTCCCGAAGAAGAGGAAGAGAGACCTCAGCACAGTGGTGGATACCATTCCTCCTGCAGGTAAAGTGGGGGGGGGGAGGGAGGTCCATACATGATGGCTTCTTAGGAGGGTCTTTGTCCAGGCTTTGGTGTTCTCACATGCCTGAGACTAGTTCACCACCACTGGAAAGGGTTTCAGTCCAAAGCAGTGGAAAAGGTGCTGCGTTGGAAGCTGTCAGTCTGCAGTCGCAGTAACTGATGACCAGAGAACCAGACCCCAGAGTAAAGTAAACTCTGATTCACAACTGAGGATACTTTGCCAAGGGGAGCAAGAAATAGGAGGAGGAAGCTAGAAGCATGAAGCTTTAGGAGGTGCAAAGCCCAGGGGCTTGTGAGCACACAGGTGGGCTCCTCGGCATGGCCTTGGAAACATATGCTTATTTGCTTGCAAGCTACTCGATTGTACTGCAGTGCAATGAGGCATGTTAATTGGGAGCTACTTTGGTGGTGTTCCTCCCCCCCCCCCGGCTGTTTCTGCTTTCTATCTTGCCACCAAACTTGGAAGCACAGGAGCTGTTGGGAAAGGACTGAAAAGTCACATGCAGTTCAGATCTCCCTTTTCCCTTTCTGCTTTCACTTGTGGAAAGTCAGAAGGGATACTGTACTACCCCAAACCCTCCTTTCCATCGCTTTTGAGGTCAGCCGGGGAGGCCTTGTTAAGTTTACTCCAGCCACCTGAAACATTGTGAGTAAGGTATCAGCTATCGCCCATTGAAGAAGAGGAGGAGTTTGGATTTGATATCCCGCTTTATCACTACCCGAAGGAGTCTCAAAGCGGCTAACATTCTCCTTTCCCTTCCTCCCCCACAACAGACACTCTGTGAGGTGAGTGGGGCTGAGAGACTTCAGAGAAGTGTGACTAGCCCAAGGTCACCCAGCAGCTGCATGTGGAGGAGCGGAGACGCGAACCCGGTTCACCAGATTACGAATCTACCGCTCTTAACCACTACACCACACTGGCTCTACATTGTATAGTAGACCCATTTTATAGGAAATCTTTAGAGAGAAAGGGCCCTTTCCCCCCAACACACACACACACACACACACAGTTTTGTTTCTTGTACATAGAAAGCATCAATGACTTGCTCTGTTGCAGATTTGGTTAAGCGCCATGCTGGTGTGCTGGGACTTAGCGCGTGCATTTTATCCAGTCCTTACGACGTGCCCACCTGGATGCCTCAGCTTTTAATGGACCTTAGTGCACATCTGAATGATCCTCAGCCTATTGAGGTAAGAGCCCTCCCCATTCTCCCCTGGCAGCATGGCTTTCTCAGTAGTAGTTCAGATCATGTGGAATCTCCTGCCTCAAGATGTCCTTTCTTTCTTTTTGTTTGTTTGTTTGTTGTTAGTTAACAAGTTATTTATATCCTTGTGCTTGGTTGACTTTTAGGTGCCATTTTTGCCTGACTCTGAAATGCAGAATGACTAGGATAAGATCAACAGAACCAAGATACACTGAAATTATTTGTCAGAACCCTCAGAATAATATAGATGTGTGGCTTGTTTTATTTCATACACTCAAAACAGAGCATGTAAACAATATTTGCAATCAAGAAAAAAGCACAAAAAGTCAGCCTATAAAAGTCAACATCCTTCTAAAAAATTGGCCTAGAACAGCATAAAAATCAAGATAAGGCTGCCTAAACGTCAGCACAGGAGAAAGTAATTGGTGCCACTATCAAAGCTTTCACTAAAAGCATATAATTATAAAGCCTGAGAAAGAAAAAGGTCTTCATCTGGCCCTGGAAAGACCATAATGTAGGTGCCAGGTACAGTTTGAACCTAAGATAATTTTTAAAGAATCGTTCTGATTTACATGGCTTTGCATTTTTAGTACCTGGACTACAAATGTTTAGGACTTTCACAAGATTTTGTTGCTGTGGTGGTTTTTTTGTTTTTTGTAATTCATAGCTGAGTCCTTAAAGAAAACTGAGAATGACTTGGCTTATCATGTTTTTTCTTAATTTTCTTGCCTCTGCCAACGCAGGATGATAGTTGTTTTAAATACGCTGTTTAGATCCATATCTCTGCTTCTCGCCACACAGATGACAGTTAAAAAAACTTTGTCCAATTTCCGGAGGACCCACCATGATAACTGGCAAGAGCACAAGCAGCAGTTCACCGATGACCAGCTTCTCGTCCTTACTGACCTCTTGGTCTCACCGTGCTATTATGCATAATGAGGTGAGATCGCGTTGTGTGGTCGTGAGCCAATAAAAGCTTTTCTCGGAAAGCTTTTTCTAGATAACCCAGCTGTGCAAACCCAGCTCTAAAACGGCAAGAGATGCAATTTTGGACACGTCGAAATTAAATAGATAACAGGGCTGTGGCATAAACCAAGGCATCTTTAATGTATTCACAGCTCCATTATCATGAAAGTAAATTTGCTTCCAAGCTCCGTTAAAAGCCTAGCAAGGGGGTATTTTCATGTTTGCATTGCGAGTTAGAACATGGGCAGGGACTACTTTTTGGCCTGGCGGGCCATACGATTATCTGATCCCCACCTCCATGGAGCAACCTGCCCGTCAAATCACCTGATACTCTTATGGGCAGTGAGTTCAACACTGCTTTGCAATCAAGTTCCCCTTGCCGTGCAGCTGATTCAGCCAGGCCTGTGCCTGTCCCCGACACCTGATGTCATGTAGGATGCCAGTTGCGGCAAATGTGGGTGTGATTGCGGAGGGGGGAAATAGCGCCTTGCAAGCCATTATTGGGATCTGTGCTGTGCCAAATGTGGGTGTGGTGGGGTAGAGGTTCCCCACCCCTGCATTTGACTTAACACTGACAAGTACCTTTGGCAGAGATGGGTGGAGGTTGCAATGGAAAGCAGCCTGGGGGGCGATGAGCAGCAGCGGGGGTTTGATTAAAGGCATGCTTCACATTAACAAGACAGTCCAGGTATAAGACAGCCGTGATCCACCTGGAACCCTGAAGAGGGAAGCTGCCATTCACTGGTGGATATCCACTGACGGTGAAGGCTGGAGAGTACTGGGGAAATGGACTGCCCCTTTCCCCCATGCTCCTGGCGGGTGGAGAATCCCTGCTGCCATCACAGTCTCTCTCCACTGGAGCAGCTTTTTGCCAAAGGGCAAGGGTATAGCTGGCTTCGTCTTTCCGTCCTTGGCAGTTGCAGAGAGGAGAACAGGGAGGAGGATCTTGTTGACAGTGATTATATATATATTCTAAATGCAAGTCTTAGCACAGGTACACACGTTCTTTTTCTTGCAAAACATGATCCGAGCTCTCCTTTCTTGTTTCCTTCCGTCTTGCAGGTTCTCGGAAAAACGAGGGCCCACTGCCATTTCCGCCAAAATAAAGGAAACTCAAAACTAATTTATTGTGTATAGAACCCTTTTGGATATGGTAACTCTGAGGCTTAACGCTGGAATCCTTTAAGGAAGTACATACCTTAAGTCTCTGTGGAAAGGACTCTTGAGGATTTCTGCTGCACTGGGGAGAGGGGGGCTGCTGCAGTGTGATAAGTCTTTGTGTTTGAAGGGAGCAATCATGATTTTTTTCCACACTTTCATGTAAATTCCTTGCATTAACCTGAAGCCCTTTAAAAAGGGATCTTATTCTGTGCAGGTGGCTAGTTCCGCAACTTCACATTACATACGTGGACTTTCGAACCTAGTATCTGCAATTTTGGGTGCTCAAACTCTTCATCTGATCTGCCTGCAAGAGTGCATCTGTGAACTGCTGACCACTCGCTTGTAAGAATAGGCCAAAATTGTCCCCCATAACATTGTTCTGCCTCTTTCCACCTCCCATGCAATACCAGGCTATGCAGAACATTTGAGCTGGGTTTCTTTTGAAGTCCTACCTGCTGGGCAAATACTCCCCCCTCTATTGTTGTCCACATCAGAGCTGTAGAGTTGTCCTTTCTGTCGACAGGTTTTTAAGTAAGATTCTCCAGCCAGGTACTGAACCTTAACTTTTGCCTGCTTTCGTAAGCGGCAGTCTTGTTATTTCTGTCCTCAGTTCAGTAGATCCCACGGACAAGGGTGGCTCTCAACTGTTGGTTTTATTTCAGAGAACAAGAGAGTATGTACATATGTTAATAATGAGTGGCTAAAGACTTTTTAAATATTCCCCGTTTGCTAGTCACACATCTTTCCATTTGCCTCACGTCCTCATCTTGGAACAAGTATGTAACTTGCATTAAAAACAAACAAACCCAGAAGTATGCCCGCCCATCCCAAATTCATTTTTGTTCTGCAACTCTGGTGGCTATTGGCTGGCTGTTTCACAACATGTTCAATATGTGTTACATAGATGTAAAGGACTGTATAAATTGTAGAGGCACTGCACTGGCAAAGCACTGTACAGTTTGCAAAAATTTTACATGATTCATTTGTGAGAATTGAACTTTTAAACAATCGCACTTTTAGGTGTTAATAGTGCTTTCAGCTTTTTGTATCTGATTCAATGCCAATTTCTTCTGGTTTTTAATATTACCCCCTCCCTCTAACGAGGTGACTTTAGTTTTTGGCTTGGATTTTCATTTAACTTTTTAGTGAATCTGTTGGGTTTTTAATACGTAATCTCTGCCTCTCTGCCCCCACCCGCTCCCTCACTTTGGGAATGCAAGCAAGTGACATACTCTGGTGTGTGGTAAATTATGGAGTGCAAGAATGCCTCCCATGTTGGGGGGGGGGAATCATCTGAGAATTGTGTGTGTTCATCTTCTGCACATCCTGTACTTTTTCTTTGTAAGAACAGGAATACATTTTTTTCTTCTTCAATCCTCTGCCTGCTGGGAAACAACACCAAGTTTTTAAAGCACAGCAGTGTAACCAGTACAGTATCTCCTGAGAGCTGATACACAGAAATAACTAATGTATAGCATAGTGCCAAAATGCCACCTTCTCCTTTCAGTTGTGTACTTAGTTTAAAGCTGAATAAATGAATTGTTTGTAAGATCTGTGCCGCATGGTGTCTTGTTTTCCCAGGGGAGAGTTTCTGCAAGATAAATCCTTTCACCTGAGGATATGAAGGGGAAAGCTGTTAGCCCTACTGTGTATCAAATGGGTCCCTATTACAAAACATGTCACCTGTCTGCTTCCAGTTGTGCAGCGCATATCTCAGGGAACTTGTTTTCCCACTGGGCAGCATCTCCCATTCTGCAAAAAGCTAATATTTGAGTTGAGCCTAAAAAGGGATGCAATCTGGAGTTGTTTCTAAACCCTTGCAGCTTCTTTCTTTTCCAGGACAGTGTATGAATGTGAAGCTCAGTGGTAGATCACCTGCAACATGATAGAAGGGATATGCATGGCATGGGAAAAGTGGTTTTCTCCCTGTCTCACAACAATAAAACTGTAATAGCTGTACAGTAAAACTTGTGCACATCCATGGAAGCTGATTTGGGACAGGTAAAAGCACATAGTTAAACTTTGGAACTCAGTCCCACAGGAGGCAATGCTGACCACCAACTTGGATGGCTTTGAAGGAAAAGTGGACTAATTCATGGGAGGTAAAGGCTAACCCTGGATGCGGGTGGCGCTGTGGGTTAAACCACAGAGCCTAGGGCTTGCCGATCAGAAGGTCAGCGGTTTGAATCCCCATGATGGGGTGAACTCCCATTGCTCGGTCCCTGCTTATGCCAACCTAGCAGTTTGAAAGCATGTCAAAGTGAAAGTAGATAAAAAGGTACCGCTCCGGCAGGAAGGTAAAGGGAGTTTCCGCGTGCTGCTCTGATTCGCCAGAACAGCTTAGTCATGCTGACCACATGACCCGGAAGCTGTACGCCGGCTCTCTCGGCCAGTAAAGCAAGATGAGCGCTGCAACCCCAGAGTCATCCGTGACTGGACCTAATGGTCAGGGGTCCCTATACCTTTTAAAGGCTAACCCTGGCTATGAACCATGGTGGCTATGCTTCTGAATACCAATTGCTGGAAGCTGCTGTTCAAGTGCCAAAAGTGAAGTTGAAGCCAAGAGGAGTCAGGATGGCAAATCTCCTCTTGGCTTAGCCAGGCCAGCCTGGGAGGGGAGGGGTGAAGGAAGGGGGCTTACCTACAGTAGGCTCCTTTGCACCCTTGGCAAGGGGCTGTATCGGTGGCACCCCAGTCCCTTGCACCCTTGGCAATCACCGGCTCTCTCTGTCTCCCTTTGCGATTTTTGTGTACCCCTGGGTCTGCACCTTTGTCAGGCCAACCTGACCAACACCTAGGTATGCCCCCGGTCAAGGGTCTCCTGTCGCTAGATTTACTGTGTCTGAAAACCAAGGCTGCTGAAGTCAAAGGGGGAGCACTGGCAGAACCTCTGCTTTCTGTTTTGACTTTCTCAGGGCTCTCGGAAGCATTGCTGTGGCAGGAAATATGCGCAGGAGACCCCCAGGCCAGTTGAGAGTCAAAAGTGCTTGGAACCTCTTCATCTTGTGGTCCTGGACGCAAGTGAACAGATCTTGGACTCATGTTCTGAACCTGTTTATGAGCAGCAGAAATGTGGGACAAAGTCCCCACGCTTCCTCACCCTGTTCCTTGGATGTCACATTACTTTCTCCGTAGAATACCTGTGTGCTTACGGCCTTTTAGCCTGGGGGTTTCATATGATTTATCAGTATATTTATATATTTGTGTACTTGACTGGTCTTTCTCCAGTATTTTTATCTGTTTTATCTGTATTTTTAGTCGCAATGGCCTGTTGGCTACGTGAATAAAGTTTGATTTGATTTGATACCTGTGTGCTTGCAATTCAGCACAGGGGCACAAATGATTCTCATTTGCTTCCCTTCAAAGGTCTGACCCCAGGTGTCACCAGAACCTGGCATTTTGGGGCAGGTGGCAGGGCCCGCTCTCAGTAACTATCCAGGCCTTCCCTCTCCTTTTCATGTTCTTGTCAAGTACTTGGGAGTTATAGCCATCCTTAGAGATTACCCACCCTGTCCCTGACTCCAACTCAGCCTCCTGGGCACCTGAGGATGCCCATTTCAGCCAGTGGAGCTTCCCAGAGGACAACCTGCTTGGGAGCCTTCAATATGACTTCAGCTGCCTAGAGCTCAAAGCCACCGCTAATCTTGCTGGTGGATTTATTTGCATTTACACATCCCACCTTTTTCTCCAAGCAGCAGCACAGGGGGGGGGGGGAGCCGCACGCTTCTCTCCCCTTCCTCCTCCTGTATCTCTCCCCCCCCAAAAAAAAAAACAAGCCAAAAACAAATCAGCGATGGTGCGTGAGCGGCCTGCATCTCTGCTTTGGCGAAACACCGGGTACCAAAAAGCCAAGGCAGCTCTTGGTAAGCAAAAAAAGGCGCCTCCCTGCGCGCCCAGGGCCGCCCGAACCGTTTCTCACTCGGATACAAAAGCTGCCCGCATCTGCTGCCCGCGTCTATTTAGAAAAGAAATGCGAGAGAAAAGAGCGCGTCGCTTCCTCCCTGCCGCTCGCTCAGATGCGCAATCGCTGCGCTGCGTGCCGCGCGTGCAGCTCCGGTGCAGTCGCGCGCACTCCCACCGAGGTGTGTGTGTGTGTGTGTGTGCGCGCGCGCGCTCTGCCCTACCTTCCCCTCCCGGCCCTTGTTTTTTTCGGGTCGTGCGCGAGACCGGAGGCGGGGTGGACAGATCCCTCGGTGGCTGCGCGCGCGGCAAGCAAACCGGAGGACCAACCTGGCCAGGAGCCGCCGCTGCACATTTGGGGAGAGCCCCAGCAAAGCACGCGCGCCGCCAACCGGGCAGCATCGTGTGCGGGCTTCGCGGCGGCACCCCCTCCCTCCTTTCCCATCTCTCTCTTTCTCTCCATCCCCCCCTCCAATGCACAAGCGAGGTCCATCCTCTCCCGCACGTCGGCGATGACTTCAGCGTCCGCCCGCCGCCTCCGGAGCTGCCCTCGGCAGCCCGGCCGGGAGAAGATGCTCCCCGTTCCCTGCGCGCCGAGGCACAAGGCAAGCGGCGCCCGCTGCTTCCCCAGAGCCGGCGCTGGGTAAGGAGACGCTGCCTAGGGTGGTGGGTATGGTGGCGGAGGTGCATCCTGGCCAGGAGGGATGGCGGGCGATGGCCTCGGCCTCGGCCTCCGCTCTGGCCCGAAGCGCACGGGGCTCTCCTCTCCGGCCGGACCCTCAAGGCGGAGCCTGGCGCGTAATGGCGCAACGGAGCGGCCGGGAGCGTCGGGCGCCTTCGCTGCTCCTGACCATTGCCGGGGCCTGGGGGGAGAAGCGCGGGAAGGAGCCCACGCGCCACGGCAGGCGGTGGGATTCGCTTCTTCCTGTCGGGGAGGCTTTGAAAGGGGTTTGGCAGACTCGGGATGAGGATCCATTTGTTACATGAATTATAACACGTTGAATGGCAGAATCGCGAGTGGGCAAGAGGGTCGTTGCGCAGAGGGGGTCCCCTGTGAGAACAGGGTGCAGGACTTGGTGGGCTTTTGGCCTGATCCAGCCCTGCTCTTCTTACAGTCTGGAGGTAGTTCTTATTAAATTCTACTCCCACCCCCACCCCAAAAAGGAATCTGTGCCGCAGGAACTGGCCAAGTCTCTGGAGGCAACCAGGTTGGGTCAGGCCTAAAGAGCTTGTGGTAGAGCTCCAGTTTTCTAGCGCTGCATTCTTTTCCTTAGGGATGTTATCTCAGGACACACTGCTTCACTCTTTTGAGGTCACCCATCAGAAGCTGCCTTGGGCCGCCTCAAATGGCCATGTCTGCACTAAAGCAGTCTCATCGGCACCAGATTACCAAATCGGCAGAGTAGGCACCAACCTGTGGGCCCCATGCCGTTTAGGGGCCCTGCGGCAACGGATCTAAATAATATTGATTTGATCTTAAAAGAAAATTATGGTCAAGTATTAGGAGATAATTTGCATGGTGCCCCCCCCCCCAGATTTGAACTGCCTAGGGGCCTCTACAGGGTTCAATATGGCACTTGAGTACACACTGTTTAAAATGTGGCCCTCTTGGTTTTTTTTTTTTAATCTGGCCCTCAGAACTACCCCCACCCAAATGCTTTTGCCTGACTGCACTGTGTCCTTGCACTCCAACAATCATAGAATCAATAATCAAGGGACCCTGAGGGTCATCTAGTCCAACCCCCTGCAATGCAGGAATCTCAACTAAAGCTTTCATGACAGATGGTCATCCAACCTCTGCTTGAAAAGCTCCAAGGAAGGAGAGTCCACCACCTCCCAAGGGAGTCGGTTCCACTGTTGAACAGTGCTTACTGTCAGAATCCTGGCAAGTGTAGTTTGTTCCCTGCTGCTGAGAGTTGTTAGGAGACCCTTGTTCCTGGAGAGGGCAGTTCGGCGCTGCAGGTGCAGGAAAAACAACACGGGAGACAGCAGGCACTGTGATCCTCCAGCGGTTTGACTTCACCCCCCAGAGGCACACTCCAACAACAGCAAAAAAAAAAAAAAAAAATCCCCTCGCGGAGCGTCAATTCTCAGAGTTCCCTGGGAAGAAGGATTGATTCTTAAACCATTCTGGGAATATTAGCTCTGTGAAGGAACAGGGGTCTCTTAACACCTCTCGGCACCTTGCACAAACTACAGTTCCCAGGGTTTCCTTGGGGGGAGCCACATCTGTTTAAAGAATTTAAATGTAAGATGGGGCCAAATTCTTCACTGTAGATGCTGGAAACTGAAACAGGGACTATATAACTATTTTATTTCCCCCCCCCCTTAATGCACAGAAACAATATTTAATGGTTCCTTCCACCCTGCCCCCAGAACTAAAAAATCAGCAGTCAAAATATTGGGTGTGAACTAACAGAGCAGTTCACATAATAGCATAGAATACTGGCTTTAAGGAATAAGTGATAAATACAGGCTTTAAAAACAGCCAAAAAAATGTACTATTTAAATATAGATAACATCTCTCCCTGTGTTAAAGCAGTGGTTGAGAGCCAATCAAGTTTCAGTACAATTACTCTGTGAGATCTGCTGCAGATTTACAGTGACCGAGTTGGCAGACATAGTTTCCTCTTCATAGCACATCATGGCTGTTAAGAGTACACAGGAGAAGACTTGAAGGCCCGATATGAGCTATCCAGTGTCTGTTGACTTACGTTTGGACGGGGCGTGTGTTTCTGCTTATACAAACAGGCTTCACCCACCATGGACTTCAGGCTTCTAAAACGAGGCGATTGATTCTGAGGTGCTGAAAGACCCGCAGAGCGTTGGTTCCTGTGAGGATGAACCTGACGGGCTGGGCTGAGACAAAGTGGACAGACCGCTCCAATTCCTCGGTACAGCCGCCGCCGCCACACCCTTGGGGCAGCAATGACACCTTTTCCTTCCAAGGAGACCTCCAAGACATCATCCACACAGCTACCTTGGTGACGTGCACCTTCCTGTTGGCTGTCATCTTCTGCCTGGGCTCCTACGGCAACCTCATTGTCTTCCTGTCCTTCTTCGACCCGGCCTTCCGGAAGTTCCGCACCAACTTTGACTTCATGATCCTCAACCTGTCCTTCTGCGACCTCTTCATCTGCGGAGTGACCGCCCCCATGTTCACCTTTGCCCTGTTCCTGGACTCGGCGGCGGGCATCCCCGATGCTTTCTGCTTCACCTTCCACCTCACCAGTTCTGGCTTCATCATCATGTCCCTCAAGACGGTGGCCGTCATCGCCCTTCACCGGCTCCGCATGGTGTTGGGCAAGCAGCCCAACCGGACGGCCTCTTTCCCTTGCACCCTTTTGCTCACCTTGGCCTTGTGGTCCATGAGCTTCACCCTGGCGACGCTGGCCACCATGAGGACCCAGAAATCCCGCCTCTGCCTCCCCATCTCCAGCCTGGTCATCGGAGAGGGGAAGGTGGTCCCTTACTTGTACGTCATCGACTTCATCTGCTGCGTGGCGGTGGTTTCCGTCTCCTACATCATGATCGCCCAGGCCTTGAGGAAGAACGCCCAGGTGCGCAAATGCCCCCCCATCATCACAGTCGATGCATCCAGGCCTCCGCCATTGATCGGACCCCTTGCCGCTGGGTGCGCTGATGGCGTGCAGTGCGCCGTGCCCGCTCTCTACAGAAACCAAAACTACAACAAGCTGCAGCACATCCAAACCCACGCGTACACAAAGAACCTCAGCCAGCTGCCTGCAACTGCAGCCAGCAGTTTCCAGCTGGTGTCGACAGTGAACTTGTCGACAGCCAAGGACTCTAAGGCCGTGGTGACGTGCGTTGTCATTGTCCTTTCGGTGTTAGTCTGCTGCCTCCCCCTCGGCATCTCCCTGGTGCAGGACGTTCTGTCCCGCAACAGCGGCTTCATCCTCTACCAGTTCGAACTGTGTGGGTTCACTCTCATCTTCTTCAAGTCTGGGCTGAACCCTTTCATTTATTCCCGGAACAGCGCGGGGCTGAGGAGGAGGGTCCTTTGGTGCCTCCAGTACTTCGCCCTCGTCTTCTTCTGCTGCAAGCAGAAGACGAGGCTCCGCGCCGTGGGCAAAGGGAGCCTCGAGGCCAACCGCAACAAGTCGTCCCACCACGAGACGAACTCCGCTTACATGCTCTCTCCGAAGCCTCAGAAGAAGTTTGTGGACCAAGCCTGCGGCCCGAGTCACTCCAAGGAAAGCGTGCTGAGCCCAAAGGCTTCCGCCGGCCGCCAGCATTACGGGGCCCAGAGCAGCTCCACCCCTATGAACACTCGCATCGAACCTTATTACAGCATCTATAACAGCTGCCCTTCCCAGGAAGTGAGCACTCCCAACAGCCTGCAGCCCACAAACTCTCCCTTTGGATTCGCCAACTCCTACATCGCCATGCACTATCACGCGATGACCGACGTGGTGAGGGATTTCGACAGTACTTCTGCTAAGCAGATACCAGTTCCCTCGGTGTAGCTAGCGGGAGCTGAGACTCTTAACGCCCGACTGCAGTGGTGGCCGACCTTTTTCTTTGTGTGTGTCATCCAAAGCATGATATCGTGCCCCTTTCATACGCATCACAGCAGGGATAGCCGCGGTGGTGCCCTTCAGAAGCTGGACTACAACTCCCATCCACACTGGCCGGGGATGATGGGAGTTGTAGTCAAGCAACGACTGGAGGGTGCCAGGTTGGCTACCCATGCTCTAGGGTGGTTTTGCCTTCAGTTTGCTGAGCAGCTGGCGCACAAAGGGGCAGGGGTAGCTACGCCTCTGCCAGGCTTCTGAGCTCTCCTGTCCCGGCCTGCTTCTGATATTTGGTTTCGCAGGTTGGCCACATGTTTTCCTATCATCTCTCTGGTTGTCTGTGTCTCCCCCACCCCATCTTTCAAGATTTCTGGTTACTAGTCCCCAAGGCTCAGTGGGTGTTATACCCCCCCCCCCCACCCTGCCCAAAGTATTCCCTCCACCACCTTCAAATACAATGTTGAATCTGCTTTTTCTGTCAAAAGAGCCGCCAACCACGAATTCACCTGTTGCAGCTCTGCTTTAAGACTGGACCGAGTATTGCTTTACCGGTTTTTTTGTGGTATGCTCGTGAAAGTGCACGGTTTTAAGCATTGACAGAGCTTTCTAAAAGTTTCTACTCTGAATTGTATATACATATATTACTGGTTTGATGCGGAACCTTGCTATTATATTTATTTATTGAAGAGTGTTTAATTGTGCTGGTTGGCAAAGCATGTGGAGTGGCAAACCCTATTCCCGAACCAGGATTGGGACCAAGACTGAGATGGCTTTCAGCACCCCCCCCCATATTGGTCGACCCCCACTGCTGATGCCTGTTCTGGACCCTATTTTAATTTAATTTGTTCTCCACAGTGCAGTGGGCTTCCCAACTGTGGCAGCAACCATATCACTTGCTCCCCATCCCATAGTCTCTGTGTTAACTCAACTTCTGGGGTATTGTGGGAGGGGGCGGCGGAATGGGACACCCAAGATCAGGCATAGGCAAACTCGGCCTTCCAGGTGTTTTTGGCCTACAACTCCCATGATCCCTAGCCAACAGGGCCAGTGGTCAGGGATGATGGGAATTGTAGTTCCAAAACATCTGGAGGGCCGAGTTTGCCAATGCCTGCCCAAGATGGTGGCTGGAAGCTGCTCAGCACTATCATCGTAATTATTATTATTATTATTTAATTAAAAGCTGTCAGAAGATGGGCTCCTCAGAGTGTTGGGGCCATAGCTTCTGTGAAAGGATACAGCCCATGAGCCGAAGCCTATCCTATCCCCAAACACTCATATAATCTGTCAGGATCACAGGTTATTTTACGATTTTGCTTCGCTGCGTTTCGAAAGAATTTTGAGTGCTTACACGCACTGGGAAAACTTTACAGAAAGTGTTTTTTAATCCTTGGGTTTAAACTGTTAAGAAGAAATGTATACTTTTATGTATGTTGAGGACATGAGATCCCTTCTTCTCAGGCAAGACCTGCGTCAGTCCTGTAAATAATTCAGAGTTACTAGTCCACAGTGTTTTTGTATTCGCTAATTTGTCCAAAACCTTAGCGCGTTTTGATTTGTGAATGACATGAAAGGCAGCCACACTTATGATTCTTCTGTCACTGGCAACAAAGGTAAAGGTGAAGAGACCCCTGACCGTTAGGTACAGTCGCGGACAACTCTGGGGTTGCGGCTCTCATCTCGCTTTACTGGCCGAGGGAGCCAGCGTACAGCTTCCGGGTCATGTGGCCAGCATGACTAAGCCGCTTCTGGCGAACCAGAGCAGCGCACGGAGATGCCGTTTACCTTCCCATCGGAGTGGTACCAATTTATCTACTTGCACTGGTGTGCTTTCGAACTGCTAGGTTGGCAGGAGCAAGGGGCCAAGCAACGGGAGCTCACCCCATCGTGGGGATTCGAAAACATGGTTGTTTACAAGCCCTTTAAAAAAATATCTCTCTGCACCCCCACCCCTTCTAATATAGGCCTGTTCTCATGCTCCAGTCACAACAGTCTCTGGGGATTGTGTTACTTTGGCAGAGCGCTCAATTCCACCTCCCACCCCTTCCCCAGAAATGGTACATCCTAGCAATGCAACTGCAGCATATGAGGAAATCTGCTTGCTTGTTTTAACTCTAGATATGGTGAGGGGTTGGGCGCCCACATGCAATTTTAAACTCTTGCAAATCGCGAAGGCTAGAAAGTAACCAAACTCCCTGCCTGCCCTTTCTCTCTCCCCACCCCCAATTAAAAGTTGAGATTTCAGGGTCCCAGTTTCCGCACTTCCCATTCTAACAAGAGCCTGCATATCTTCTTGTTATATGTGTCTTTTGCAACAACCGTCTCATAATTGCGGACCAATTGTATTACGTGAGCATCGGTGCTTATAAAATGACCATTCTAGAAAAATATAAAGGACAGATTTAATTATATTTATTTATTTATTTATTGCTAGATAATCGTAGGCACTGTAAGACCCAACACAAGCAAAACTGCATACGAATGATGGTTGTGCAGAATCTGTTAGGAAAGTACCGGTAATATTTTGCTAAAACATTTCACGTTAGTCATTTCCTCATTCCCAAAAATGTTAGAGGAAGAACCCTGCTGTTAGCCCTTGTGTTTCTTTGGTATTTTAGGGTGTGTGTGTTGTTGTTTTCTTTAATCTCACATGCTGTCATGATCATAAAGGGATATCTAAGGATATGGATCAAACTTTTCTTTTTATCCTGTGCCAAATTCATACTTAATGTGTTCTCCTACAATAAAGGGGTCTCCGTGTTCTGTGATGTTTTGACCAACCCTCGATATTGTTTGTGGTTTGTCTTTTTAAAATAATAATAATAATAATAATAATAATAATAATAATAATAATAATTTATTTATACCCCACCCATCTGGCTGGATTTCCGAAGTGAGCCACCGACCATGGGCACACATTCCCATTTACTCTGCTTTGCTCCCTGTGCTAGATTTGGAAGCCAGTATTGGCCACAATACACATCTATCAGGTGGTTTCTTGAGAAATGTAGTGTTTCGATACGTTTCCCACCGCCTCCAACCAGCTGTGATGCAATTTGAACACATAAGCCACACGGAAGACATCCATGCCCCCTCTCCACCCTCTGGTGTGGACAGGCAGCGGGTGACTTGGAAACCCACCAAGAAGCCATGCTGATGTATATCAACGTAAAGGTAAAGGTAAAGGGACCCCTGACAGTTGGGTCCAGTCGCGGACGACTCTGGGGTTGCGCACTCATCTCGCTTTACTGGCCGAGGGTACAGCTTCCGGGTCATTTGGCCAGCATGACTAAGCCACTTCTGGCGAACCAGAGCAGCGCACGGAAACGCCGTTGACCTTCCCGCCGGAGCGGTACCTATTTATCTACTTGCACTTTGACGTGCTTTCGAACTGCTAGGTGGGCAGGAGCAGGGGACCGAGCCAACGGGAGCTCACCCCGTCGAGGGGATTCGAACCACTGACCTTCTGATCAGCAAGCCCTAGGCTCTGCGGTTTAACCCACAGCGCCACACGCGTCCCATATATATCATCCTAACCATGTGCAAATGTGATTTGAAATGCAGTTGTGGGTGGGTGTGGAAGGACCTCGCTGTGTTTTAAGCCAGTTATGTGAACACCGGCTGAGTTAATGGACAAAGGCAGTATTTATTTATTTGCCAAGATTTCTATACTGCTTGGTTCAAAGACCAAACCAAAGACCTCTAAGTGGCTTACAAAGATTGAACTGGGGGACCTGCTGGTTCCTAGCTCAGCCTCTTTCTTTCAGTGAGGTGGTAAAAACCACCACCACCACAAAGCTCTTTTCTGGGTTGTACCTCTTCAGATTGCTGGTGAGGGCTCACAGGACTGAACTCCCAACGAATCATCCACACAAAGAGAAAACCTCCCTGATAAACAGGGATACACCATCCAGGGTATGGTGGAATGTTCTATCGGGAGTCCCCGTTCTGTAAACTGAAACAATACTGTCCAGACACCCATTTTAGCACCTCCCTCTGTCATTTCCGAGAACTAGGCCACTTGCCTTTGATGGGGGGGAGAACAGCCAAATGCAAGTTTGTCCCCACCTGTTTGCACTCTGCATTTGCAAGCCTGTATTACAAAAGATCTTAGCTGTACACCGAAATAAATAAATAACCAGAACGTGCGTTGGACCACAGGGACACACAAGTGCCCAGTAGCCAAGGTTACCATCGATTTGGGATAATGCTTCTGATTAATTGGGCCTGGTGCAGAAGAGTCCTCTAAAAAGCAGCATGTTTTCAGTTTTTTTAAAATCTCACTAAAGCCTCTCTGCCCACTGTTCCTGTTCTGATAACTGGGACTGGGTGATCGATTTGACATATCGTCCAAAACTGGTCTATATTGTGATACTGGTTTC